>NC_056741.1:228960100-229112600 GCF_019279795.1 Protopterus annectens
TCACTGTTATGAATATGAGTGGGTCCAGAGTAGAATCTCCTTTAGGGGACTATTCATATGCATATCATTGGATGCTGCACTAGTTCTACCAATGAGACTTTCACCCACTGCAGTACTTCTCAAATCTGCTTTCTTGAGACCCAGACATGCTAGCGATAGCAATTGAACTTTCTTCTCATTTCCAGCTTGTTCTCCACCGTCTCATTTCAAACATTAGACCAGTTGCACTGTGTCCTAATCTGAATCTGTAATCCATCCCACCAGTATTACTTTGTACTGTTCCAAATATTATCAGTTTTTTTTTTATCTTTCACCCACTACAACACTTTTGTGCAGTGCATTATGACTGGAGTTTTGTATCTCTGTACTGCCTGCAGTTGTGAATATCCCCTTTGTTCTTGTATGCTGGTAGTTGAATACTCATTCTGCAACCATCTGGGATAAGATGCTCTTTTTATGTACTGCAGTGAGTTCCTTCAGGAGTCATTTTTTTCTTCTAGTAATGTACCCAACAACTTGATTATATCTGCTGTGACTTTCTCCTAACCTACCACTTTTTTTCTGAATTCTTTGTCTGCAGTGCACTTTGCATTTCACCTAGGGTGGGTTCCTACTTTTTATTGTAGGTTATGCATGTTGCAGTACAGCTCCTGTGGGGGTTGCTTCGTTCAGAAGCTGTTGGAAGTACTTGTTCTATCTGCCCTTCATGATCTCTGAACCAGTAAGCAGATTGTTACTGGTGTCTATGTGAATGGAATCTGATGGCCATCTTCCTTATCTGTCATATTGTTTTGCAAAACTAATAGAACTTTATGCCAACTGCTGCCTCTTTCCTGAAACTGATAGAGGTTCCCTGATGCCATGCTTTGTCATTGCAACTGCTCTCCTCAGACTATTTATTAGCCAGTCTGTTTCCTCCTCTGTCTGGTTTGTCTTTTGTATCTCCGAGTTCTTTCTGCACTCCTCCTGTTTTGATTACTACTTGAACTTCTGCATTTCTCCATCTCCTCTCCTTGTGTACTTTATTTCCACGCCTGACTTGACCAACATATGCAGCTGTCAGATGCTGCCATTTTTTGCCTTGTGCTGCACCTGCATCCACTCCTTTGGTTATTAGGGCTGTGAATATTTCATTGATATTCTGGACTTTTTCTTTATTCACCTTCCAGGTCTTCGTCCAAATGTGTGTTGGTGTTACTTTTCTGACCACTATTTTCACGCGATTGTGGCCACCAGTGTTTTATGCTAGATAACCATTTCATTAGGGATCTGTAATCTGCAGTCTGACCCCAATGGCTCTTTCTTACTAGAAGGATGTTTACCTGAGTTGCATGCTGACTACGGGTGTATGTAATCTTGTTGCTGTATTGCTAGGTAGCATGGCTTGGGTCCCTGAAAGAATGTGCATTAAAGGTTGTACCTAAATGTTTTATCCATTAAATATACAGACAACTAAGGTATAAACAAAATATTGATGGGATAAATGGGTCTGTCTGACTATACAATTGTATTTATTTGAAAAGACAGAGCCTGTATTAAAAGTCTTTCTTCAGATTATTTGGTAAACATATACATGAGTGACATTTAGTTTTCCCTTCTGATATCACTATAACGAGTCATTAGATGCAGGTAAGAATGCAGTGTGTTAACACAATATGATATCACCGTAAGAGTCAGTAGATATAGCTATCATTGAACACATTCCATTCTTGGCTTCATCTGATTCTGTTGCATTGTTTTAACACAGTTTGATCTTAGTTACATCTACTGACTCTGTTACAGCGATATTGTATTATTTAACACACTCTGTTCTTTGTCACTTACATCTAATGACTCTGTTATGGTTATATCATATTGTTTCAACACACACCATTCTTAACTACATATAGTAACTCTGTTATGATGACATCATATTGTTATAAAGCATTCCGTTCTTATCACTGTAACAGTGGCTCCAAGGATACTGCAACCCATTTCATCAAACAAATCATAGACTCCATCATTATTCGTAAAGAAAACAATGACCCCAGTTTGGAACGTGACCAAACTGACCGATATCTCCAGACATGGGGACAATGATAGGTGGAGAACTAGAATCATCCTCACCTATTCATTGGACTTTAATAACATCGAGAGAGCAATCAAGAGCAACTGGTGCATTATTAGCAAGAACAAGACACTGAATAAGATCCTCCCTCAAAAACTGGACTTTACTATCTGTAAAAATAAGAGCATAAGGTACTTTGTAGAAAGAAGAGTGACAGTAGAGAATTTGTAATTTAGGAATGGCATCTATCAATGAGGTCCACCTTTCTGCAAATTTTGCAAATTCATGAGCAACCAGGATGCTTTCTTTTGACCCAACAACTACAGCTGTAACGCAGTTGTATACAGAGCACAATGCAAGCTTTGTCCAGCTTTTTATATGGGAAAGACTATCAGGAAGTTAAAGACCAGGATAGCACATCACTGCACTGACATACATCAAGGCACCAGTCAACTCCTTGGCCAAGCATGCTAAGAAAAATGTTGGACACAACAACTTCTCTTTTCATGTTAGTGACAGGATCCATTATCACGACCTGGGTGGCAATGGAAATGACAGAGTAGAGAAGATGAAATTAGAATGGCAGATTTGACTGAGAGCAGGAAAGTCATCCACCAGACCTGAATTACTTCATTTTCTGTTAAATGCATACTGAACCTTAGGAAATTGGATCACAACAATTTTTACTGAGCATCAAAACATGACCTATGCATACAAATATATATATATATATATATATATATATATATATATATATATATATATATATATATATATATAAAAATAGTTTTGATAAAAGGAAACTGAAGAAAGAAAAAAAATTAAAGATATAATCCCAACAGCCTACACAGGGTATCTCTTATTTGGCTGAATTACTACCAAACAAGATCCATGTTGCCCACAAGGCACTAAATCACCCCCCAGTTTTTAGCAATATCTTACCCATTTTAGATGAACACATCTAACACTGGAACTATCAGCTGTAGAAATCAGAACATGAATGTAGATCCAACCCTTGTAGGCAGATCTGAGGAGGGTACATGAAAGCACCACAGAATTGTCTCCAGATTTTTGAGAGACTTTCTGTATTTGACAGGTCAACATACCCAGCAATTTTTATTCCTTTTTGTTTTATCAGTTGAATGTGCTTTAAGCTAGGAATGTAATTTGCTGGAAGGTGGTACACCTACCTAGGCAATACTTAAGACTAGTTTTATAATAAAAAAGTTAAATGTTGTGTGGAAGGTGATAGATTAAGGCACAAGGTTTTTAATAAAACTGACTTGATTTTGCTTTTCAACCACAGTTTGCTGCACTTGTGTTTATGATTTTTTTGAGTAGATTTGTTAATTTTTATTAGATGGAATTGAAAAGTAGCAATTAAGTCTTTGGAAACGGGTAAAACTTGTTTGGCAAGGCAGCATTCTAGACTGCACCCCCAGTGGTGATCCATCCCCACCAATGTCACTACTTCTGAGGGTGGACTTATCTCGAGGGATGCCTGTCTCTGAGCAGTTGAAATAAGTGCATGTTTTTACAAGCTTTAACACATTATCTGAGCAGCACTCATCTGCCTGTAAAGTACTGTTTATGAATAGAGATATCTTTAGACCAGAAGCAGTTTTGAGAGTCCTAAGTTTATTTTTTTACCCACCTTTCTGTTGTGTGATACTGCAAAGGATCTTTCAACCCCTATATTCTTTTGGAGAACATGTTACTTCAGTTAACTTTCTACCTCCTCTTTCCAAATGTGCCAGTGTAGCAAGTGATAATTCAATAAAGGTTTTTTAAAAATAAACATGGTACTTCAACAGGGGCACTTTTATTTATTTATTTTCCTCTGTAAGCCTTGAGGTTTTAGACTGGTGAGAGCTTTCAGAAAGTTTTTTTGAGTTTGTTCCCCAACCATGAGAAAGGGGATTTACCTCCAGGATTTGCTTTGGAAGAGGCCATTTGTTTGGTTTATCTTTGTTAAAAGCAGATATGTTGTTCAGGGGCAAGTATAACTGATTTGTCAAAGGGGAAATAAATGCTACACTTAAAAGTAGTTGCTTGAAACAAATATAACATGTCAGAAGGTAAAAGACACACTTGTTTATTTTGTTTTCTGTTGTATTACATGTATTTCTTAATCAAGTATCCAGTTTAACTTCAGTGCTATCACAACAACTATCATCTAGTCCTCTTCTGAATTCCCCAAATCCATTTTCTTTACTCTGTTTCTGCACGTGTGGACATATATAAACATGCATGCTGTCTTGTACTGATCCTACCTAACATAATTAGTTCATCAAAATCTCAGCTGTGTTCATCCAGTTTAGAAAATGGTTTAATCCATAATACTTTCCTTCAGACCTTTCCTATCCGACTTAAAAGAGCATTAATCTAGCCTTGTTTCATGTTTGTATACTAGGTAACCTCTGTTTTTTATCTCGTATAGTCTATGTTCACTAAAGCACTTTCTTCTGTGAAAACCCATTCCTAAACCATACTGATATATAAATTGGCAAGGTTCCCCTACATTTGTTGGGCTTGTTCTTGGTGTTGTGTTTTTACTACATTTTGACAGCCAGTAAAATGAGTAAGTAACTGCCAAATGCTAGTGATGATAAAGGAATATTAGTCTTGTCTGGGATTATTCTGACAGCTGTCCTGATTTTTTTTTTTTTATATTACAAAACGTCATAGGAATGAGACCATAATTCTATCTGCCTAAGTGCTGCTGCCCCATATCTTCTCTCCCATCTCAATCCAGATATATCAATAATTTTTTGAATGCTTCATCTATAATGGTCACTGTAATCAGTTCTAGCAACTTGTTTTGACCATCTACCATATTCTCAGTCAAGTGGTGCTTCCTAATGTCTAGGTTGAACTTGGTTCCCTTAATTTATTTATTATACATTTATTTTATTTTACATTTGTTGACTGGGAATGTTTGACCGAGCTGATAGTCCTTTTTCAGCAGAGGCCCGGGGAGGAAAGCTCCACTTTTACATAATTTAACAGTAGAAATGATAATTCATCAATAAATTGAAGAGATAATACATCATTGTTTGGAGATAAGCTCCGAGTAACATTTGTTAGCAACATATTAATAATGTTCAAAATGGACATTGATCTGGAAACATCCCATTTTTTCTTGATCTGTCATTCTTTTTCAAGCCTAATCCCAGTGTACATCAGTATTATTGTATTTTGCACCCAAATCATATCTCCCTATTTCTCCTTTCTTGTTATGTGAAAAGAGGTTCATTTCTGCTGTCTTTCTTCAGATTCTATGCTGCCTCCAGCCATAGCTCTCAACCTGTTAGCACAAAAAATCTGGACAAAGCTAAAAACAATGGGGTTGGGGCAAAGCCCCCAAAATAGGGACACATTTTAAATATTGCTCTTACAAGCTTAGAAAGTTCCTAGAATAAAAGGTCTTGTGTTACCATGCATTTTCTGAAGGATATGAAGTCTCAAACTCAAATGAATGTCATTATTTAGCAAATTTAGTCCTCACTTATTTGACACAAAAATCCAGAAAATCACAAATTTTATGAGAAACAGACCAAAAATATGAGGCAATAATCTGGACATTCTGTGAAAATCTCTACAATTGAGAGGTATGCCTCCAGCACATAAATAGCAATATTTATATATGCAGCTATCTGCAGCCTGTCCTTTACCTTCTGATTTTTTAACTCCTGGAAGTGCACGCTAATAAATTATATTCATAGATTTTACGAATTCACAGTGTATGTAGTAGATGGGGAGTGAGAGATTCTAGAGCAAAGGATGGGGGAAATTACTGCTCGACACCTGATAAGTGAGGCACAATGGACTAGCTAAAACAAGGTCGGGTTTGCTATGAAGGAATTGTAAATTGACCTCAAACCAGGCTTTCTTGTTTGCTAGTAGGGCACTTATTACTTCAGATTCCAGCTGTAAACTTCAATTTGGCAGTCCAATTCCATGTTCAGCTAAAGCTAGAAATATAAACACAATTCTAAACTGTTTTTGTAGGGTTGACGCCCCCATGCACATCCTGTATCTCTGTACTTGTTTAACACAGATCTAAGAAGTATGAATTTCAAACGCTTTTTCTCCAGGGTTTTGTAGTTGAGATGATGGGGGGTTTGGAGGCCCTTTAAAACAGTTTCTGTTCTCCTTTTTTTAGTGTATAACAGAGCAGACTGTATAGCTGTTACTCAGGAAATTCTGCATTTTCTGTAAGGCAGGTTAATTGACCTGCTGGTAAGCTGGTCTTCGATACAGCTACTTTGGATCATTTCAACTAGATGCGGTGTACATTTGCAAAATTCATGTCTCTAGATTTGGCACAGGGTATAGTGATGTTACATTGTGGAGAATCTTGCCATTAAAAACTATGTGAGTGAAACATTTCTGCACCTTTTAGGTCCTAGCATGGACACTTCAGAAAGCGTCAACACCTTCAGGCTTTGAGTGAAAAACTCCTTGAGTACCACCTAAGTCTGGCAGCATGGTCACCTGAAAAATATTGATATTATGAAATTAAATCACACATTTTGTTGACTTGTACTATAATGGAAGTTAGTTTTTAGTACTATATTTTATTTTTTCCATAGATTTCAAATCCATTAATAGATTGTTTACCATTTTGGTAAGGATTTTACATGTTTCAGATTTTTATTGTAATTAAAAAGATACTTGCCTTGTCTGTGCATTTGCATTTAGCATTAACATTGTAATGTGAAAGAGACATTCATTTAGAAAGGGGTAATGGCACTTAATACTACAGGACTGGCCTTATCAATTGCAGGCTGAAATTTTGGAACATTTTGGTGGGGTCCCTCAACTGAATTCAAATGATGTTGATATACTCCTGGAGGGTCTCACACAGACCAACGACTGATGTATTAGTCATGATCTCAAACTGAATGCAAAGAAATGCATTTATCATTCCCTTCAGCACAAACAATGTCCCTTCACACTGTCAAATCAGCAACAATACCCTAAGTACCCATGAAGTGGTAAGGGACCTGGGATTTAAGGTTGACTGTGACCTTAAATTCAACCACCACATTACTACCGTTGTAAGGAATGCTTTCCACGTAGCTCATTTGATTAGTAAAGACATTGCCTTGAGAGAAAAACCCCTATAATCAGAACTTATCTGGCCCATAATTGAGTATAATGCCCCATTTGGTATTTACTGTACTAGGCACCTGCAGCAATTGGAGAGACCTCAGAGGTTTCTAACGAAAAGATCAAGGGCCTCCAGCAGGTGCCTTACACGGACTGACTAAAGTCCCTTTCACTATATTCTGTATCATATAAATTGCTTGGGGGAGACTTATGCTTGGCCTACATAGCACCCCAAGACGCAAACCATATGAACTTACTGCATATCCGTAAATCAAGTGGGTCTAGGGCTACCCATTCCACCGACTTAAATATTGCCTGTGACTTAAATAGAATATGTTTGAGGGACAGATTTATCTTGTAGCAGCTGCCACATCTTTCGAACAGGCTACTAATTCATGTGAAGCAGTGCACTTCTATGACACTGCTCAAGAGGAATTTGGATGAGTGGCTGGGGCACAGTAAATTCTTACCAGGGATAGTGCCCAGACCCTCCTCAACATGGGCAGTCATCACTAAATGCAGTTTTTGGTATTGACTAGTAGTTCTACGGTATTACATTGGGTTTAAATGGCTAACGATAAAATGACCCCAGGATCAATAGCCTAATAATCTCCTATGATGCTATGATATATGTTACTGCTGTGTATTAAAATGATGTTTCTTTATTAGCTTATATGTTGTTATAAGACATGTTGAAGTAGAAGTAAACCTGGGTCCAACATCTCCTGTAGTTTCTCACTGTGTCTACTTTTAACTTAATCAGGCACATTATAAGGGGCCTTTTTGATGGGTCGCAGAGGCCTTGTATCTGCTTGATGCTTCATCAGGTGATGCACCCTGGATTATCAGTAAAATCTACCCAAACTCCTGTAGTTCTACCTAGATCTCCTGAACTTTGGTAGAAGATAGCTGTATACTTTATACTTACCCCCCACCCTCACTATTTTCTTTTTTGTTTCTTTCCTTTCTGTGTCATGCCTTTCCATTCTTCCCCCTGATTTGACTCGTGCCTTACTTTACTTCTCATCCCATACCCAGTGATTGAATATACTGTAAGTACTTTTTTCATTGTATATTATTCTCACAGTAGAATCATTATACTATAAGATGATTTGACAGTGTACAGCTACTCCTGTAACTAATTTTACCGACTGAATCTCTGTATCATACCTACTTATGATTACGCCCATTTATTATACATGTCATCATAATTTAATACTTCTATGATTGCTTACTTTTACGTACTACAGTATGCTGCAGATAGCACTGAGAAGACCATGTTACTAAGGACACTCATTTTGAAATGAGAAACCTGATGAAATCTTGTGACATCACAGTTCCCAGCACTCCCTTCCCACGCCCTGTGTCTTTGGGTACCAGGAAGTACAGGATGGATGAGTCAGTGAGCTGTGCTTAGTGGCTGTGAAAAGGATGGGGAGACTAAAAAGAGTAGGAAACATTTCTAGTCTCCATTATAGAGTTTTGTCTCCTATCACTCCTTTCTTCTTTCATGGGATTCTAATAACTTCTTGTACTTGCTCTAAATGATTGAAGTTCCTTATCCATTTTGTTGTCATACCTTGTTACAGCCAATGTTTTTCCAAAAAAAAAAAAAAAAAAAAAAATCACAAAACTGTTGATAATTACTGGTCTGTTCTTATTAAATGACATTGCTCACTCACCACCCCAGTTATAACTGTGTGTGTGTGTGTGTGTGTGTGTGTGTGTGTGTGTGTGTGTGTGTGTGTGTGTGTGTGTATATATATATATATATATATATATATATATATATATATATATATATATATATATGGGTCTACCTCGACCCATCGAAATTAAGTTTCAACAAAATGCAATCAGGCGAACTCCTTTTCTCGAAAGTGCATTTTTTTCAAAAATGCACTTCCACGAAAAGGCAACTAATTGAAAAGGAACGGGAGCTGTTGCTTAGATTGCGGCGCAGCGGGGATAAGGAAATATTCCCTTTTCTCCACTGTAGTGCGATCTCAGAGTGAGAATATAAAAGTAGGGGGGGTGCAGGGGGGCTTGCCCCCTCCTGCATAACCGTGGTTAGTATTGTGTTTTTTTTTTTTGTGTGTATGTTTTTTTTTTTGTTTTTGGTTTATTTCTCCTTCGTGAAAGTGGATTTTCGGAAAAATGCACTTTTGCGAAAAAGAGTTTGCCTGATTACATTTCGTTGAAACGTAATTTTGATGGGTCATAGTAGACGTGTGTGTTTGTGTGTGTATATAATATATATATATATATATATATATATATATATATATATATATATATATATATCTATAGAAAAAAGCACTCCGCTGCTGCTCGCCCACAAACTTCTTTGATAACACAGCACACCCAGTAAAAATAACGCTGAACTCAGTTCTCAGTACGTTTTCGTCCAAGACTTCATCAGAATGGTTACAAAGACAACTCCCTCCCATTTTATGCAAAAACCACTTCACCAATAAAGCAATTAAAACAATAAATAAATTCATTAACCTTTTTAACCTGCTTAACACAACCAAGAACTTGCTTGTGAATATAGTGCTTAAACTGCTTAAAGTTACTACAAAAACGTCCCTACATATTATTTTATTGAAAACTAATAATCCCTATTTATACACAGTCATAAACGTGATTCATTTTAACACAGATTTAAAAAATGTGTTAAAATATATACATATAAATAAATATATATATATATATATATATGTTAAAACATATTAAAATAAAACATAAAGAGAATGCATATAAAAAAATACAATACTTTGCTGCCATCTTGTGACCTAAAAGTTCATTACATTAACAAATATAAAACATCAAAAATCAAAGTGTCAAACTGTTTAAAACCATGGAGTGGTCAGTACCTGTATGAGTTTTTGATGTTTTATATTTGTTAATGTAATAAACTTTTAGGTCACTAGATGACAGCAAAGTATAGTTTTTTTTATATGCATTCTTTTTATGTTCTAGTTTAATATGTTTTAACACATATACATATATATATTTATTTGAACACAGATTTTTTATTAAATGTTTTTGATTGTGTATAAATAGGGATTATTAGTTTTTAATAAAATAATATGTGGGGACGTTTTTATAGTAACTTTAAGCAGTTTAAGCACTATATTCACAAGCAAAGTTCTTGGTTGTGTTAAGCAGGTTAAATAGGTTAATGAATTGATTTATTGTTTTAATTGCTTTATTGGTGAAGTGTTTTTTGTATAAAATGGGAGGGAGTTGTGTTTGTAACCATTCTTATGAAGTCTTGGACGAAAATGTACTGAGAACTGTATTCACTGTTTGTACTGGGTGTGCTGTGCTGTGTTACTAAAGAAGTTTGTGGGCGAGCAGCAGCTATCAGAGTGCTTTTTTTCTGTTGAATTGTGACTGTTTGGCACTTGATCCGTGGATGTTGCTTTACTTGTACATTGATATATATATATATATATATATATATATATTTATATATTTATATATATATTTATATCATCTGTGTCTGTTTTTCACTTCTCTGATTTTATTTTGCTTCTGTATGTGACTATACCAAGCATTTGTATGCCATATTTTGAATTGATAACACTCTGTCACAAGTCTTAGTGATGAGACATTATTTCACATCATATTTTTTTCTTTTTATTATTACAAGTGATCATTTTCATACTGTCCGAGATTGAGAATTCCAAATTTACTTCTTGTATTCATAAGCAACCAGGCTTAAACCCTGTCATCAAGTAAAGCAAGAAAAAATAATAGTACATTTTTATTAATCCTTCAAATAAGTTTGGTCTTATCTTCAAAAACAGTAATTTCAGAGATATACACAAAACCAGATCGCAGTCCAACATGTTTTGGGATGAAAACCTTTGTTGAGCACTTAGCGACAGCCATTGACTGCTGTGGGTGTGTGAGTAGCAAACATTGTGAGCCATACAAGAGCTGTGGAGTTACTGATAGTACTAGACTAGTCACTTGTGTAGCACATTACAGGACTCTCAGACAAATCTTGGGGCCACATAGGTTCATAGGTTGATACTAGGCTATCTGCCCTAGGGCATTTATAAGCCTACCCAGAGTGCGTTTGGCTTTCACCACTCTTTTAGATTAGTTGACTGTGCCTCTGTATAGTAGGTCACAGAAGATAGCCATTTTAAGGTTAGTTTACTGTGCCTCTGTCTAGTAGGGACACAGAAGAGATCCCAGGGGTAAACCTACGATCTCATGAGGCATAATAACTCTGCCATACCATAACGTGGGACCCTATTGGGCCAAAAGGGTCCAAGTGGCCTAAGGATGGCCCTGTACTACTGCGTAACATATTCAAGGGGTGAGATTCATAAAGCTAGTCTACAGTGTACAGGACTGGTATTTCACATACACTGCAGCCCCCAAGAGGTTTGATCAAAACATACTCCAGAGGTTTTGAACGATTGAGTAATATGTTTTCTTATTTTTGATCAGTTGTTTTGTTAGATTTCCTAGTTGCCTATATGCTAGTAAAGTGGGAGTTTTTTCCCCAGAAAATCCATGCTTTGTCTCTTTGTTTCTTGAGTTGTATAGTTGCAAAGGATAGTCATGTAGCAGGGTTAGCTTTTGCACACTGAACTCTGATGGAGTCTGTACTGTTTAGAATACCTAGGAATATTTTATTGAAATTGTAGTCATCATCTCTAGAGACTGTCTTTACTGACTTCCATTTAAGAAGATATAGTGTATTAATAAAAGTGCCTTGATGAAAAGTAATATGTTTTCTTACTAAGCCATAATGGCATATTTTGCGGTTGTTGCTTTCTACCCTGTAGTTTAGATTGGCAAGTGATCACTTAGGCTGTCTGATAGAGTTCCATGGGATGACATTTTATTTGGGGGGAATGCTAGGATCCAGTCAAAGGTTAATTTCCTGCCTGTGGCTTTATATCTAGTCAGTGGGGCTATAAGTTGTGTGAACTTGTACAGATGTGTATTATTGGCTGGATTTTCAGATTGTGTTATTAGCATCACCCTATGTTATGGTTTCATAAGGGATTTCTGAGGAGGCTCAGCAGGGTATATTTTCCAGAGTTTTACCATTGTCACCTTTGGGTATATGTATATACCCATGAATGTGATCGTCTTGTGAGTGTTTAGTTTAACATGGCTATTAGGATTTCTAAGTTAGAGAAAGATGGCAGGGTTTGGGGGGGATAGAGGGATATATGGGTGTTTTTGTAGAAAATAGAGCCATCTAGCTTTTATCTTGGCTCTGTCTAATCTGATAGTGTATAGTGCTATCCATGCATGCACTTCAGGGAGTTTGTTATAAATACTTTGGGAGTTGGTGTAGTATATGTGAAGGGCTGGATGGGACTGTGTTGTGAGTAAGTAGTGATAAAGGAGCTGATGGTGATATGCTGTCTGGTGCCTGAATATGCGGAGTTGGGCCTTGGTTTGGGTGGATGTTACTGGTACGTTTTATGGCTATGGAGTTATGAGGGTATGTGTAGAGGCCATTTTGCTTGATTTTATATTTAATACCAGATTTGTGAGTAAATTGCTGTTTTGGATAATTGTTCTTGAACAGAACATGATATACGAGTGCTGATGTACATATAGGCTGTGATTGAGAGATGAGGTTCAAAAGCATTTTGCTTGGAGGATGCAATAAAATAGTTTTATTGGAATGGTCAGGGAAATGGATCTTGGTAGGATGTTAAGTGTGCAAGTAGGAGAAGATGTATTAGTTTGAGGAACAGTAGGAAAAAGTTTTTGAAATGCAAGAAATAGAAGGTCTCAGGTCACATTCAGGCACAAGGTAGGCATGATTTGACTAGTTAAAGTCAACATACGTCTGTGCTGATTGCTGATACTATTAAGGGCCATGGCATGAGAAAAAACTAAACTGAACTGTTATATGCGGCAAAAAAGCTAATACCCATGTAGTTAGCTTATTCCTAGAGATGGATGAAGGAATATGGTAACTCAGAGCAGAAAAAGACGGGCTATTCTAAGAGTAGACAGGAGGTAACAAGGTTTATGATTTAAAGTTCAAAGGAGGTTTAGAAGGAGGTATACAGATATAGAACCACAATAGTACACTGTATAGAGCAGGCATGGTCCTTAGCCACACAGTCAGTCCAACAGAGGCCTAGAGATGTCAAGATGAATGAGGTTCTGTGTTGTGTGCAATGTCTTGTTGGTTTCCAAATGCCTGTTCAAAGGCAGAGAATAGGATTGAGGTGCCTGTTCTTATGCAGGTGTCTGAGGGAGCTGTAAAGATGTCTATGCCATATATTAATTTCCTGGTACCCACAAAAGTCATCTGCCCTTCTAGTATGTTAGTCACCTCACCAGAAATGTGTAAATTGTCAGTTTTTTCTGATGAATGTAATGGCGGACAGGAGCATGGCCTATTTGATAAAATGAGTAGATCTCATTCAAAGAGAGATTGGCATTCATCACCAAAGTAGGCCCAGTGCCTGAAGCTTATGCCCTACACCTAGGCTAGTGCATTAGATATATTTATTTAAGAATGCCAGTGAGCATGTTGCAGAGGATTGGCCTGTCATCACACAACCCTTTATATTAGGAATAGCTGCTCTAAAGAAGGAGGGAATTACCCAGTTTGATTCTTTAGACTTCCAGCTTGAAGTAGAAGATTTAGGGTATTTTCCCATCTCTACACTTTGTGCTACAGTTCCTGTGATGAGGATACACTTTCATCTGGCTGCTTTCTAGAAAAGGTCCATTAGCAGTACCTTAAATATTCTACCGTGCAAAGCCTTTAACTGTGGCTCCAAAGAGGTGGTTGCCCAAGAAATGATACCTGGATCTCTTGGACATGGAGGAATCCAGGCCTCTGATTTACCTGTCATTTAGTCATAAGACGATACCGTAAAGTCAGCATTCTTAGACTTGAATTTTCATTCTTCCTGCTCCTAAAATGCCTGATTGGTTTTATTGATTCCAATAGGAGTATTAAGTACTTTTAAAAAAAGTGTATCCATTTGTTATTTCTGTGTAGGCACCAGTTATTAACATTCTCCCAAATGATAAGGAGAGAGGATTGTGAGTATTTTTATAGCAAGAAGGATCTCTATTGTTTGACAGGCTTCTTTGGTAGTGTGGCTCCATACAAGTCCCTCTTCTCCTGCCATTGTGTGTGCTATAGCATCACTTTAAAGGCTCCCAGCATTCTCATCCACCAAGCTGGGTTCAACAGATGTCAAGCTTGGTAGTTATGTGAAGCAAAGAAGTAGGCCAAAGAACTGCCACTGTTATTCACAGAGGAGATTCTTGGTAATAAAAGATTGTGGCCATAATCACCCATTTTTTTTTCTGACACCTTCTTCTCTGCACCATCAAGTGTCTGAGCTACTAACTAAACACAGGTCACCTGGGCCTTGTCAGAGCTTTAGTCCTCTGTGCCACAAGTGAGGCATGGATCGTGGACTGATTTTGTAAGAAAATGTACACCCCTGCTCAACAGTAAAATTCATCTTGGCATTTTTCAATGAGATTTTACAAACATCCTTGGACACCTCAGATGAGAAGAGACTGCAGACTGGCTTAGACTGCTTTTAAAGTGGGTAAGCATTCTGTATAATGCAGCTATGATTCCAATGCATGCAGATGAGCAGCAGTCACTGGGATTGTAGTCCATAGACATGCTTACCTCAGGTTGTAGCCCCTTCCTAAATGTTTAAAGTGGCAGCTTTTGGATGTGTGCTTCAACAAATATTTGCTTTTTGGCCATCCCTTGCAAAAAATTTTAAAGAAGTTGAAAGAGAAAGGCAAGACGACAAAACTCAAAGAAATTCCTGTATACAACAATACACTCCAACAATTCAAGCCAGCCAAGGCTAGAAGAAATACCAGGAATAACGGATTTACCACTGAACGTTTCTTTTATTACTGACAATTGCTACGGAGATAAAACTTGGTTTAGCGCTTTCATCTAGATAACTAGATTTCCTCAGAACAAACAATACAGACTCCATGACACTTAAATACTAAAAAATTCCGCCCTTTTACATCAATTAATCAATTAAATATAATACATCACTTTTTAAAATTTAAAGAGAAAGAATGCATTTCTCCTATTTAAAAGTTGTTTTACAAGAGTTGTTATTGTGTACAACTATATGACTAACTACTGCCATTACTAAAATGTATAACAATTAAAACATTCATATTGTACTAGTAATGTACATCAAATTCTATGTATTTAATAATTTAAAATATATTTATAAACCTATTTTTTTACCCTTCCTTATTATAAAATATGCTGGTTGTATCACATACAATTTAAACAACCTGTTTCACATATCAAATGCACTTAATACAATCCTGAATACACCTACTCAAACTATGTATCTAGAAACACACAATCTAATAAAATATGTACTGTGTATGATACTAGTCAGTTCAACATATATATTTGACTATGCATAAGAATATTTATTTTGTTATGTCCTAACTAGTGGGTTAGTAGGAATAACTTCATTCAGTCCCGGATGTGTCGCTGCATCTAATCGTAACTGCCATTTTATTTCCTTTTCACTAACAATGGCTTTAATATTTCCTCCCCTAGGGTTAGATACGATCACCTCTAGTATTCCAAATTTAAAACCTACACATCCTGGACTGTTTAATATATGTCGAGACAGTGCATTGTTGGTATCCTGTTTATTAATACAATAAATATGGTCATATATTCTATTTTTTAGAAAGCGATCTGTCTTTCCTACATAATAACTTTGACAAGTGTCACATATAGCTAAATAAACTAGATGTTTTGTTTGACAATTTCCATATTTAAAGGTTACCTTGGTCTTTATTTTATTTTTTATTACTTTATAACATTAATGATGAGTTCATACTAGTTCTGGCCTTAATGGAATCCCCTCAGAACCAGATGAATAGCCTAGCATTGCTAGACTAGTTGATCATTTGTGGCATGGTGAAGGGATTCCTTGGAATAAACAGGGATAGTATTCCTACTAAAAGTTTTCATAGTCCCAAAGAGGGCTGGGGCCTGGAAACTCATATGAGACCTTTCCAAACAGAACACAATGTTTAAAATAGCCAAATTGAAAATGCTAACTTTTCTTTCACTTCTGCTATTGCTTCTGGGGGCTTCATTCTAATTGACCCTGGAATTAGAGTACCAATACAGGGACATCCCCATTCACAAAGATCACAGGTTGTATCTGGTCTTCAATGAGGACCAGACTTGCCTTCAATGTACCTATCTCCCCTTCACTCTTTCCACAGCATCATAGTTTACCACAAAATGTGTTTTCTTGAGGATGCAGGTGAGTGCCCATTTATGTATGCCTGGACTGCTGTCTGAATTATTTTCCTTAAATAGTAGATAGAGAAGTAGCTCCTTCCAAACTACAGTAATAATCTCAACAGCTCCAACTCAGGCTCACTAGGTTTTGACAGCACTAACATCATGCAATGCAATAAAGAGCAACATACCAGTAATGCACATTTCCCTACTGCTACCCTAGACGTTTGTTGCCATATAATACAACTCTTTTACCAAATGTCCACTGTGAAGTTATTAATCATTCTAGGAGACATAAACATGAACTGGCAAGACCCACCCCCACACACACACAGTTACTTAACAAATCTCTTAAATATAGCATGCCCCAATGCACAGTTCTTCAAAACGGTTGATATAATAACAGTTAAATGCCCTGACAATATTGTTCCTTCAGTCATCACTATCCTGAAAAACATCAGATCTATATCAGATTCACTTCAGCAAATTCTTGACTCAGAACTGTATGCAGGGAGCCAGATGGATATTCTCAAAGATAACTACTCCTCTGCACCTTCTACGACATATTCAAACCAGCCAAAATGGACGATTTTCACACCAAACGGGAGTAAGAGCAGAAGCATGTGTTTGGATATCCCAAGGTATGAGAAAACTCACTAAAGCAGAGGGATATGGCTTGACATGAATGTAAAGCTGATACATGTGGGACTGCACACGTACACACAAAACCAGCTTTTATTGATCTCAGGAAAAAATGCACACACCACTACAAACTCAACTAAGTGACCTACTTAAAAAGTGCACATGCACGCACTAAATAAATTCACACCCAAACACTGCTGAGCAACAAAAAAAAAAATCTCTCACAAATAACCTCAAACAGCAATTCAAACTCACTTATAGAGCTAATAATAACATTTCCTAATTCAGCTAATGCCTTCTTTGCTCAAACAAATTCTCCCTTATCTCAAATTAATCAAAGTCAATACAGCATTTACTAAAACTGCTTCCATTCTGATTCAGGAAAGACTGCATTAGAAAACCTAGCGATACACAAGTTGGTGATACACTCTCCGCTTCACCCAAAATGCCTAAAAATGGTATCTACTTATACAACAGGACCACTCTTCCATGTATACTATCTGATACTAACCTCCAGGGAAAATGTCCCACAGTTGGAAATATGCCACTGTTGTACCTAGCCCAAAAATAAACAAGAAACTTCAGACTACTATCCAGTGGGTATTCTCTGCCCCCTTGTCAGAATTCTACAAAAATGACTGTATGACCAACTTTTGGATTATTTCTCCACAACAAACAACATGGCTTTAGAGAAGATTACAGTACCCAAATAGTAATCATCCACTACTATTTACAACCTTAAAATTTTGGCCTAGAACAAAGCAACCTTAAAGCAGTTTGTCTCTTATCTGTAAAACAGAACATTCATAATATGGTATAAAAATATCAATTCATGTAATGGAACATTTTCTGCAGGACGGCTCAAGAATCCATTTTTGGCTCTCATCTATTCTCAAGTTTCATGAAAATTTTACTATTTGATATGCCTGCTCTAAATTGTATAGCGTATTTAGATGGCATTATTAGATTCAATAACACTTCAACAAAGCTACAACCACATTTGCAAGAGGAATTCAACAAACTATGAAAAGGGCTATTAAAAATGGACTTAATAATTATCTGTACTAAGACCACCACAATGTTGAATGTATTAACACCCTTAGGAACACCACATGCTATGAAAGTATTGGACTCTAAGTAATCCCCTTTCAAACAAAAGACACTGAACAGAAATATCTGGTGTAAAATATTGCCTGAGCATTTTGTAGCATGGCTTATATGTAAGCTGCCTTTAGTGTACTGCAGTAGGGAGCACTGGAATGTTCTCATAGCAGTTAGCTAGATAATACAGTATTGATTGACAGTCAAGGGTATGTTACCTGAAATCAGGAAATTAAGAAGTTAGTTCCTCATCTGGAAGATCATTGTGAACAAAGACCTTGGATGGGTGGCTTCAGAGAACCCAGTCAGAGCTAACCCTGTGGAATATACCTGGTGTGGAAGTGTTTACTTTCAGAGCTGGAAGCAGGATTTCACTTACATCCCAACCTTAGACATTTTTTTAAAAAACAGCATATATCCTGGAGGATTTCTGTGATTTGTATTTTCTTTTTGACGTGAAAAAAAGGCTGTGGTCATATATATGCCCTGCTTGCAGTGTCTTTCTGTACTTAGACTGGTAGTGTGTTCTGAAGAAGTCTGTTTTCAAGTTGGATGAAAGTGCTTAACAATTAAACCAATTATTTGTTATTCTGAGTGGAAGCTTGACCAAGTTTTGTGTTTTTTTTTAGCATTTAGTTTTGCAGTGATTGGGGCTGTGGATTTCACTTGCAGTTTTTGGTTACTGGTGGTGTGTGTACAGTCAGTGACTTGCCTGTTTTCAGATCCTTGAGGTCCCTGTGCTGCCAAGTGCAAATTTGAGCTACTAAATTTTCGACATCGCTGTGACTGTTTTATGCTCCTGTTTTGTTTATATAGTGACTGTAATTGTGGGGGAATTATTAAACAAAATTGTGGATGCACAGGTGAGGATGTGACCAAAGGCTATTGTATTTACCTCAACAACTAATTGAGCTTGCCAGCATAGATACCATCTCAAGAATCATGATCCTTATGAAGAAACTAACCAGGGAGAATGACCTGGAGTCTTATTTTGTGGAGTATGGCATCACAGCAAACTAGAACCAAGCCCAATGGACATCCCAGCTGAGAAGGGGAACCATTACAAACTTTAATATGTACATGGAAGAAAATGATTTTTGCATGGACTATGATAAACTTAAAGAGCTTTTCAGTTAATGCTGATATATTTCCTGAAGTACAGACAATAACATTTTATAGCTGGACTTTTAACGTGGACAAACTGGTAACAAAATTAAGCTCGGGCTTGAACCTGAAAGCAATTGTAAAGTGAAAATATTAGAAGCTGTAGCAGTAGACAGGTTTAAAAGTACTTTGTTGGAATAATAAGACCATAGATACAGCAAACAGTGCTGGCAAACATCTAGATTCTTACCTAGATGACAGAATGGATAAATCAACAAACAGTAATCAATTCTTAGCTTGGCAGATCATGACAGAAACAGACACCTAATTTGCTTAATCAGAGATTGGGTGACAAGGATTGTATTACTTTTACTAGTTCAGAATGGACAGCAGAGAACCATAGATCTACACCCAACACCAGTGGTCTCAAGAGATTCAAATGGAGACAACATTCAGACAGGAGTGGACTTAGATGTATGGCTGCAGAATCTCATAACCTTGGTTTTATATGATTCTATTAGCCATTTTGCCAAAAAAAGAAAAAAAAAAACACTTAAAAAACTGGTCTTTGCAACTTGATAATCTTTTTTTAAAAAATGTTTTTCTGTGGGGAGGATGCTAAGTCTTACATTTTTTTTGAAATTCTTTAACAGACTGATATTAGAGTCTTAACATGCAGAGGTAATTAAGTGATGTCATTGACCATGTAGATTTAGAATTTCTGGGTATTTCGATGAAATATAATGGGCATGTGACAGATAAACTGTCCTCTGAAGTCTGTTATTAATGCCAGTTTGTCACAGAATATATTTGACTACAAAAAAATCTATTAAAAGGTTTATTTCTGATTTGGAGAAATATATTGAAGACATCCATGCTTCAAAGTAAAAAAAAAAAAAAAAAGTTACATTGGTATTGCAGTAATTACATGCAAAAATGAGCATACCAAATACACACTGAATTGAACAACAATTATGTTTCATATTTTAATAAATCTAACACAGCGAAGAATCAGAGAGCCACACTTCAGAAATGTCAGGACAGGTTTTTTGGGATTTTATGGAATGGTCGCCCCAACATCACTCAGAGAGGATAGCCGATCAGAGGGCATGTCAGAACAATGGAAGGAGGGAGATGCTGACTATCCTGAGGAACAATCAGTTCACACAGAGCAGAAGGAAGAATTGGAGGAACAACTGCAACAAATAAATGTGAACAGTTTTAATTGCAGTGAACAAATTGTTTTCTGGGTTTCTGATGATTTTTATACTTTTAATTACAGTAGTTTTCAAGTGGATTGCACTTTTATAAACCTAGGTCCCATGGGGTTTAACTTTGTTCCAACTAGGAAGGCAGACTTGGTGGACACCATATTGGAACTGCAACTGTTTGTGAGAACATGTTGGTTTCTCAAAGCACAGTTAAAAGGTATACTACTTTTAGCCCCCCCCCCCTTGCATCCCTCCCTACATCATGGAACATGATGCAATTTAATTGTTACTCAAATTTAGTACCAGCAGAGAGTAATGGTTCAAGAAACCAGACAAAAACAGTGTTGTGGTTGTTGTTAATACTTCTGATTGCAGTGCAAAATGCTTGATTTAGTATATAGTTAAACTTTTTATTGTTCCTTTTCTGTTAATTAAATGAATATAGCTCTCCAAAGATTAAATTTGTACTTAAATTAATTATTCTGTGAAGATTTTGACTGAAATGTGTTTGATTATTTAAGCATGTACTGCCTCGTGAAACTAAACTCTCTGGTATTCTAAAGGTCCACAAAAATGTGACAAAACCTCAGTGTAGGCCCATTATATCTAGTACTGGTTTGGTTATTAAACTTTAGGAAATTTAGAGAAGAAATGGAAAGGAATTTTAACTCTTTCTTTCCACACATCTTGAAAGATTCATTGTACATTTTAGATAAGTCATTGACTACACTTAGGAAAATACTTTACTAGTTACAGAAGACATTTTTGGGTGACATTTTCATTATTTGGGAAGTCAACACAGAACTGAAGTTTTTATTTAATAAAATTAATGATTTTGTATCTTTTTTAAAATTTACCTACACTTAGCTGATAGTATTATTCATTACACAAAATCACTTTATAGAAAACAATAGAAGGCACTACATTTGGCTCACCCTCATTTGCCAAGAGTTACCTTCATTTCAAAAGTTGCCACCCTGTACGACAGAAGAGAAATTTGGTGAAAAGGTTGTTAAGGCTGTCTAGGATCTTATCAGGTGACCTTAACTTTGGAAAAATGGAATTAGTTAATATGTTAAGGGCATGAGGATACCTCAACATTAATTGATTTGGGAAAGAGATGTGAAGCAAAAGAGATGGGAGATGCATACCATTTTAAAAAACAATGGACTCATTTGATAATGTTAATAGCACTAACACTGATGGAGGAGCTCTTACAAAAGCTATGATGTTAAGATAAAGTCCTAATAGTGAACACATTAAAAGTATTTACAAAAATATTTTGTAATTCTACAAAAGGAATGAGATAAGGACAGCCACTATAAGTATATAATGAAGCTTGTACAGGTGTTTCAGGAAATACACCATGATCATCATGCTAGTCTGGTCTCTTTGTTGATGCATAGCTCCTTCTTTTGGGTACAGACTTCTTAGCTAAGATACCATTGACCCCTAAAGTGAACAAACACTCATCAAGTTTGTAGGGTTTTCTCTGCCAGGACTTCACAGCATTATGCCAGGATAGTACAAGGAAGAAAAGAGGTATGCATGGAGAAGCATCAGAGACATGCTACTGCTGCTTAGACTGCAACATTGCCCTGTATGCAGGAACATGTTTTGGAAAGTTCCATACTAAAAATACAGTCTGGAAAACCAGACACATCACATGCCTTATCCTCCTCTCAATAAGACTTGTTATGCACTTGTATCAAGTGCAGTCAGTCTGGAAAACCAGATGCATCAGATGCCTCCTCTTTCTCTCAGTAAGGCTTCTTATAGAACATGTATCAAGTGCAGTGCTCCAGAGAACTTTTGGTGTAAGTCTGGCACATTATACTCCATGCACACTGGAGGCTACTTGATCTTTGTTCAAAAGGCATGGTAAAACTTTTTGTATCCAGAATGTATGTGCTCTAAATTTTCATTACAGTAGGCATATATAAAATAAATATTTATTCAGACAAGATATTAATGAATATAGGGTGAGAAGCCTAAGCTCTTTGTACTGACAAATTCTATGTGCTGTCATGTAGATTAATGTTAAGATGCAGTGAAATCTTTGAGATTAGAATCACTTTTTATTGTTTTGTATGCATGTATTTTACTAGAACTCTCTTTTCTTTTTTATTGTGAAATGTTATATGGCATCATACACAGGTTGCAAATGCTGCATTTCAGTGGACTCTTGGTATCACACTCTCTGGAATTGTACCCAATTTCCCCAATAAGTTATCTGCTCAAAAGGTAGAGTGTAACTAAAGTGCAGAATGTATGTGAACAAACTTGGTGTCTCAATACAAGTCATTATAAATACGTTATTAGTAAAGGCAATACTTCTGTTACTGTATAAAACATAAGGCCTAAACTTTGTATAACAAAAAAGTCAATATGTTGCCATATAAATTAGGACTGAAATGGAATTAACTCCTTGGAAGCAGAATGACACTCTTCTTTGTGCTCTGTGTCTTATTAGAATTCACCGAAATCTTTATCATGAACTGTCACAGAAGAAATGGTGTGATGTGATGCAATACACAGGAAGTAACTGCAGTATTTCAGAAGATACTTGGTATTGCAGTCTTAACATTTTCCATGGTTTCTACTGGCAGGCTATGTGGCCTCTTTTTTAAAAAAAGCAAAGTTAAATGAAATTCCAGAATACATGGGCACTATGTTCTGATTGCATGAAAGTTAAATATCATACACACTTTCTGCAGAGAAGGTAACATTTCTTTTGAGGCCTGAATTCCATGTAATGCCGATTGTGATGCAGTAAAATCCTTGAGGATAGAACTTTTTTTGAATATTTATTGTATTCAAATAAATAGCTAAAATTCCCTAAAAAATTATTATGAGGGTCTCATACACATGATGAATTTTGGTGTTATAGTCTGCATTATAGGTTCATTGTTGATTATTATGCTAACTATCATTGGGGAGGTGCTTTTTAAGCCTAGACTTGCTTTCCAAATTGTTATTGCAGTTTGGTACTGTAGGGTTGCTTAATAGGTAAATGTATACTTGGGCATTTGGGAGTCAAGCATTTACAGGCTACCTCAGTCCATTAGAGATACAGATGTCAGACCAGGGTGAATTTCCAGTTTCCCATCTAGTAGTCCAAGTTGCAGTTGAGTTTGGTTATGAAGAGCTCTGTTTAACATGGATAGGAAGCATGTTCCAGAAATGAGGTAGATTCTAAGACATATACCTGCCACTCTGGCATGTCTTGTTTATGTTGCTGGCAAGGTTTAGGTCACTAGATTGTGTAATTCTGATGCTATTTGTTTTGTGGCTGTGCATCAGGTCCATCAGAGGGGAATCTGAGGATTCTTTGTAGCCCAGGAAGGGATCACCATTCAGTAGCTTGTAGTTTACAGAGCACATGGGCATGGCTTTGAGGTTTTGAGGTAGTCCATGTAGAAACTGTTTTATGCCTTAAGTTTTCTTTTTATGGGGAAGCCCTGTGGACACTCCATTTGTTGCATATGCTTGGTCAGGTACATACTGAAGGAGGCATTGTACACAATAACTGGTGTGATGAGGACTGAGTACAGCAGAATGACATCATTTGACCTAGATAATGTACCTTTGTGTCTAAGCTGTCTAACGAGCATTATTTCCTTACCATCATAGACATCTGACATTCAATATGTTCCCAGATCCCTGATCACTAGATTTACTCTTAGGGGTGTATTCTCAGCATGGTAGTTTTCAGGGGTAGCTATCTTCAAAATGATACTATTATTCATTTCCTGGCATTGAGTTTTGTACTGTGGCTCTGTCACCAGTTTATTCTCTGTCAGTCCTTGTTGAAGGGATTCTGTGACTGCACCCAGTTTACAATAATCTTGCAATATAGTTCCTTGATGTCAGTCTTGGCCTCAGAGAAATAGATGCTAAAAAGGAGTGGCCCCAGCACTGGGCCCTGAAAGACTCCAATAGTGACTGCCCTTTCTGTGAAGTTCCACTTACCTATCATGTTTCCTATCTGTGAGTTATTTGGCTATCCAGCAGGTGACATAAGGATTTATTCTTCATTTTATGTGTTTTCAGTAATGCCCTAGCTGAGTATTGTGTCAAAAGCTTTGGCCAGTTCATGGTAAGCAGTATGCACTGTTTTTCCCATATCCATTGCTTTGGTGACCTTCTCAAAGTCCACCAGGTTAAGTAGGCAGAACCTGCCTCTAATGAAACTAAACTGTGTAGGATCCAGTTGCTGAAGGTTTCCTATGTCCTTTGTTATTTCCATGGCTTGCACATGAGAATAGTTAGTCCTATGGGTCTGTAGTTACCCGGATCTGTCGATGGCCCACCTTTGTGCAAAGTGTTAACAGTTGCAATGCTCAAGTCCTTGGCACAAAGCCTGTTACATTGTTTCATGTGTGTGTGTGTGTGTGTGTGTGTGTGTGTGTGTGTGTGGTATTTTAACTCTTCTCAAAAGGCTGGGTGAAACCATTGTCCAGAACACATCTACTAAGTTATTGCTTAAAAACATTTTTACAGAGAAAATATATCTATATTGTGGCTAAAATGCCATATTCTGAAGCAGGCAGAGCAAAGGGATAAATATCCATAGTTGAATGGCATTGAAATCCCTTTGGATATAGTAGCCATCTTAGTTGCATTTTATAGCTGAACAACCTGCTGTTTCTTCTTTAATAGTGAAATCTCCAAGTCGTACAAAATATAACTTTCTGTACAAAAGTGCAACATGCAGAAGTTTATGTCCCATCACTCAGTTTGCCATGTTGCATTTCACTCTGTTTCTTTTGAGTGTGTTGTTTGATTTGTGCTTGGGACGCAGACTACAGTAATGGTCTAATAATTCTTTGCAGAGTTGTTATATCAGAAATAAAAAAAATCCTTATATTTCACCAAAAATATATTTTTTCAGTTGTAACATGTCACAGCTATTAATGGCATGATTTTAAGCTCTCTAAAGATAGCGTACATGTCTTTGTTGCATTTTGTTGTTAATCTCCCTGTTAGTACATGAAAGTTTTATAGTGAAATATTAAAAGGGGGGGCCTGTAAGATTTGCCATAAGCTCATAGATGATACCAAACAAATGACTCTAAATGGCCCTTTTAAGCCTAGGCATGTTTCCCAAATGTATTGAACAGGCTGTGATGCCTCTCATTTTATAGGGGTGTGGCTATGGCAAGCATACTGCCCCTTTCTGATAGGGACATAGGTGGCAGACCAGGGGTAAATTTACTGTTCTCCATCTTCTGATCAAAGTTTCACTTGAATAAGTGAAAGGAGGAGTTCTGCTTTATGTGGATGGGAAGCCTGCTCAGAGAAGAGGTAGTTTCTGAGATGCATACCTGTTCTTCAAGCATGCCCTGTTTACATTGCAGATAAGGTTTAGTTCCCTAGATTGGATCTTTCTGATGCTGTTTGATTTGTGGATGTGCAAGATGTCCGTAAGGGCTGTATCAGAGGATGACTTATAGACCAGGCATAAATCACCTCTCAGTAGTCTATAGGAGACATAAAGCTTTGAGGCAGGCTGCGTAGGGCATACTTTCTACACTTATATTTTGCAAACTCTTCAGTTATTTCATATACCTGGTCAAATACATACTGAAGAGGAAATTGTACTCAATGATTGGTCTGATAATGGCATATTACAATGGAACAAAGATATCTGTGGAGCTAGATGCTATATCCTTGCTTATAAGTTGCACCACATAGAATGATTTCCATACTACAGTAGACATGTAATGGTCAAAGACCAAGTCATTGTCTGCATGTGTTCTGAAATCCCTAACAGTGGGGTCAGGTCTTGGGGGTATATTATAGATGCAGTAATTTCCCAGGGTGGCCTTCTTTCTAAAAGACATTATCATGCATTTTTTTTTGCATTGAGTTTTAAACTATGACTTGGGCACCATTTAGTCTGTGTTCGTCCTTCTTGGAGGAGGTGCCTTATCTTTGAGGGAGTCTGTGACTGTGCCTAGTTTGCAGTCATCTGCAAACTTGGTCAGCCAGAGGCCCTTGACATCATCCTTGACCTCCAAGAAGTAGATGCCAAAAAGGAGCAGTCTGGGGACTTTGTTAGTGACTGGCCTTTGTGGTGGTAAACTCCCCTGTCTTGACTTCTTGTGTCTTATATATATGAGCCAGCTGGCTATCCAGAGAGTGACATGGGAGTTTTTGCCTAATGCCCTAGTAGGTTCTTGTGCTAAATGCTTTGACCAGATCAAGATAAACAGTATGCACCATTTTTCTCTTGCCCATTTCTTTGTTGACCTACTCAAAGAAGCCCACCAGGTTAAGTGGGCATGACCTGTCCTTGACAAAGCCAAAATATGTTGGTTCCAAATATGTGCAGGTTTCCTATGTGATTATTTATCAATGCTATGATTATTCTTCCCATGGTCTTACATATGATACTCGTCCAGCTTGTGGGTTTGTGGTTACTTGGGTCTGGGGATGATCCTTCCTTTTTGAGAGGGATGACAGTTGTAGTCCAGCATTCACTTGGCATGAAGCCTGTCTGGAGGCTGTGGTTAAATAGTGATTCTAGTGGTTCTGACAGGTAGTGTTTCATGCTATTAAGGAGGAATCCCGGGATATTATCATCACCATTTGATGCAGTGATCTTGGCTTCGGAGTATATTTACGACTGTTCCCTAGTGATAGTTGGAGGAGTTATAGATAAGGGTGTTTCCTGAGGGGTGTTTGGGGCGAAATTGTGGTGGGGTAAAACTGGAGCTAAATTTGCTGGTGACTAGATTAGCTACCACTTTCAGCTCACTGTAGCTGGCTCTATTTGCATTGAGTTTGACACATTATGTTATTGCTTTTGAGGTTTTGTGCACAGCCGGAGAAAGCCTTGTGATTGCTCTTAGCCTGAGAGGCTAGTTTAACTTAAAATTTTGCTTTTGTAGACTTTATTAGTCATATGCACCTCTTGTTTAGATTGATATGATAGGTTTTACCATGCAGGGTATTGCACTTCCTAAATTTTGTTGTGATTTTTTTTTTACCTTTTGTTATAAAGACTGTTGATGGCTGGTACTCTACCAAGGTGGGTTTTTTTTTGAGTTTGTCATAAGCTTTTTTCAGGTGTGTACAGCTGTCTCAATGCAGGTACTCTACCAAGGTGGGTTTTTTTTGAGTTTGTCATAAGCTTTTTTCAGGTGTGTACAGCTGTCTCAATGCAGCTATTAACCTGATAGTACAGGATTTCCAAGAATAATTCTGCCTAGTCAGTGTTCTCTGTGTTTGTTGGGGGGGGGGGGGTTCCCATGTTGTCACTTAGTAGTAGGAAGTCTGCATTTGAATAATTCCTGAAAGTACCACGATTAGCTGGGGTCCTGGATTTTATTTTTATTTCAGAGGAGCCAGCTTTATTGTCTGATCTGACCATTGAGGATATTACACTCTGGGAAGGGAGGGATAGCAATGTTTCCCCCATGTTTGTGAAGACCAGGTCAAGCATATTTGTGCCCCTAGTGAGCACGTGGATTGGTCTTAATAAAATCCAGGAATATCTGGGCCTACATGTATGGGGTTGTATATGACTCCACTTTATATTGGAGTAATTAAAAGTCACCTATGAATGTGGCATTGAGTTGAACGGGGAGTGTATCCAGTACAGTTAAGTAATGGCTATGTTTTCCTTGGGACATAGATGGCACCAGTAGCATGGAAGAATATGGGTAAATTGGACTTCAAGGAGCTCAAGACTTCTCCTGTGGTGCTTGTGGCTAACACTTTGTTCCCCAAATTGTGTAACTAGATAGGTAAGTGGTTCAAGTCTCTCAAAGATGAACGTGTGTGTGTGTCTTCAATGTCAGGTACATATAGCTTCCTGAAGTGTGTCATACCGTTTGACCAGTCTTGAGGTGTTTGTTTCAGATGTAGATTGATACATTTCCACCTTTTGTCCATGTTAGAATGCCCTTTAGAAATTTTCAGAATGCAGCATCTGCAAACCAGTCAGTTGGAAAAATACACAGCTCTCATTCATTTTTCAAAGAAAATAAACTAAAGCTGTCAAAAACAAGCATATAATATGCTGCCATCGGACCTAAAAAGAGTTCCTGTAAAGTGGTATTTTTTTTCATATGTTGTGACATGAAAACATGAATTTATTTGTTTGTATTTTTTCATTAAAGACAGCTGCTGTTCTTCCTTTGTGGTTAGGAAAAAACCTAGGATGTTGTAGAGATAATTATGCCAATAAAATTCCTGAAACGTTTTAGAAAAAAAAAGTTGAACCACTTTGGAGGCAGATGGAGGTACACGTAAGGAGAAAAAAAATGCTAAAACTTGTCACTTTTTTGAGGACACTTCTCTGGAAGATGGTCATTTAAGGAGATTAAGAAGTAGGTGGGAAAAGTGGAAGTCTACCAAGGCTGGTCTCAGTGACCAAGACCTAAGCATAGGCCTTTTTCTTACTAGCTAGATAGCACCAGCATTTAATACCTTTTTTGTCATACTGGATACCACCTCCTTGGCCTAATTATGGCCTGGTGCCCTATTCACTTGAAGTGAACTGAGAAGATAGTGAGTTTTGGTTGCAGAAGCAGCCTTTTCTGCATATCTCACAGGCAGCCCCAACTTTGGCAGTCTGATTTGGTGCAGTGAGTCTAACATTAAACAAAATAAAAAATATCACATTTGATGCAAGCCAGTCTGTTTCAAAATCCGGAATCGTGTTAGTATGTAGTGCAGACAGCATTCAGGGGAAACTATCAATAAGCCAAGTTTTCCATTTTTTTTTTTTTTTGTTTTTTTACATTTACCATCCTTTCTTCTGTTTTCTCAGACTGACTATCTTTACAATAAAACACGTTGGCTGTCTTCTCAGTAGTAGTAGTAGCAGAAAGGGGTGTAACATGCTAAATTGGTTAAATATGCAATAAAGTTAAAGCTTCATCATTGACAGAATAGATGTCACTTCCTGCCTTATCAGAATTGGACTTGTCCACTGGCAGCATTACGACAGGCATAAACCTTTGGCATGTGAGCAGAAACAGTCAATTGCCAGTTAAAGTAGTAATGGCCAGTACTCCTACAATAATTACACAAACGTTTGCAGTTATTGTCATGATCTCCCACACAATTCACAATGGTGCTTATCTCACACACAGAATATCACAACTTACCTGTATACCCATATACATTCACACACTTTCAAGATAGACAGGCTGTTTATTTTTGATAAGTAAAGCCACTCAACACCTTCCATCTTACATTCCATAAACCACAGGAGGCAAATATTTATTAATGTTAAGTACATGCTCACAATGTTTAAGAAAATACATTTCTTCTTCAGAAAATCAGTGCGGTTCTACAAAAGTAAATATTAGAGTTTTGAAAAGTCATGTCAGTAAGCAAGTAGTCCTTCCATGATGACAAGTCAAGTTTGCCAGAACGTCTGGGCAAAGTTTGCAGCTAAGCCACAGTCAGTAAGATAATAATCTGAAAACATTCAGAGCCAAGATGTAAAACAGATCTATTTGTTGGACATTAAAGCCCAAAGACTGAAATAAATTATCCCAGGCAGTAATTCTGTCACTGCAAGTATTATGTGCAAATACTGTGGTGGTGGTGCTTTGGTAGCATTGTCGCCTCACAGTAAGACGTTGTCCTGTTGATTCTCAGCTAAAGTGTCTTCTGTGTGGAGACATGCGTGAATGAGCGTACCTTCGTTGAAGGTTGTGCGTCAGGGCCGGCAACTTGGCACATAAAAATCTACTGCCAATCATTAGCGGACTGGAGTTCCGCTGTGGCGACCCCTAACCAGGAAAAGCCGAAAGACTCAATATCCTTACCACAGCCTAGATTTTTTCATATTCTCCACCCTATTGTTGCCTTCAGGTTTTCCATGCTGCCTCACAATGGAAACATTATTTCTATCCCCATACAGTGTCTCCAGTCTTCACACATTGGGAGGATCTCTCTTCTGTGGCAACTTCTGCTCCATGGAGTTACCTACCTCAGTGTGCAGGTTCTGTAAGATAGAACTTTATGGTATATTGAAATGGGATAGATCCAGCAGGAAATCACCATACATTGCAGTCTAGTGAAGGACTTTCCTTGCCCTAACTACCTCCCAACCTTGCTAACATCAGCATATTAGGTTAGACAGGCAGTGGAAAGCAACTCTGATCATATGAATCTACCCCAGGCCCATAGGTCAAGCCTTCATTGCTTCTCCCACCCTGCCCAGCCTAGTGTCATCTCCCTGAGCTCCAGCCTCTGCCAGAACTCCTTTAGAGATGTGCCTAATTATGGCCTGGTGCACCCTTCTTCCCTACCTCAGTATCCCACTCCCAAGCTTCTAATTGAACTTGAGTTGTCCTGTCCATCACTAGAAAGGTCACAGCCCAGAAATGCTTCTGAATTGCAATACACTGTGTTGATGAGAAACAACATCTGGTTTTCTTGCTGCAACAGCTAGGTATAACTGAACACTGCAAGGCAGAGTGTCCATTCTGAATACTTTGACCTTGGATACATTTCCCCCAGAATCAGCAGTAGACAGGGCGGAGGGAGAAGAGGACTCAGATACTAAATCAAGTGTAACACCATCAGAATGAATTACATTAGCTAAAGGTCCATAATATTAAGTCATTTCCCCCATACCCGAATCCTAAGACGTGCCAGTACCACCATCACTAATTTGCGTGTCCTTATCCATGTTTGGACTCAAGGGTAGGTATGGGCAAACCACACTGAAACAACACTGTAACAAGAACTAGATCAGTCTCTATTTTCTATATCACACTTCTTCAGTACTGTTTTATGTTGCCACTCTGTCAAACTCCACAGCTGCTATAGGAAGCAATGATGTGGCTCCCCCACCAGTGTAGAGAAATTTCTCTTTGTCCTGGCCAACGTACTTCTAGTCAATATGAATATCACATTAGATTTTCCCTTCTCCCCTACAGGTAGACTATAACCTAGTGTGGAACTACATAGTGGGATGACTAGCCCAGCCCAAAAAGGGGGGGGGGGTGGCAAGCAAACAGTTATAATAATCAGTTGTGATTTTTGGCAAAATCTTTCAAAATGCTAATTTCAGTAAATAAAAATACATAATAAAACACTGCATGAAATGCATACCACACACAAGTTTTGGAGGCAGGTGTCCCTTTGAGGTCATGGCTCACAGCACCTTGGGTGTTAAGTAATATTTGCTCAGTGCATGTCCTCATGTGTTATTAATGTACAACCTTTTTAAAGAAAAATTTTAAAGGACATACAGTTGCAGGAAAAGAAGTGGTGAATAGGTACAGTAGAGATTTATAGTAATTGACTTTGTAACTCTACTAATATGCAGTGTTAGCTGGAGCTTTTCTTAAAAGGTTAGTTTTTTTTTTAATTCCACGTTATACCATTTATTATGGTCTGTACTGCGGTGGTGGTGCTGCGGTAGCGTTGTCGCCTCACAGTAAGACGTCCTGTTCGACTCTCAGCTAGAGCATCTTCTGTGTGGAGACATGCGTGAATGGGCGTACCTTCGTTGAAGGTTGTGCGTCAGGGCTGGCAACTCGGTACGTAAAAATGTACTGCCAATCATTAGCGGACCGGAGTTCCGCTGTAGCGACCCCTAACTGGGAAAAGCTGAAAGACACAGCAACATCCATTTATTATGGTCTGTACATTATAACGAGTACAAAAGCAGAGAGTCATGCATTCATCATAGAATTAGAATATTACTGAAATAGCTTCATTGCTATATTTTGACTTTTGAAAGCTGCCACTGTTTTAAACAGATGGATTGTCTTACAGATTTTTAACAATATTAGGTATTCTGATGAGTTCACAGTATAGGCAAGTATTATATAATGAAACGTACAAGCTCCTGATTCCTGTGTGTACTTATCTGGAAGAATCTATAAGGCATATTGTTGTAATGTGTCATCACTGGATCTCATAAATCCAAATCTTATGATAATGGTAATCTAACAGGTTAAAGATGCAAACTTCATAAATCTTTGGAAACTGAGGTAGGAAATACGTGACTTGCTTAGTTAGGCTTACAGCTCTTAGTTTCATAATCTGTAGCTTCTAATTATTTTAGTAGCCATGTTTCTGTATTTCTTGAAGTGCATTGTTTTTGTGGAGTCCAAGGCTATGCACAGTGCACAAATTAAAGGTCATGTAGAATTTGTATCTCTGCAGAAAATAAAAATACATGAATGCCTAACTGATGTGTTTGTACTTCAAAAATTAGAGTCAAATCCATTCATTTTCCTCATGTGTACATTTTGGTAGCCAAGAATAAACATCCTTGTTATTCTGTACGTGATCATCACTGCCAGCTTGCAAACCTGGAAAATATCATACAATTACAGGCAGATAGACAAAAACATCTACAGTGTGTTACTGTTAGACTTAATATGCATTTGTTAATACTGGCTGCTTAAACTGTTACACTGCTGTAAAATATGTCTTCCAAAACTAAGCTACTCAGAAATGCCTATTTTTTAAATTGTGCACAGGTACAAGTTTGTAAGTAATAACATATGAAACTTTGCTTAGCAAAAAGAAGGAAAAACTCTATCTACTGGAAGTTATATATTTTTTAAATTTAACACTGTTCTCTACTTAAGATGCTCAGGATATCTCAGCTAATACTGCATTTCATTGTAAGCCACACTACTGACATAAGCTAGATTGTAAGACAAAGAGAACATGCTTCCTGTATTACAGACATTGCCTGCAAAAAAATTAATTTTGTAAGATGTAGCAGAAAGCTCAGTTTGTACATTGAATTCATTCCAAACATGCAAAATACACTGCCATTAGATGGTTACTGTATTCCTATTGCACGTAAGTGGGGGAGTTCCAATTGAAATTCTCAGGACCAGAATAGTGATCCTCTGAACAACAAAACTGTATGTGTAAATAATGGGATATATATGAAGTCCAAGGTTATGGCAAAGTGGAGTTAGTCCTGCTCTTGTTAGTAACAGCAGTTGTAGTTCATATATAAGCAGAAAGGGGTCAGGTATCCAGGCCCTAGGCTTTAATGGTATTACAGTGAGTTTTGTCTTTTACTGTTTCTGTTTTAATTGTCCTGGGACTTTCATTCCACAGGCTATCCGTCAGAAATAAAACGGATAGAAGAATGTGTTAGCTAATACAGTGCAAAGCACTTTCACTTTAGGGTGTGTGTGTTTTGTGTGTATATGTATATATATATATATATATATATATATATGTGTGTGTATATATATATATATATATATATATATATATGTATATATATATATATGTGTATATATGTGTATATATATATATATATATATATATATATATATATATATATGGATCTAGGACATTTCACTGATGGCACATCTCACTGAAACTCAAATGACTGAACACAAATCACTGAAAATTCAATTCACTGAAACACATTTCACTGAAAGTTATATATGGCCTTTTCCCCACTGTAGTGCGACCCTGGAGTTGGTATATATAGTAAGGGGGTGTGTGGGGGGGCACTGCTCCCCACATATTTTAGGTGTATATTATGTTCGGAAAAGAGTAATATATTGGAATTGCAAGTATCCATGTATATAGTTCAAAATATTTAAAATATGTGGGGGGGGGGCAGTGCCCCCCACCCCCCCTTACTATATATAATTAACTCCAGGGTCACACTACAGTGTGGAAAAGGCCATATATAACTTTCAGTGAAATGTGTTTCAGTGAATTGAGCTTTCAGTGAAAAGTGCACACTAATTCAACTTTCATTGAAATGTCCTAGACCCATATATATATATATATATATATATATATATATATATATATATATATATTTATATATAAAATTCTGTCTTTATTTACATTTTTCAATTTAAAGTTGTGTTTTTATGAAAAATGATCTGAAAATATTAACTGAAGTGTTCTAGTACAGAGTAATCTTTTGTTTTCCTTTATCCTGTTTTGTCTCTTGCTAGGCACGTCCAATTTTGGACATGACTCCTGTGAAAGAACTGGTTAGCTTGAAGTGGAACAAGTATGGTAAACTGTACTTTCGTCTCCTGTGTTTACTTTACCTAATCTATATTTCAGTCTTCACTGCCTGCTGCGTCTACCGTCCTCTAGCACCACGTCTGACTAACCGAACTGATCCAAAGGACATGACCATCTTTGTTGAGAAACCGCTGGAGGTATGATTTCAGGTGGCAATTCTTTAGGGCTGTAGGTTGATACTATGCATCCCCTTGTGTAAGCTGTCTACACTTTGTGAACTTATCCACTTGAAAGCATCACATTCTGTAAGCTCATTATCCATTATGCTTTAGTTCAGTGTCTGTCCACTACTTGGCTGCACACAGTCAAGATTACTTGGATGCACACAGTCGAGATGGAAATGAGAGCTATAGTAAGTAGTAGTCTGTATTTGGTTACCAATAGGACTTATACACCCCAGGCAGCAGGACCTCTCAGCAACTAAAGCTTTCTTATACTGACTGGCTCTCTTCCCCAATCTCATTGCATATTTCTTTGCTTTGATTTCTAGTTCCTCATCATTATGTGAACAGGTTGGGCACACTGAATCTACCTGGCTTGCTAGCTTAGCTAGAATTTCTGAAAAAGTATTTTTCTATGGGCCATGGTAGGTCTACCTTCTTGCAAGTTTACAGTAGTTGTGTATCATTTGCTATTTTCTCTAACATAATCCTCTTAGCAATTTTTGGTATTGCTTGTTTGTCTTTCCATCCCCCAAACTTAGACCTAACAACTAAAATTTTGAAACCTCTTTTTAAGTGTGCCTGCTTTTATAGGACTGTTTCACCCACTGATTGGCAGAACCTTTCTATTTATTGACTGAAGGCCAAAGATATCAGGTTGCACAATTTCTTAATAGTGCAGTCAGGGTTGCCAGATTTGTAAAGGGACAGGTATGGACCCCCCCCCCCCCAAAAAAAGGGCAAGCAGTTCCGCATTAAACCGAAGTGGCTCCACTTTGCGATTTTTGATTGGCTTGTATACCTGCATACAAGCCAATCAGAAAAAAATAAAATAAAACAAAGCAGTGGATGTTTTGCCGGGATTGTAATTGGCAGTGTAGGACTCTAGATCGGGCTGCTGATCCCAGGACAGTCTCAGTCTAATAGGGACATCTGGCAACCCTGAGTGCAGTCCACTGGAAGAAAAAAGACAAACTGCAGAACACTGTCATGATAAGTGCTCTTGTGGATAAGCAGCCAGCTCAGTTCAGGGATTGCAAGAATTTGAAAGTGAACTCAGCATTGATAAGAGATTGGTTAAGAGAATAAAGACCATAGTAATACTGACTGTTAAATAGGTTGGCCCACTGGAGACGCAATCCCTTTTCATTTGCAACCTGCAAACAGTAGACCAAGTGACTTGCTCAAGGTCACACAGCAAGCAAATGAGAGTGGTGGAGATCAAACCCTGTAACAAGGGAAATACAGCTCATGGACTTCAACCTGTACACCAACTGCCAGAACAGCAAGGTACGGTAAGGACAAAACAGGCATCCATCTGTACTTGTTGATTCATATCCACTGCAAAACGCTTGAGCATACACTGCCTGTTCTCCCGAAGCCACCTTCAGCTTCAGACTTTTCCTATCTCCCTGAATGAAGACAAAAATTTGGAAGCAAAGTTAAGGAAAAGACACCTAATTTAGCTTTTCTAGTTCTCTTTGTTTGGGGACACCAGGAGAGTGTTTCAGAGGGTAACATTTTCTTCTTCTGTGATGCCCTCATCCCTTTCTTCTCACTCACCAGTATTTTTCTCAGATACCCCATTTCTAAGATTGCTAGCACCGAGACCCACTACCTGTAGTCTGATGGTAAGTGCCATTTGTTCATGCTGAGGCATCATTCATGATGAAGGTAGAACGTAAGGAACATACCTGTCTTGAGACACATATTCGGAGAGATCAACAATTTCTCTTTCAATATGTAGTCCAGGAAAATGCATCTTGGGTTGTTAACATCAACATGGACTGTGACAGTAACTGGATCATACTGGTACCTGTGGTGTAGTGACTTGAGAGTGAGTGCATAACTTGGAAGATCCTGGCTCCAGATAAGCAACTAATCATTATCTTCTCCTTGTTCAGACTGGTGGGTGGGGCATCTGTGTGTCGTACATTGGAGTCCTCTATGATAAGAGTCCTGGAATAATGTTGGCTCAGATTAACAGATTTTGCAGAGGCTACCAAAACAGTTTTCTTGGATTCCCCATTTAGAGGACATTGCTCCATTTAATAAAGATGTGAAGAGGTTTCTCAAAGACATGGCAGAGCAGGGCAAGATCCTTGCAGTTATGGGAGTTGAGTTCCAGCCTCCACAACATTCATATGCTAGAAAAAAAGGAGTCGACATCAAATGTGGTTCCCACGTGGCCGACAGCAGCACTAGTGGAAAAATGCTTACTGAATCAAATCCCCAGTAAGGTATCTTACAAAGTTACTTCTAAACAGGGTATGATAACCACTCTTTTCCACGAGGTCTTGTTCAGCCCTGTTCAACCCAAGAGTGTACATCAGCACTTGTGAAGGCCTCCTTAACTGCTCCACTCATGAAACAGTCAGATGACATGCATCCCTCCACTTGCTGTAGTACCTGAAGTTCACCAAAGGCAGGTTGATTTCAGACATAATATCTAGTGGTTGTAAAATCCTGATCCTGAGTCTCCCTCCACCAAATTCCTTGACAAGTATCTTTCCTCCTTAATAGTCAGTGTTAAAGAAAAATGTGCTAAATCTGTTAGAAAAAGAGCCACCTAGGAGGCCACATCATGCCTGAAATGATGGTGATTTTACTTCAGATTCTTTTACTACTGAAGAAAATGAAGGACCTTGGACTGATACAAGATCTTTGTTTCCTTAAACCAATGAATCCCACAAAGAAACGTCTTGCCATGCCTAATACATGGAAACTGCATTGGGTATTTAGACCACCGAGACATCTACTTTCATGTAAAGATCATCAAGGAGTGCAGGAATAGTCTTCTCTTTAACATCAGAGTTAGTCATCATTAATTCAGGAGCCTTCAGTTCAATTACAGCACAGACCCCTGTGTGCACAGCAAGTACATTCAGTGGTTGCAGCTCACTAGAGCTCACATTGAGTCAACATTTTCTCATGTGTAGATGAGTAGTTCCTTGCTGTGGTGCTTCTGAGCAAGCTGGTTCAGCTGTAATCAGGTTATCCCAGCCTCTCAACCTTTATGATCAGCCTGGCTTAGATACAACTCTCCCAGAGTATTAACTTCATAGGCCATGTCTTTGGCACCATGGTTTGCAGGTCTTTCATTTTCTCTGGAAATATTCATGTGCTTCAAACCTTCAGTTAGGACCTCCTTATTTCAACATAACCCACTGTGGGATTCTGCCTCTTTGAATTGGTCCATTTGCCCCATGCCAGTGTCGGAGAGGTTTGTAGTGGCTACATCTACAGAGGAGGCAGGGCAAACAACCATTTTCCAGCCCATGGATAACTAAAATATGCAAGACCCAGCTCAGTTGGTTCTTTCACTCAATGGTTTACTGCAGGTAACCCTTTTCATGTCCCTATCCCTATGTTGTCAGTATGCATATATGCTTGTGCCCTGGGGTATATAGTGTATTAAGGGTGGTCCATGCAGTTGGCCTGGAAACTACAGAATCACACATTTCTGAAACATTCTAAATTGCGGGGAGTGTTGCTTACATTGAAAGCCTTTCCATATGCATGGTAGCAGTGTGTGCCATGAAGAAAGAATGAAGCAGAATTTCTTATCTCTTTTGCAGAGATGCCATGTCTCTCTGGAAGTGGGCACTAGACAACAGTCAGTTTCTGGTGACAGTGCACAGCTTGAGGAGGGCAGCTCCATAGCTGATAGGCAACAAATGCTGCCTTTTCTCTCATTGTTACTGAGCCTGAGCATGAGCATAGCCAGTGAAATCTTTTGCAGATGGGAGAACAACCAGTCATTGATGATCCTTCACCATCAGATGCAAAGTATTGCCAATACATCTTCCTGATCTCCTTCCCCATGGTTGAGGGAGTGACACAGCGACCGCAAGGTCCCTTGTATGCATTTTTTTACTCTCATTAAAGCCGGTATTAATCCGGAATCCAGTAGTGCATCAAGCTTGTGTGATGATTTCTCTCATTTGGCCATATCCGACCTTGTTTCTGCTACTACTTTTCATAGGACGATAGTAGGCTATTGGCCCAGAGGCCCTTATAAGCCTAGCCAAAATTTCACCCATGTTCCCACAAAGTCTGCACCTGTTTTCCTTGTCCAGCAGGGACACAGGTGGGATCCCAGGGGTATATTTTTTATTTGTCATCCATTCATCCAGGTTCCTCTTAGAGGGCTAGTGAGGTACTCTGCTTGACATGGACAGGAAGTCTATGCCACAGATGGGGGAGTTAGGACACACATCTATCCCACCAACGAGTTCTATTAATGTCGCAGACCAGGGTAAGACCTTGTGTGTGGGTTGCGCGAGTGGAGGTTGACTTACAGATATGCAGCAACTCCATCAAGACTGAGTCTGAGACTGCCTTGTATGTCAGACACAGGTCACCTCTGAGCAGTCTGTATGAGACTGAGTAGAGGGATAGGGCTTTTAGCCTATCTGTATAGGCTAGGTGTTTGAGACCATGGATTTTACTGGTCAGGAACCTCTGTAGTCTCTACAACTACTGCATGTGCATGGCAAGATACATGCCAAAGGCTGATAGGTGGTCTACTGTAACTTACACTTTTTGAAAACTTGCTTTTTCACCCTCTGGGGACTATGTATGCAGAATTGTGCACCTTGAAACTGTCTTCTTGACATCTGCAGTTCCAGTCATAGCTAACAACCCACCATACTGCAAGACTGTCATTCCTTTTTTTATGGCCATTGTAGAAACTATCCATCGGGGGGGGGGGCATACAAAAACAACTGGGTATGCTTCTGCATCTGGATGGGGGAATGGAATTTCAGCCTCATAATAGCAGCTCATCACAAAGGTATAGAGCAGCCAGCAAATTTGTCAGACAAAAGTCTAAGCTACTCCACTATTCGCATCGGTTTCAAATGTGCAGTTTAGCTTCCATTGCTAACATTACTGAAGGTCAGCAAAAGCATTATTAAAGGTACCTTTCATCTCAGACCTCCATTCAGAGAAGATGTCCTGCTGTGGGACCTGTATTTCATCTTTTAGAACCTCATCACCCCCACCCCATTCAAACCAGCAGCCACTGCAGATTTAAAATTTCTTTTTTGAAAAATCCTCTTCTTGGTGACTATAAACCCAAACTAATTTTTAGTCTGTCTCAAGGAGAACAGTCTTTAGAACTAATCCCTCCTTCATACCTAAAGTAGTTAGAAAAGCAAATCCAAAACCGGGTGACCAGTATATTCTTTTTTTTCTTTAATTGAATAAAAGCAAATCCTCCATTGCATGCAAGTCCTCTTTTAGTTCATGAGGGCCAAGCCCTTTACCAGACACTCTGTAAACATACTTTCAGGGATATAGCCACATCAGCAACATTTCTAATGAATGCTGTGGTTGATATTTGTAGTGTAGCCACCTGGTTTCACTAAGTACCTTCACTGGCGCACTGTACACTGGACATTACTTAGACAATGAAGTCAGCCATTTTGCAAACTGATATTCTTGCGATCAGGGATACTCTAGAGGATTAACAAGGAGCTCAGTCCTGATGACAACCAAAGATGGGTTACTTATCAGACATGAAAACAACACATTTAACATCGTCATAGATCCATAAAAAGTAGGTCCGTCTTTGGTTAAGCTTTCTGCCTGTTCCTCCCCTGTGGTGGTGAGATTGGGGTTGCCACCCTTTCATATGCAAAAAGTAGGGCATTTTTTGTAGAAAGGTGAGAGTTTACAGAACTGCACATACATACAACCAGACCAAAGGACAGAACTTCACTTTTTTATGCAACTATTAAAGAAAACATACAAAGTCTTCTTTTGTCCTGAGATCTCAAGACATTTGCCATTTTTTAGTTTTTTTTTCCCCAAAGGACGCAATTGTCCAAAGAAGAACTGTCCCTCACAAAGAGGGACATTGTGAAGGACAGGTGGTAACTCTAGCGGAGGTGAGTAGGGTCTTTTTTCCCGTTAATATCCTGTCTACTGTTAATGAGTCGATAAATATTCAAAGCTCTCAACCAGAGACAAATATCAACAGAATCGGGGACAAATCTAGAAATAATCAGGGGCAGTCTGGGATTCTTAAAATATAAGTGCTGTTAACCTGAAACATTGACAGAATAAGAAAATATGAATTAACATACATTTCCTGAAGTAAAAGAAGTCTAACTTTAATTATTGTCATTAAGTTTAAGTTGCTACTTTTTCTGCTTAAGTTACCAGTTTTGGGAGGGATTAAGACAGACAGGTCTAAAATTTGAGTCATAATGGGAAACATCTTTGACAATCAGGGTCATTTGAGGGGTATGTAAATATGAGTGTTAATACTCCTCTGGAAGAACTAGAGAGCAAGCAAAGAGATGCATGATGGGATTGGGGGAAGGAGCTAGACTGCCTGAGGAAGGCATTCTGAGTAGTCTTAATGCATGCAGCATACAGTTCTGATGGTTCTCAAAGATGGATCTACATCAGACATTTGTCATTATTGTGAGTAAATAACTTGCATGCAGTCTCTTATGTATTGAAAGTGGCAGATTGTAGCCAGTTATCTTCATAGCTAATGATATGTTTCAGAGGATTGGAAGGGAACATATAATATGCTCATTATTAAAAGGCTGCTTTTTACTTTTTCTGAATTGTTTATAATAGCAGTAGTTGTCACTGTAGCTGTTAGCTGGTCTTGATTTTGCAGAATGCTTCTGATTTTTCTTCAAATTTCTGGCCCAATTCTCCTAAAATGTAGAATTTTCTGACAAATTATTTAGAACTGCTGTCACTAAATAATGGCAAACATTTGAGTTTCAGGCTTCCATATCCTTAATGGATGCTAATGCAAAACCTGTTATTCTAGCACCATTCTATGTATGTACGAGCAATATTTAAAATGTATCCCTGATCTTAGACCATTGTCGCTCGTTATTTTTTGGCTTTGTCATTTAATTTTTCAGAAAGATATTAACTGCTATGATTGTCATCTGTGAGAGGGATTTGGATAGTTTGATGTAAATGCCTGCCTGACATCTTCCTTCTGTCCTATACTGATGTGACATCTTGTCTCGATTTATTTTGAATGACTTCGATTATTATTAGAATTATTATTCATACATTATTCTGACTGACCTCTGACATGTCTGCTTTTCTTTTTCACCACTCTAGACAGTGACCGTCATGTGTCATGAATGTACTGATAATGTTTAATGTGCTCATTACTGTTTTCCTGTTCAGGTAATAGCAAATATGAACTCCTACTTATGAATACATTCTTTAAAGAGGAAATCTGGTATTGTTAATGTAACTTTATAAATTCATGAATATGCAATGTCTGAAAAAACTCTGTGCAAACGTGTTTACCTAACATCAGCCAAACATTTTGTTTTTCCCTTTAAGGTCCCCATAAACAGAATCCTTATTTTACTTGCTGACTTTATTCCAATATCAGATCTGAATGTAGCATCACCCTGCCCATGTAGGATCATACATTATTTCATGAAGGACATCTTCCTTAGGGTCATGCATGGTACTCTGTCTTTTACCTTTCTAAAGAATTTTCCATTTGTTAATACTGTTAAGTTTACAATTACAGTGAATATTTTTCTTTACTGCATTTTTTTCCTTTATATAGTGGCTTGCAGAAGATACAGTTTAGAAGCATTTGCTAGTAGTTTTGTGTAACTGAGTTTGCTGTATTGCTAATATCTGATATTGTCATGAAGTATTAATGCAAGCATATGTCTTGGCTTTTAAAGGATTGTTACACTACAAAAACGGATCAAATCCGCCTCATTGGAGAAATCATATCCATCATAGGGGCAGTGATTATATTAATAATAGAGGTAAGGGGAGCCATTTTTTTGTATTTATGTGTGTGTGTGTGTGTGTGTGTGTGTGTGTGTGTGTGTGTGTGTGTGTGTGTGTGTGTGTGTGTGTGTGTACTACTGATTTATTGTTCTGCTTTAGCTTGAAAAGTAGTACCACACTGCAAACCATCAGCTATCCTCCATTACCAGTAAGCTTTTATCATCTGCACAAAGTATGAGTTATTTGTGTTATGCTGTAGCTAACTGGCATTAGTACTTTAAGCCACATAAATCTGTGAATGAAGGACAATAAACACTCCCGGTCACTTGCTCTTCAAATACAAGAAATCTAAAGGGCTGCAAACAGATTTCATTAGTGTTCATTGCAGAAGTTATTTAAATAGTACCATAGCTAAGATATTCAGGGATCTATATCACATTGTTGAACAAACTATTTAGCGAATACCTATTAGTCAAACTGTATTTGTCAAAAGCTCCATCCATCGAACGATGGTTTAAGCGAAAGTTTTCCCAAGGAAAATAACCACTGGGCCAACCAGCGATTGTCACAAAAATAACATTTAAAACCTATCCCTCAATGTGGGGGTCTGCACCCCATACACCCCAACTAATTATACCAACTCTGAGATCACACTGCATTGGAGAAAAGGACACATTTCTGATGATGGCCAAGTGCTTTTTCCCCCTGGGAAAAATTTTGCTTAAATGAACATTCAATGCATTAAGGGTTTGATGAATAGAGTTCAACAAAATTGTGTTCGACAAGTAGGTTTTTCGACAAAGTGAAGTAGACCCAATATTCAGTCTAGCAAAACAGGAAGTATAGAAACTAATTTGATCATGATAAACAATTAAAAAAAGTTTATTAAAAATAAGTCATTGAAGTTAGGAAAATATCCTGTAGTTGTAAATCAGCTAACACAGGTGTAATTTACATTCAGAATTTTTTAAAAAAATATTAGAAGCTGATGTGGCGGTACTAATCTGTAGAAGAATAAGCACGGTCATGCCCTTAATAGCAAGAATATGAAGAAGGAAGGAATTACAAAGAGCCTAGGTGGTATAGGTGCGTATTTTTGTAGTTTCATTCTAGGCCTGTATGTAAAAAATAGCTTTTACTTAGTTCCCTATTCTGTTGACAAACACAGATAACAGATTGAAGTGGACTTGATAAAAGTTCTGCAAAAAACAACCTAAAGTGTTTGATTCCTTTCTGCAGCTTTTTTGTCTGTGTCCGCTGGAGATGGGCAGTTTGGAGCCTTTTCATTTGAAGTATTGCAAGCGAGTTTTGGAAGACTGCTGCATTGCTGTCTACAGCAATGACATAAGAAAGTCAAACACTCAGCTGACTTTCACAAATGTTTTTTCTGCTGGAGCAGCCATCTGCACTGTTCTGTCTCTGTATGTCTTTTAAATTGGGTTTAGGGAAGATTTTCCTTCTCCCCGCAATGTTCAATTTTGTAGAGTTGTTATGGAGTCTTGTCACTGATGAGACAGGGTTCAGTGTTTTATGTCTGACAGAGTATAGATGCAAAATTATTTTTACTGATGAAATGATAGTTCATTAATTGCAACACTATGCTTGGTCATTTTTGAGCTTTTGTTACTTAAATACATATGTACAAACATTTTAAGTACGGGCATTAATGCCCTTCTGGCTTCCAAAATACCAAAACACTTGTTTCCATAAGTGCCCAGGCTGTTCTTAAAAATATCTAAACTAGTACTTGCTTTAATATGATTTGGTTGTCTGTTCCATGCATCAGCTATTCTGTCAGAGAAGCAATTAGTACATTTCTAATTCCTACAGAACCTTCTATACAGGTTATCTGTTGATTCTTTAGTACTTTTTGATAAGCCCAAACATTCACAGAGATAGTTGTCTCTATATGCCCTATATACCTGAATAAAATCTCCTCTTAGATATCTATAAGAGACACTGTACAAGTTCAGATATTTTAGTCTTTCATAATAACTTATATTTTCACATCCATGGATGCTCTTTTTATAAATTCGCTCTACTCTTTCCAGTTTACTCATGCTTGTTTTCTTGTAAGGTTTCCATGTTGTTTTTCCATACTCAAGTTTGGGTCTAATGTAACTAACAAACAATGGCGTCATCATTTTTGATTTCCTAGACTTAATAAATCTTTTTATACAACCTATAGTTCTATAGCTATCATTAACCAATCGGTTGACATGATTAGAGAAACTTATAGCTGAACCTACCTATATACCCAGGTCTTTATATGAGTCTACAGTTTCAATTACTGTGTGCTTTATTAAATATTCACCTTTCACTTTGCCAAATTGCACATGCTTAGTTTTTGATGCATTTATCAGCATATTATTCTCCTGTGCCCAAATGGTCAATTTAGTCAAGTTATTTTGCAGACATGCCTTATCTGTAACAAATGTAATCAGTTTACCCAATTTGAGGTCATCTGCATATAGAATATAGAACACCTCAAATGAAAACGTTAGGTCTGAAAGATACAATCTAAGCAAGTAAGGGCCTAGGACAGAGCCCTCTGAAACACCCTGACTGTAACCAAGGATTTCACCTGTTCAGTTGCTATATACTTGCCATGTCCTATTTGTAAGCCGTGCAGCCATCCATCTTATCAAGAGTATATCAGTACCTAGTTGTATTAATTTATTGATCAGCATTTTGTTTGACTCTGTCAAATGCTGAAGTTAAATCTATATAAATTACATCACAGCACAATTTATCATTCATAGCTGTTATTATATTGTTATAGAACATCATGCTATAGGTGGTTATAGAGCTATTTTCAACAAATGCATGCTGATATATGGTTTCAAGTCCCAACCTTTCCCATTCTGACAATAACCTATACAATATTACCTTATAAATTATTTTTCCACAACATAAAAGTAGACTTGAGGGTCTATATGACTCTGGGTTTGTCCTACTCCTCTTTCCCTTAAAGACAGGTTTAATAATCACATGTCTCCAATTTTGAGGACTCTCCCCATATTTATATGACCTAGAGAATTATAGATATAATGGTACCATAAGTTCTTGCTGAAGTATTCTCAGGTCATTATCTGCTCCCTGTGCTTTGTTTGGATCTAGTTTGTGCAGTTCTTTTTTAATACAATCTAATTTGATTCCAATATCTGGGGTTACCTCAATGTCATTAGGACAACTTATCACCCATTTTGTGGAGCCAAACTGTTTTTCAGATTTTGTAAACATAGCTATAATTTCTTGTGTCTGAGAATAAACTTTAGGATCTGTACACAGTTTATGTGTTTGTACTTCTTCTACAGCTTATGTATCTATAAAAAGGTTTCCTATTATGCTCAATATCTTTATATAATTTTTCTTCAAAATTTTCTTGATCTTATCTCACAGTATGCTTAATCTGTTTGTCCAACTTGTTTATTTCAGTTTTCAAAGTTGTAGTTCAACTTCTCTTCCATTTCTTACTTTTTTTATCTCTCACCTTAATCAGATATCTTGTTCTTATGGAAACCTATCCCCCGATGCTGTATTCCTAAATTCTGATGTCAAACTTTTTTTTTTTTGATTTTTGCACTCAATTTCTCTCTAAAAACCTTCCACATTCCCTCTGCAGTTTTTCCCACTGAACACCTCACTCCAGTTAGTTTTACATAGTGACTCATTTGCTTCCATATAATCTGTAAGTAACCTTCTGTGCATTGGTTTAGATTTCAGTTTGGCAGAATTATCTAGCAACAAATTAACCTTTATAACCCCATGATCACTGCACATCCATGGTGATAAAACTTGACTTGAAGTAACAGTAATTTCTTTAGGAACATAAGCAATGCCTAGTATGTTCGTCCCCTGCTAGGTTTTTTTTTTTTTACAATCTGAAGCAATTATTTTCAATATTATTCCAGTCAGTTTCTGGAAAATTTAAGTCCCCAGCTAATATTATTATTCCTTCCTTTCCTGTGTTTCATGCAAGAAATGTATGAATTCCTATAGGTCATCTGCACTTGACTTGGGTGGTGTATACACTTCAACAATTGTTACATGTTTTCAGGGTTGTCTTTAGTGTCACAATTACACAGTCTATACTATTGGTGTTTTCATTGAACATGTAATAATCACAAGTCTCATGGCTATCTTTAATCCCTATCATAACACCTGCACCTGATTTTTTGTTAGAATGTCTGTAACAGTAGAAACATTTATATCCTGACATAAATGGTTTCTAGTCATTGCTCTTTAACCATGTTTCATAAACAATAACAACTTGTCTTGTGGGAACGTAGCAAATTTTCCAATAAAAAAAAAATGTTATTATTAATGCTCCTAGCATTAACAACCATCAGAGATGCATCAAATATTGCTAACTGTGAACTGTTAAAATGTATGACCTGGCAAATATCCTGCCTAGTGTTTGTTAAATGTTGCAAAATATCTGCTGCAAAAATTCTCTTCCCTGATCTTGACAAATGCACTCCATCCTGTCTGAACACATGTGCCCAAAAATAGGCTTGGATGCTCTGCACATCTCCATTTTTTAAAACCGGACATTTTTTCCATGTCAGTATTTACCCCAAAAATCTTTTAATTCACAGTAACCTGACTATCCTTTCTATATGTGATTTGTGAAAAATATGTCCTAATACCAGTAAAAGCTATACTATCCAACAGGGCTGTCAGCTCCCTACTAACAGTCAGGGGATTCTTACAGATGACATCATTTGTACCAGCATGAATAAAAATGGATCCATACTTCTTTACATTAAGGCATTCCAAGGCTTCTCTCACATCTTCTATTTTTGCTCCTGGCAAACATAACACTATTAAATGTTCATGATCTTCTCTGCAAATACAAGTATCAGTTCCTATAATAATTGAATCAACAATTAAAATAATATATTAGCTCACCAAATCTGAAGAATCTTCAGCTTCTGATACAGTAATATCTGCTCTGTCAATTGTTATGAAGGGATAGATCATCATCACCATTTGTCTTATTAATCCCACTGTGTTCATTGTGTATTACATTCTCATTCACCTAGCTTTGTACATCCACAGCTTGAGCCATGTAGTCAGCATCTGTCTTTCTCTTCTTTTTTCTTATAGTAATGTTCTTCAATCCTTCCATGTTCAATTTTGGTTTCTTCCTTTTCACCTGCCCCTTGTCTCTTTGTTTTCTATCTTCTCTTTTGGAAAAATGATGCCTTTTTCTGTAGACTGAAGGTTTTCAGTTAGAAAAATATTATCATTCCCTGTAACCTGTGTCTTTCATAACAAAGCAGTGTCCGTTTTAGTACGTATTCTCTTTCCTTTACAGTCATTAATCCGTTTCTTTTTATTCCTTATTTGTTGTGAACTTCTTCCCTGCTTTTTTTTTTCGTTTCCTGCTATACAAACCAGATCCTTATACTTGCATCCAGAATTCCAAAGTTGTCAGGGGAATCTTGTTTCGTAGGAGTTGAATGATCTTTGCAGACAATCATTTCCTAAATGTGTTCTGTTTATTCTTTGCCTAACATTATTTATTTCACCACTCCAGTCAATAATATATGAAAAAACTAAAGTTCTCCACGCCATGCCAATTGCACAAGTGCAATCGTCATCAAGTCTAGATTTACTTCTAAGAATGGTAAGCAAATCATCCAACCTTTGACACGAGGAACACAGACCACCAGTGATATCAGCTGTTATCTTTAAATATGCATAGCATTTATTACACCATACAAGATATTTGTGCAGTAGTAAATTAATTGCAAACTCATTTAAGAAATCCACGTTTAGCTTCAAATGAATAAAATATTGTAAAAGAAAAGAATAATTAAAATCAGCAACCGCAGAATTCAGAGAGAGTTTAAATGAACTTCTATGACAAAAAAATCCCACGAGCAATGTACAACTAAATACTAAAATAAGTACAGTAAAGTTGTTCTGACGGTACAAGTTCTGCAAACCAGACAAAAGTTGTAATTCCTTTACATCCCATAAACAAAATATGAATCAAAGTAAATCTTAACAAGCTAGCCCTTCTTACCGACAAAATGTGAAAAACAATGATAAAGTATAAAATCAAATAAAACTTCTCTTACCAGTCAGCTCTAAAGCAAATCACACACCAAGGTAGGCTTGTTTAGATATGCAAGGTAGGATTGTTGACAGAAATGTTACATCTGGGTTTGAAATATGAGAAGACATCTCAAGATGTTTGTCATCTTGGATATAACATTCAGATCATCTTTGATTCTACTAAAATGACTAAGGATAGAGGTCTTGGTGAATGTAAATGCAATAGGGAGCAATAAATGCTCTGATCCTTTTCAGCACTCAAATTTGTGCACTTGAAAATTACTACAACAATAGGTTTGCAGGTACCAGTGTGTGAGAAGAACCACAAATGTCATAACTTGGTGTACTGACTGGAGAAATCCATCTTGAAAACAGAGGAAGATAAGGGTATTTTTGAAAAGGTGTGTTCATTTGAAGGATGACCCAGGGTTGGCTTGCCTACAGTTGAAGGCATTGACAGCGTAGTTTTTGCTGGACCCCACTCAGCACTATAAGATTTCAGCTAATATTGTCTCCAGTATTCCACATATATATTTGTCCCCTAGTAAAAATGGGCCTTTAGTAACTACTAAACTGGGTAAAAAAGCAAAGATCTAGAAGTTATAATCTATTCTGCCAAGTTAATCATTTAGGAAAACAAGTCAGTGTTACTTATTACTGCATTGTGATGGAGAAACAGTTTTGCTTACATGGTTCTGGCAGTGTACAGTGAGATGATGAGAAAGAAACAAACACAGGCTGAAGTATTCTTGAAGGACTTTAGTGAATGTGAATGGCTGTTTCACATCACTGGTGAAGCTATCTACCCCTAAGATCTGAATAACAGTTAACATTTCTTAGGGTAGAATTCTTAATTTGCAGTCTTTGGACTGAAGGGGTTCCCAAAACTTCTGCTGTGGTGATTCCTGTTGATACTGTGTTTTCTAGATTATCTAAGGAGATAGGTGGTTCATGTCCCACAGTGCTTACAATGTATGACTAAATGTATATTTTTGTACTGTCATGTAGAACTGGTTGTGTCAGCATATCCACTGTGTACACTTCCACTTAGGAGACAAATTTATATTTCCATTACACGGCTAGACTTATACAAGCCCTAGTGGTGATTAGCCTAGTATACACCTAAAATATATAAAGATGCGTCTTTGTTTACTTAAAAAAGCTAAGCATTGAAAAATCTCATAATGTCAGGTATGCATCACTTTAATAATATGTTCCTTCATTTTCTTAGCTGGAACATTTTTCTCTGCTAAAAATGTATAAGTTTCATTATTTAGACTTGCTAAGCTCTTTAGTATTTTCCTGCTATGAGGAAGACATCAGACAGCCCTAACGGTGGGTGGTGAGTACCTTCATTAATTTTTTTTTGTATGTCGTTAGGACCACTTAAAGTGTTCTAAGAGCATTTCTAAATGTATACTCGTGTAATACTTGAGATGAACTTGGTTTCCACATGCATAATGTTTACTTGCATTTCTACAACAAATTATTATAGACAGAAATTAAAAAAGGTTCAGGAGGAAGCGTTGCAGTTTCAAGACTGTCAGCTTACTCACAACAGAAGGAACATTAATAGATTCATTTTTCATAGAAACAGCTGTCCCTCAGCAAACAGCAGAATTAAAGATGCTATATTTTCATGGCAGGTAGGCTTTACCAAACAGCACTTGACTTTTTTTTTGTATATATTTTTTTATCTTGGAGTGTTAAGAGGAGCTCACTGAAGTGCTTTTAGAATTTAATATTTTCTTTAAATTTATATGAATTTAATCAAAATACCCAAATGTCGACAACTAAACATTGACTGCAAACACTGACACACACTACTAGGTGTGCTATGAGCAACAGCATTGCACAATGTTGGTGAAACAGCATATTTACCAACCCAGTTATGATCCCACACATCTGTGGATCATCTGTGTAGTTGACCAAATTTTGTTGGCTGAACAGATAACCATAGAGATTCACTTCTGTTTCATTTCTGTTGTGTATGGTTGAACTAATCTAATGTCAATTTGAAAACATTGACTAAAAACATACAACGTACACAATACAGAAAACAAAAAATCATTGAATGAACTAATATTGAGAAAGGAAAACTAAACCTTGACAAAAAACTTAGAGCATGCAGAATACTGAAAACAAAAAAATATCGAATTAAATAATATTGAGAAACGAAAGCTATTTCCTTTCCAGATATTAACACTTAACCCTCCATAACACTAGCCTCAAATTTGCCTGAGTAGTGGCATTTTTACTGGAAGGTTTTTATGAAGGTAAGGTGTAGGGTTAGGGTTGAAGGAAGGAGCATAATTAGGATTAGGGTTTAGCATACAGTACTAAAGAGAGCAGGGGGAGGCCCACCACCCTGCATCACCTTAATAATGGGTAGATAACCCTAACCCTACACCTTACCCTCATAAAAACCTTCCCGCAACACTGTCACTACACAAGACACGCTTGGACTCACAAACATTACAAGAAGCATTATATCTATCCCGTAATCTAACCCTGACACTTAACCCTAAAATACACAACTCCATACAAAACATACAGCACCTATTCTTCACTCATTCCTGACTGTAATCCTATCTGACATACACAAACATGAACACTCTTAACCTTCCAACTCCACTTACCTGTCTCGACATTACATGCATACTGTCAACATTTCCACTGCTCATCTATCCACACAGTCAACACTAAATCACACTCTGTGTGTTTGTCATTGAAATGGCATTCAAGAAAATGTGGGGGACCCATATATATAATATATCTATATATATATATATATATATATATATATATATCAATCATCTGGAGCATTTCTCCCTGGGCCTCCGCTGAAAACAGGCTCTGTGGAACCTAGTCGGACTTTCCCGGTCAACAATTGTTAAATAAAATAAAAAAAAAAAAAAAATATATATATATATATATATATATATATATATATATATATATATGCATACACACACACACACACACACACACACACACACACACACGAGTGTGTGTGTGTGTACACAAAATAGAATTCTAAAGCCAAGTCTTGTGTAAATAACAAATACTGTAATTCAAAAAAATTACCAAAAATAGCAAGACCAATCAACTCTTTATATTAAGTGCTTTCGACCAATGCACTACAGGGCTTCCTCAGAATACAATTAAAAAAAAAAAACACACACACACACTTTTTAAATAATCTGCCAATAACAAGCACCAAACAGTTAGGTTTCCATCTTTTCCAACGTATTTTTGTATTCCCCCGCCTGTATAGTCTAAAAGAACGCATTCCAGAAACATGAAGTAAAACTTTCTGAAGTTGATACAAACCTTTGAATGTTTATAAGCATTATATTCATCTTTTACTTTTAATACTGTTGAAATGCTCTTTGATTCTGGTAGACAACTTATGTGTAGTCATGCCAAAATAGAATGCTTCACATTAATAACAAAAATCAATATATAGTAAACCTAGGGAATTATAATTAAAATACTCATCATAATAGATCTGATGCAGAAAAACATTAGGTCCTTCCATAATGAAGTACATGCTCTACAAAAGACACGTATACATTCCCTTAGGTTTATTAGTAAAAACCCAGATAATTTGGGGTTCCCAAATTCAAAGTGCTGCTTAAAAGTCTTAGATTTTTTGTAAACAAAATTTGGACCATAATTAATAGAGCTCAGGAATAAGTATTTTCCAGTTGTCCAGTATAACATTTTTTATGCCCAAATTGTCAATGATTCATAATGCACAACTGTTTTGAAAGCATATATTTGAAAGAAAAAATACATTATTAAGGTTTTAAGATAAAACTTGATGCTAAGAAACAAAAATAAATGTGCTGTGGTATAAAGTACTGAGTTAGATAGTGATGGGTGCCCAAAACAGTCACCATAAAATGGTAGTATTAATAAAAGTGGAAGAATTGTATCATTTCACCAAGTTACATCTTCTGACAATGTAGTAGGCTGAAACAAATAATGATTCATTCTGTCCACTTTATTTGGCATTGCAATTTCAGATCCAGTGAATGTTTTAGTTTTCAAACATGCACACATTTTTGGATCACACAGTGCATTTACAGGTTCTTTTAGATTCCCCTTCCTGATTTTTTTAATGTGTTCTTGCTTATCCTATTGTTTTACATTATTTGAATTGCTTAGTAAATTAAAATACATTTGTTTCATTTAAATTTGTCATCTTAAACATTTTTCCATTTAGAAGTGAAATAAAATTTACTATTCAATAATAACAAAGTAACCCATTTCAGAACATTTCAACCATAAAAGACTGATTGAATTTCAGTCATAATCTAACAATGACTATACCCATCAGTTGCGGCCACTTGACTGTGTACAACTCGGATGTCCCATTGTGACAGTAATGGTCACAGTAAAGTATTCCAACTTGTTGAACACAAATATGCATTAGTCCTGCAATGGCAAACCCTTTTATATATAATTTCAAAACATCAAGAAGATAAGTTACTTTCATTTACAGACCGCTACCAGCAGTTGTGAGCACTTTGCTATATAGATCTTATTTCATTATATTAAAACAATATCTCTCAGTCCCTTAGTGCAAGACTGTGGAACAGTGCCAAAATAATAATGAGGGACAAATGTCTAAAATCAAGGACAGATTATAGATATTCATCTAATCTATTTAGAAAGTTACTAGAATAACAGTTTAGCACTAATGCCCCTTTTCTTAAGGATATGAAGGTACGTAGCTTAAAAATGTTTGCCATTTTTAGTGACTGCAAGTCTCCACAGTTTTTCAGAAAATGACACATTTTATGAGGAGCAGACTGAAAATATGGGGTAAAATCAGGGACATGAGCAAAATTAGGAGAAGTGTTTCCCACAAGCAGTAGCCAGAAAGTAGTCAATTCTACCATATTTCACACAACTATGCTCTAATCCTGCAAATGATTCTATTAAAACTAAGCAAATAAAAAGGACGGCAAGCTATTTTCATTTTCAGACTTCTCCTTACTCACACCGAACAATTACATTCATTTAGCCAACTCTTCTCCTCAGAAATATTATTGTGATAAAAATAATGGCTGCAAAATGTATTTCAATTTCGTTTCATTCACACATTAGCCACTGTAAAGTATTCCTTCCAACCGTTTTCATGCAAATCACATTAAGGCTGCAAGAGCAGCCTAGAATAATTGAGCAAATGCCTGCAATCAGTCATTTTTCATCCACAAACTTCCCGTATACCCAGTAATTATAATTTATATATATATATATATATATATATATATATATATATATGTGTGTGTGTGTGTCTATAGAGACAGGGAGAGAGAGACATAGATGCATATAATCTCATCTTGGTTCAAGATGACTGTTGCTGCTGAAAAGTGATACTCTGACCCCATGTGCAAAAATGGGAAAAAAAGGTGTTGTGTGTATGCATGTGTGTCTGTGTAAGTGTATATAGGTATATGTGTGTGTGTGTATGTGTGTATGTGTGTGTGTGTATATATATATATATATATATATATATATATATATATATATATAATGTGTGTGTGTATGTATATATATATATATATATATATATATATATATATATATATATATATAATGTGTGTATATATATATATATATATATATATATATATATATATATGTATATTATACATTTTGTGCGTTGGCTGCTGTCACTTGCTGGGTGACGTCAGGTTGTCCTAGCTATAAAGGAGAGCAGGCAATGCCATTACCCCAGTCTTTCTTGCTGTGGAGCCCATAGCAGAAGTAATTTGCAACAGTGCTGGTCAGCTGTTTCCAGATTTCGAACTTCAGCCATTGGGGAGCCTTCCTTTTTTTTGCACTAACCAAGGTCCAAAAAAGTCAATAACTGTCTCACCTGTGGAAAGCAAATACCACACTGAGACTTCCATTCTTACTGTGTCACTTGCTTAGGCCCAGATCATGACGTACTCTGCTGCGCTACCAGTTCTGTCTCCCTTTTAATGCTAGAACTATTCATCGTAGAGCTCTGTTTGTAGCCAGTAATTTTCGTCTTCCATCTCTGATTACTGATATGGCATCCATCAGTCAGCAAACAGTAGATCTTTTAAAAGAACTTAAAGATAAGGATAGAGACAGACCACATAAGACCAAGCCTTCTGATGACACCACCACTAAATGGGTTATCAGTTCTTCGGAATTTAGTAAGGTGCTTTCGCAGTCCCTGATGCCCAACTCTATTACTTTGCAGGCCTCTACTGAGACCCTTTCAGAGTCCTGTATGCTGCAGATGTCTGCATCTTCTAATGAGCCTTCAGCTGTGTCTGCCTCGGTTGGGTCCAGAGCCACTAAGCAGGCACCAGCTTCTGAGGATACCGCTCGCACTTCGGATTTCATTTCAAGGCCTTTGCCCTCTTCTGACTAACACAAAGCACCGAGGGATACTCTTCAGGCCAGACTTAGAGATACTCCAAAGAAAATGGCTAAAAGTCTCCATTCCACTGCTACTCCCCCTCCTCAAACTAGAATGCTCAAAATGGCAGAGGATCTCATCACTTTCATCTGGGGTAATCGGGCAACTCCAGCCAAAATGAGAAGGGAACCTTCTTTAGACATCCAATCGGATTTAGACTCAGATGGATCTGACTCCTCTGTTTTTGAAGAGGAAAATCCTCTTACTGCCTATGAGGACTCAGATGCAGAAGAATTTATTTCTTCTGCATCACCTCCAGAGGACTTTTCCATTGGGAAACTCTCCACAACCTCAGAGAACACTTCCAATGGAAATCAACAGATTTCCCTCAATCCAAGAAAAGACAGAGTTTCTGCACCTTTCCCAGCATAGGACTCTGAACATCCCACCCATCTTGGAGGTGGTAGATGATGTTTACCTAGAATCCAACCTTACCCCCTGACACCCTTCCACCTGGCCCCAAAAAAACCTGACTGGTATTACAGGGTACCTGACTCGCATAAATTCCTCTACAGAAATCCTGTAGCAGATCCAGAGGTGATTACTCGGGGACCTAAGGGTATTAAGGCTACCTCTGCAAAGAATCTTACTCCCTCAGACAAAGAATCCAGGGCTCTAGACAGATGGGGTAAAAAGGTATAGATCTCTGCAACTTTAACTATGAGGACTCTCAACTGTCAATTCCATATGTTAAAATATCAACAGCACACTTTGGAACTTTTGAAACAGAACATTTCTGCTTTACCAGATTTTGCCAACAAAAAAGAGATGGCAGAATTGCTGCACTCTTCATCTCAGGTGGTAAATCACACCTTGCACTGTGGACCTGATGCCCTAGAAGCTTCTAGCAGGGCAGCAGTGACAGGATCTGTTATCAGAAGACATGCATGGTTGAAGGAACAGCCTCTCCCTGATCATGTCAAAGTTAAAATCATGGATGCACCTCTTGACAAAGACCGCTTGTTTGGACAGAAAACTGAAGATGTACTTAAAAGCAAAATCGATGCAGACTGTTAAAGATTTTCTTCAAGTACAATCTCCTAGGTTCAGCAGAAAATTTCCCTTTAAGCATTGGTCCTTTCCTGCACCAAAGAGGCAGGCACAAGGCAAAACCCATAGGGACAGACCCACCAGGACTCAAACTCAGGGCCAGGAAAGAACTAAACAGTGCCCCTACTCGAACACTAGAGCAGAGAGTTCAAAAGCAACCCTCTATGGAAAAAACTCTCAATAACTACTTTTCCCATCTCTGCCTGCCTCCGCCACATCAAAAGCTAGGAGGAAGGCTATCTCTATGCAGAGAAAATTGGAATGCTATAACAAAAGATCAATGGGTCTTAAAAATCATTGCGCAGGGGTAGAAATTCAATTTCCGAGAACTATCGCCTCCATAAGGGTACCCAGAACTACCCTCCAAACCAGTGGGTAGAAGCACTAAAACAAGTGCAAAACCTGATATCCCTAGGGGCAGTAGAACCTGTACCTCCAGAACAAGTTGCAAAATGATTCTATTCCAGACTATTCCTTGTTGCCGGGAAAGAGGAGAATTGGTGTCCCATCCTGGACCTATCCTTTCTCAATACATTCCCGGTAATTCCAAAATTCAAAATGCTTACCTTACAACAGCTTCTACCAATACTGCCAAACGAAGCTTGGATGGTCACCTTAGACCTAAAGGATGCTTACCTGCACATTCCAATAAGGGAATCATGCAGAAAATTCCTGCGCTTCAGAGCAGGATAGTCACACTTTCAATTCTCTGCTTTGCCCTTTGGCTTATTTACTGCTCCCAGGGTATTTACCAGCTGTCTAGCTCCTCCCATTGCCTTTTGCAGGCAAAACAATGTACACATTTACCCTTACCTGGATGACTGTTTCATCCAGGCAGACTGCAAGGAACTGGTCCTGCAGCACCTCTCATTTGTAAAAACCCTACTCACCTCTCTGGGGATCCCTATCAACGAAAGGAAATCAAAACAGACACACACCAGGAAAATCAAATTTCTGGGAGCCTTACTGGACACAGAACAGCAAATGGCCTTTCTGTCCCCAGAAAAACAGTTTCCTACCAAAATATTTGACTACTGTGGCCTCCCAAACTCAGCTTTCTGCCAAGAATTTCCTGCAGGCTCTAGGGTACATGGCCTCATGCATCCTCCTGGCACCTCTGGCCAGACTGCACATTAGGAAAATTCAGTGGTACCTAAAGAACCTATGGTGTCAACACTCACAAACTCTGGACACCTCCCTGCCTGTGATCCCTGGCATAAGATCAGAGTTCCTCTGGTGGGCCCAGGCCTGTGCTCTGAACAAGGGACTTCCATTCACCCTCCGTCCATCAGACCAGACCAAGACTACAGATGCTTTGGACATAGCCTGGGGCACCCACCTAGAAGGCAGATGCACCCAAGGTCTCTGGGGCACACAAGTACTATCCTTGCACATCAACCAAAAGGAAATGATAGCAGTGCAAAACATTCTGGCATCCTTAAAACCCTACCTCAAACCAGGGGTTCTTCTCATAAAAATAGACAACACCACAGTCATGTGGTACATCAACAAATAGGACTCTATCTTACCCCCTGTGTAGACTAGCCATGAACCTGTGGCTAGCAGCCTCATCCATGGGACTAAATCTTATAGCCCAATACCTACCGGGCATCAACACACTCTAGCAGAGCACCTAAGCAGAAACCTGCTGTACTCACAGGAATGGCAACTCCACAGAAACATTTTTCTGCAAAGTACTCACACATGATGGACCCTCCAGGTGGACCCCTTTACCTCTCATTTAAATCACCAAGTACAGAAATTCTGCAGCAGGGAGTACCATCACCTGGCCTGGAAGGTGGATGCCCTGACCTTCCCTTGGAATACTCTTTGTGTATGCATTCCCACCTCTTCCTGTTATTTCAAAAGTATTATTTAAGATAATGAAGGAAAAACCAAGAGCAGTACTCATTGCCCCAGACAGAATTGGTACCCAGTGCTGTGCAGCCTATCTCACTAGCCTCCCCAGGAATCTACCTCTGATACCTCACCTGCTATCCCGGGGAGGGGGGGCAATGCTGCACCCAGACCATCAGACACTCAAGCTCTCAGCATGGCTTATTCTACCGTAACCAACAAGGAATCTATGCTAACAATCAAGTACTTGACATCATCACAGAAGTCAGAAGGCCTAGCACCAGAAAATCTTATGCTGGAAAATGGAAAGGATTCTGCTCCTGGAGCCAGTCCATGGGGGCAGACATCTGCCTTCTATTCCTCTTATTTTAGATTATCTTGCTGAGCTCCTTAATAAGGGTCTCTCCTTCTCCTCCATAAAGAGACATGCCTTTGCCATCTCAGCACACTTTGATACAGAACAGCCATTGTTCTCCCACCCTCTTATCAAACAATTTCTTAGAGGAGCCTCTAATATCAGCCCTCCCAGAAGGCAGCCCACCGCAGCCTGGGACCTGAACTATGTTTTAGAAAAAGCTTACTCTGCCTCTCTTTGAGCCTGCAGCATCCTCAGAATTAAAATACCCCGCTTGGAAGACTACCTTTCTCCTGGCTATTACTTCAGCCAGAAGAGCTTCAAGCGTTAATGGCCATTTATCAACTTCCATGCAGACAGGGTCTCCCTGAGAACCAATCCCTATTTCATGCCAAAGGTGGTTTCGGATGTTACCCTTAACCAGGCCATCCACCTGCCACGTTCTTCCCAAACCCTCAGAACAAGGGAGAAAGGATACTGCATTCTTTGGATGTGCACAGGCAACTCAAAATTTTTCTGGATCGTACAAAGACATTCAGGAAAATTGACCAGCTCTTGGTCAGCTTTAAAACAGGGGCACAGGGGAAACCAATAGCCAAATTGACCATTTCCGAATGGATAGCACACTGCATCCAATTTTGCTACTCCTTGCATGGAAAACCCACCCCTAGGACCATCAGAACCCATTCCACTAGGGCAACCTCCACTTCTGCGGCATTCCTTAGAGGGGTACCCACCAAGGACATCCTGGAAGCTACCACAAAGTCCACACCTTCATCTGAATCTATTCTCAGAAGCTAGGCTGGGTTTGCCTCTGCATTTCTGCAGGACATGCTCACCCAATCTTAAGATGTTCATCGTGTTTCACTGTTGCAGTCCTAACCAATGGGTTATCTGGCTCCCAGTAGCCCTCAATTGGCCAGAATAACAAAGGTAAGTAAAAATGACATTGGCTGCTGTCAGTTGTAAAGAACGTCAGGGCGTCCGATACAAAAGGAGGCAGCCGACATCACTTCCTCAGTCTTCCTTGCCATGGAGCCCGAAGCAGAAGCATTTCATGCAGGAGTGCCGGTTGGCAGTTTACCTTTTTTGGTTTCTGACTACAAGTTTTCTTTCCACACCTTTCCAGTTCTCAAAGGATTCCTGGATGTTCCTCAAACCATAGGGCAGAAGTAAGAAAAACAAATTTTGTCTCTGTTTCATCTAGGAGCAATAGAATCAGTTCCTGCTCAGCATGTAGGCCAGGGTTTTTATTCCTGGCTTTTCCTAGTTCCAAAAAAGAGAGGCACCTGGCATCCTATCCTAGATCTATCCATTCTGAACTCTTTTTTTTTTAGTAATTCCAAAGTTCAAAATGCTCACTCTGCATCAGTTGCTACCAATGCTAGAAAATAATTCTTGGCTGATAACCTTGGATCTCAGAGGCTTATCTGCACATCCCTATCAGGGAAACTTGCAGGCAGTACCTTCGTTTCAGGGTGGGCAAGCAACATTATCAATTCTCTGCGCTGCCCTTTGGCTTATCTACTGCTTCCAGAGTCTTCACAAAGTGCCTGGCTCCAGTCATTGCTTTTTGCAAGCAGAAGAAAATTCAGATCTATCCATACTTAGACGACTGTCTCATTCAAGCAAATTCTCAGGAACAGCTGTTAAAGGATCTAGAATTTGTAAAAACTCTTCTCTATTCCCTGGGGTACACTCTCAATGAGGAAAAATCAAAAATGGTGCCATCCAAATAGATAACATTCCTAGGAGCAAGTCTGAACACAGCTGCCCAGATGATATATCTCATCCAGGAGAAGCAGACAGCTCTTTCAGTTTAATTCAAGTCCTTGGCAAGCCTGTCCCAGCTCACTGCAAGGAAATACCTACAAGCACTGAGATACATGGTGTCTTGCACTCTCAGGATTCCATATGCAAGACTGCATATGAGGGAATTGCAATGGTACCTCAAGAACATTTGGTGTCGGCACTCACAGGACCTGGATATGATGATTCGTCTGCTTCCATCTCTGCAGTCAGAGTTTCTATGGTGGGCAACAACCTGTCTACAAAACAAAGGCATGCCTTAACTTCCTGCCACTCAAGTTCTTACCACAGATGCATCGGACTTTGCCTGGGGAGCTCACCTGGATGGCAGATGCATACAGGGATGTTGGAATGCCCAGCAGATGCACCTGCACATAAATCTAAAAGAGTTGATTGCAGTTCAGCAGGCCTTACTAGCTTTCAAGCATCTTCTTTCTCCAGGGGCCCTGCTAGTCAGAACAGAGAATACCACAGTCATGTGGTACATCAACAAGCAGGGAGGGACTCATTATTACCCCCTGTGCAGCAGAGCATGAATCTTTGGTCCATAGCAGCATCCCTGGGCCTGCATCTCCTAGCTCAGTTTCTTCCAGGAAGGTTCATTGTTTTGGCAGACCAGTTGAGCAGGCAAACCCTGGATCCTCACGAGTGGCAGCTGAACAGAGCATTCTTTTACAGCATCATTCAATGCTGGGGCACACCTCAGGTGGATCTTTTCTCCTCCCCAGACAACCATCTTCCACCTCTTTTTTGCACCAGACAGCATCACAGCAGAGCCTAGAGAGTGGATGCTGTATCCTTCCCTTGGATGTTGCTATCAGTTTATGCCTTCCCTCCTCTTCCTTTTCTTCCCAGACTACTATTGAAGATCAGGGATGAACGGCCAAGGACTATTCTCATATCTCCGGACTGGCCCAGACAGCATTGGTATCCACTGATTTGCAGTCTCTCCCAATTTCCTCCATGGGATCTTCCTCTGAAACCAGATCTTTTGGTTCAGGAAGGGAGAAACTTTCTACATTCTCATCTTCAGTCTCTCCATTTGGCAGCATGGCTCATTGTATGACTCCTTCCTTTTCCCAGCAGGTGGTTGACATGCTGAGGGAGGCCAGGAGGCCTAGCATTAGGAAGTCCTATGCTGGCAAATGGGAAAAGTTCTCTCACTGGATGCAGGCTGGAGGGGAATCTTCTTCTCGGTCTACCATTCCTCTCATCCTGGAATACTTGGCTGATTTGCTTCAGGGTGGTCTTTCTTTTTCCTCTATCAAGATCCATGCCTCAGCCATTTCTGTTCATTTGAACAACCCATTTTCTCTCATCCCCTGATGAAAATGTTTCTCAGAGGTGCTTGCAACTTAAAACCTCCCAGAAGGGCACCTACTCCAGCCTGGGATCTTAATTTTGTTCTAGAGAAACCTCACTCTTCCTCCTTTTGAACTAGCTGCCACTGCAGATTTAAAGTTTCCCTCTTGGAAGACTGCCTTCCTCTTAGCTATAACTTCAGTAAGGAGGGGTTTGGAGCTGCAAGCTTTGATGGCTGTGGAGCCTTTTCTTATTTTCCATGCAGATAGGGTCTCTTTGAGAACCAACCTCTCCTTTATGCCTAAGGTGGTTTTTAGTCTGACTCTTAATCAGTTCATACACCTTCCTACCTTCTTTCCTAGTCCTCGAAATAGAGGTGAAAGAATCCTACATTCTCTTGATGTGCACAGGCAGCTCAGGTTTTACCTGGACAGGACTAAAGACCTTCAGAAATCAGCACAGTTGTTGGTCAGTTTTGCCCCTGGAGCCCAGGGCAAGGCTATTTCTAAGCAAACCATTTCTAAATGGATTGCACATTGCATTACTTTTTGTTATTCCTTTCATGGCAAGTTTCCTCCTCAAGGGGTTAGAACCCACTCAACTAGAGCAGCTTCCACTTCTGCAGCCTTTTTAAGGGGTGTCCCTACTAAAGACAATTTGGAGGCTGCCACATGGTCTTCTGTTCACACTTTCACAAAACATTATAATTTGCCTCTGTTTTCCAGAGCTAGGATAGGGTTTGCCATTGCTGTGTAGCAGGGCATTATCTCTAGCCCTTGATTCTGTTGATTCCTCCTCCCTTTTCTCTGGGCTTTGGTAATCAACCCATTAGTTAGGATTGCAACAGTGAAACACAATGAACATAGTACAGTTGTGTACACTTACCATAAATGTAGATGTTCGAGTGTACTCACTGTTGCAGTCCTGGTTTCCCTCCCTCCTTCCCCCTTTTTTGGTCCTCTCCTATTCTCTTTTCCTGAGGTACAGGCTAAATTTGATATTTGCCAAAATTGCTTTTGGTTTAAGCCTTATTTTTGGGGTCTCCTGACTGTTATGGCAAGAAAGACTGAGGAAGTGACATCAGCTGCCTCCTTTTGTATCGGATGCCCTGACGTTCTTTACAACCGATGGCAGCCGATGTCATTTTTACTTAGCTTTTGTATTCTGGCTGATCGAGGGGCTACCGGGAGCCAGATAACCCATTAGTTAGGACTGCAACAGTGAATACACTCTAACATCTACATGTATGGTAAGTGTACACAACTGTACTTTTCTATCAACCTTCCACCCTTCTTCTCACCTTTGGGAATCGTCCCAATGGTTAGGACTGGAGCAGTGAAACATGAAGAACATAGTACGGTTGTGTACACTCACCATACATGTAGATGTTAGAGTGTTCTCACTGCTGTAGTCATGCTTTCCCACCCTCCCTCCCTCCTTCCCCCTGATATCTGCTGTCCTTAGTGACATATTTCTATGGGGGTTTTTGACCCTAGGACTACTAATCAATATTAAAATTAAGACCTCTTTGGTTGGTTTAGACAAGATAAACTGAAGTAATGCCATTGCCTGCTCTAGTTTATAGCTCAGATAACCTGATGTCACCCACCAAGCAACAGCAGCCAATGCAGAAAACCTTAACTCTGGTATTCGGACCGACTGAGAGCTACCACAACATGGATAACTCAATGGTTAGGACTTTAGCAGTGAATACACTTGAACATCTACATTTATGTAAGTGTATACAACTGTACTTTCTTCTTCATCATCCTCCTCCTCTTCTTCTAAGAAACATCCTTCTTCAGTTCCTAGCACTTCAGAACCACCTAAAAAGTTTCTAAACTGCCTTTGGTGTCGAAGAAATAAACAAATAGCAGAAACAGTGGCTTCCAGCAATGAACTCCAAATACTCCAAAAAATAGCGTACAGAATCTTTAATTACCGCTTTCATCAACTGACTTCATAGATTTCATAGACTTCCTGTTCCATTATTACAATATTGGAACCTTTATCACTTTTCATGTATCTGTAATGCTCAGTTGAACCCCTAAGGTTCTCTAATGCTGTCCTTTCAGCTTTTGTTTTTACAATTTTGGAAGCTTGTACACAAGATTTAAGGGCTGGTGATTTCAAAAATTATCTTGAACAAAGAGAGACCTTGTGGCAGATAAAATTAAAAGCAGACCAACCACCAGGTCTTAATGAAACCATTAATGTAAAGTGCTTTTTAAAGTATAGGAAATTACACATTGATAAACACAATGAATTATTATTGTCGTCTTTTTAAAATTGACTTTTTGTAATATATATTTTGGTTGTAGTATAATTTTAAGTTTTTAATTAATTAATTGTTTATCTAATTGAAATGTGTATTTAAGGGTGTGTTCTTTTTGTATCAAGTATTCTGAGGAAGTCAGTTGATGAAAGCGGTAATTAAAGATTCTGTACGCTATTTTTTGGAGTATTTGGAGTTCATTGCTGGAAGCCACTGTTTCTGCTATTTGTTTATTTATTTGTCTTGTTTGGCTATTGTACTTTTGGTGTCGAAGAGTTCCACGGCACTAAATGGCAAACAAGATTCTGATCAACCCAGGCTTTGGTTTCTGGGGTCACCTCCTCTGTACAGGGTGGGACCTTGGTTCCGAAGGAGTCTATTTTGGTTCAGAGCTCCCAATCATTGAGAAGGCCTTATCCTTTGGGGATTCACAGTCTCTGCCATCCCTGTTGGACCAGACTCCCTCGACCATCAGTGTCTTCCCTGGACAGAGGACACAAAAGCTCCATGGCTCACTTTACAAGGTTACAAAAGGATCTATCAAAGAGCTCAAGGGTACCCTCTCAGGAGTAGTAGCTGAAGAGGGTATGGGACAGTGTTGCTTCTCAGCTCACCACCCTTGAAGCAATTTCTAACTCGTCCATGAGGCTGATTGCCCATGCAACTGAGGGGTTGACAAGAGCAGCAGGTTCAGCCATAGCCATTAGAAGGCACTCCTGGATGCACTTGTGTGATTTTTGCAGAGCCATTTAAGACATCATTCATCAATGCTCTATTTGATGGATCAACCCTTTTTCGTTCCAAGGTAAGAGATACTATAGCGAAATGTGAGAAAAATGGGAAGACTATGTGTTAAGCACACATTTCTCCACTCCTCAACGGTCTTACTCTAGGAACCAGAGAAGTGGGAGACTATGGTTTAAAAAATCCCAAGGACCTTTCCAGGATTCACATGGCAAAGACTTTCCCTGGGGCAGAGGGGGAAGTAATGGAAGATGCCACCCTAGGGGTCGAAGTGGTCCACTGAACCAGGGGTCCAGAGATTCTCTACAATAATGATCACCACCACAACACAGGAACCACACTGACTTCACAGAAAATACTGGTAACCAAATTTTATTCTGGTACCTCTGCCTTTCACCTTCAAGGAAGTCAGTGTGGTTCCTGTGTTGTGGTGATCTTCATTATTGTGTTTCTTTTTGAAATTTTTTGGTGTGTTTTTCCGCATCCAGAGATTCTTTCTCTGGTACTTCCTACCAGTACCCCTGAAGGGAGGCCTGATTGCCTTCCTCTGGAGGCAGTGGGGAATGGTTATCCCTGCACCAACCTGCTGGCAACTGATAACTTTGGACAAATGGGTCCAGGGAATTATATCCAGAGGTTACAGAATTTTACTTTCTGTAAGTCCAAAACCCCCAAAAAGACTCCAGGATGTTCCATACAATCACAGGGAAGCAGCAGCTATAGAAATTCAAAAACTGCTCGACAAGAGTTATCCAAAAAGTCCTGCCAGACCAACTAGATCCGGGTTTTACTCAAAGTTCTTTTTAGTGCCCAAAAAACAGGAGACTGGAGACCCATTTTCGATCTTAGCCAATTCAACAAGGCAGTTCAGCAAACCAAATTTTGGATGGTCTTGGTACAGTCTATTCTTCCAGTCATGGAAAAGGATGATTGGATGTACTCTATAGGACCTCTAGGATGCATATTACCACATAAAAATGGACAAACGCATCAGGAGGTTTCTGGGCTTCCAGCTGGGAGCCAGTCATTTCCAATTTAGAGCACTGTCCTTTGAACTCGCCTCAGCCCCCAGGGTGTTCACTAAATGCATGGAAGTGGTAGCAGCTCATATCAGACTATAAGGATTTTGAGTTTTTCTATACCTTGATGACTGGCTCCTCACCACTACCACCAAACATTGAATAGAGCAGGCAAGAGATTGCACTCTACATCTCTGTGCATCTGTAGGCATCACAATAAATTACAAAAAGTGAAATCTACAACCCTCAACAACAACTAGAATTCATTGGAGCCCTGTTAAGACACAGTTACAGGAATTGCTTAACTACTGCTGAAAGGACTAGAAAGGATCAGCTCTCATTTCAGCCAAATTATCCAGAGCATAAGTGTTCCAGCCAGATTAGTCCTTCAAGCATTACGTTTGATGGCAGTCACAATCACTCTGGTTCCTTTAGCAAGATATAACATATGAATCTTACAATGGTTGCTAACCTCCCAGTGGTCTCTGATAGACCATCCAGTGTGTCACCACATCTTGATTACCAATCACTGCAAACAGGATCTTTCTTAGTGGCTCCACTTTAGCGAGATTCTTTCAGGCTGACCATTCATCCTTCTGTAACCCCTAACCATAGTGACCACAGATGCTTCCCAGATCATACCTCTTGGCACAAGAAATCTGGACAAAGCCTGACAAAGTGGAGGGACAAAGGCCCTAAAATAGGCACATATTTTAAATACTGCTTTTATAAACCTAGAAAGTTGCTGGATTAACAGGGTTTGTTTTAACATACATTTTCTGAAGGATTTGAAGTCTGAAACTCAAATGTATGTCATTATTTAGTGATTTCAATCCTCAGATCATCCCAGTGATTTGCCAGAAAACTGCAAATTTTATGAGGAACAGGCCAAAAATATGAGCCAAAAATCTGGACATTCTGCAACAGTCTGTACAGTTCAGGGGTATGTCCCAGATATATGGTGGAGGGACATTATCTGAGAAAAACAGTCCAAGGCACATGGTACCAACTTGCACATGAGTATTCTAGAGAGGAGGGCTGTGCTATTAGTGTTGCAAGCATTTCAAGATGCCCTTCCTCTAGGAATGGTAGCAATTCAGATGGACAACATGTCAATAGTCTGGTATATCAACAGACTAGGGGGAACCAAATCTTACCCATTGTGACAAAAAGCCCTCGGAGTTTGGCAATGGGTGATTTCTTCCAACCACTTTAGCACAGCAACACATATTCTGGGGAACTCCAATGTGATGCTGGACATACTGAGCAGAACTATTAACATGCCTCTTGAGTGATCTCTCAATCCTGTGGTGGCGAAAGATTTCTTGTTACCGGGGCCAACCTTGCTTCAATCATTTTGCACCGTCTCTGAACAACAAGTGCAGCAGTTACTTTGTCCTAATCCTCCCTCCATGGGGGTCACCCAGAGATGCACTTTTCCACAACCCCCCCCCCCCCAGTCTTCTCTATGCCTTTCCCCCCAACTCCTCTGATATCTCAGTTTCTAAAGAAAGCCAAGAGGTTGGAGAATTCTGTAATCCTCATTGCCCCTTTTAGCCTTGACAAGTTTGGGTTCCCTTCCTTTGGCCTCATCTTCCTTGGAAACCTTGGATTCTGGACCCAGCTGCAGATGAGGGCATGGTTCATCTGAGCCTCCATCTCAAGTTCATGGCGTGGCTTCTCCAATTCCCATGATTTACAGGCATCCTTCCCTTTCCTCTACTGTCTGAGAAATCATTGTGGCCCCATCATAAACCTTCAGCTAGGAAACTGTATCAAAGTAAATGGGAAAAATTAACAAGTTGGTCCCTTGTGAACGAATGTGATCCTTATGACACCTGTTTATGAAGTTTTGGACTTTTTTGCTAACCTCTGTCAATCTAGTTCCTCTTCCTCAACAACTAAAATCCATCTAGCTGCAATCTCTAATTTCTGTATGGAGTTCGATGGGTCATCCCTTATGTCTCACAAACTTTGTAAAGCCTTTTTATAGGGAGCCTTAATGTTAAAGCCTCCAGTTAAAGAACCCATTCCTCCCTGGGATCCAACACTAGTTTGAGTCCCTTACTTTGTCTCCTTTTGAACCATCAGTAGCATGTGACAAAGTTTCTAACATGGAAAACTTTATTTTTAGTGGCTATTAAATCTGCTGGAAGAGTATCTGAACTTCAGGTCTTGTTCTGCAATCCACCTACATGATATTTCAAAAAAAGACAAGGCTCTCCTGTAGGACTAATACATTCTTTTTTACCGAAGGTAGTCTCCGAATCTAGTATCAATCAGACTCTTCAACTATCTATCTTCTTCCTTAATTTTTCCAATAAAGGAGAGTATTCCATTAATTTATTAGATGTCCACAGACAGCTATGATTTTATCTTCACAGAACAAAGGATTTCAGAAAATCTGACCGTTTGTTGCTTTTTTCCTCTTTTTCTGTAGGTAACCCGCTTTCAAAGGTTACCTTGGTGAAATGGATCAAAGACTGCATTACATTTATCTGTCTGCCGAAAGGGCTCAACCATTCACACCCAGTAAAAGCCCCTCAACTAGAGCGGTGACAACTTCTGCAGTTTTTCATGCCAGAGCTTCTTTAGATGATATTTTTGCAGCAGCCACTTGGTTGTCTCCTCATACCTTTATCACTCATTACAAACTGGATTAGGCCTTTAGGGGACGGGAATCATTCGGTTCGATGGTACTTAGGAATATTCTTCCATGAGACCTCCCAAGATTTAGGTAGATAAAGACATCTGTAAACTTGCAGGTAATCTGATCATTCTAAACTATAATATAAAAGGTGAATCACTGCAGATATATATTTGTCATGCTAAAAGATACACACACATTTTATATATCTAACAAAAGCTCTGAATTAATTTTTAAAGTACAAGTGTCTATATTTCAGTTGTGTTAACACTCTTAACATGACAATATTTAAAAGTCCTTTAGCTTATTAAATGACTTCATAAAAATATGTACATTACTGAAGTTGAAGAGAATGTTTTGCTGTTTCTATGGAGTCAAAAAACATACTGTAATCAAAAATGACAACGTGTTCAATTCAAATCCCATTTTCTTTTCCCGGATTTAAACATATTGAAAACTCCACTTTCTATCGAAATGGATGCAACTGATTCAACAATAAAATACTCAGATTTCCACTCTGACTTATGAAATGAGTTATTTTAGGTAGTCCTAGTGAATCTAATAATATACATGTAAAAAGCTTCAAATTATTTTCAAATATTTTTAGATGATTTTCTATGTAAATTACATGAGATCTTGTACCTTCACATTTCTGGCATATGCAGGTGGATGTAACGGACATCTTTCTTAAAAGCGGTTTATTTAAATATATTTTTTCTATCTTATTTCAGACTAATATTCTACCTTGTACTGTATATCTTGTATTTCTAAAATCTTCTATCAAAGAGCTATTTAATTAGCTCTATATTAAAGATTATATTGTGTGTATGTTTAACTTACTGATACTGCTCTTTTATTAATCTTGCATATTACATTCCTTGTGCATTTGCATATTATTCATAAGAAGTTTATAGGTTCATAAGGGGCCATATTATTTAATTGAAATCTACTTACATTGAATTTGTATTCATTGAACCGACATTATCAAACTTACCTTCCTCAAACTTTCAAATCAGCAAACATTTTTCCCAGGTAAGGAAGGTAGTTGGCCGGCTCCTCACTGACACACATGCACACATTAAATTACCCAACAAACTGGTGGGCTACATTCCCTACACCTCCCCTACTTATATGTACCAACTCTGAGATCGCACTACAGTGGAGAAAAGGGCAAATTTCCATATGCTATCTAAATAGTTTCCTTTCCTGGGAAAAACAAAGATTTCATTTCACTCTGCAACACTTTTTTGTATGGCAACACTAAATGTGTTGCAACTTGCAAAGATTTGTTTCTCCAGTGCAGTTCTGCAGTCAATGCTGTCTGTGTGGTAACACAAAGCTATGTAATATCAACAACCTTTTGTTCACTTTTCTGACATCACAAAAGTACATAACAGGATTATTCTTTTCCAATTTCTGAGAGTAATTGCTCTGTTCCACGTATTATAAATGGTTATTGCTCAACTAGGTTCTGTAGTAGATGAAATGGATATGCAAGTAGACAGGCCTGATACATTAACGTGCTGTACATCGTACCAGGTTCTGATTGGGGTCAGGCATTGCATATTTATGATGACATGCCAAGCCCCTTTAAAATGCTGCTCCGCGTATTGCACTGCAGCTTTCATACCACATTTTGAAATGTGCAACTCTTTGTCATAATATGTGCAAGATGCCAACTTCTGGGTAGGCTCCCATGTACAGGTCTGGGACAGTCCATTTCATTAGTGCTGGGCGCAGTGGTTTGTCAGATAATTAATGATTGAAAGAATAGGTTTGGTCATGTTTTCATGGAACAGTAAATATATTGTTGAGGCTTCTTTCATGTTTGTATTCTCTTATGAAACACCTCCACCTTTTCGACTGTCATTCAGAGGTTGGCTGACTTAAATATCCTGCAGTCAGATAATTTCTGCTTATCCTCCTGTGCATGCGTCAAGGGCCTATTATTGTGCAGTATATAGTCAGTTGACAAAACATCCTACACTTTTTATTCTGTTAGAGACTAATGTCTACACATGATGGTATAAATGTAAAACAATTCATTCTTAGAGGATTATGCTTAAATTTTATGATTTAATGACACCAAGAAGTTGGGATTATAATGGTGCTGTCAGACTCACAAGCTCAGTTTTGCAGGAAGATCAGATTGACTTTTTCCTAAAATGACAAAAATACTGTGCATGTTCCAACAGTGGAATTGCAGAGTATGACAGTTGCTGTCCTTGCTCTGCTTGACTTGTGTTAGTTCCTTAGTCCTGGAAACACAAATGGGTGTTGTACTCCTTTAGCTTTGTTGCCATGAGGAATAGAGTCACTTATATTAGGAAAGATGGTGTTTAGAAGGTGAAGCTACTGCAGACTGACAGCTTTTTTTGTGTATTTTATTACTCGTGGGAGAGTGAAAGTGATAGGAGGTATGGGGAGTAATGCAGTCACTGTTGCCTGTACTACCATGGAGTGTATTTTTGTTGTTTTGATGTTTTTTTGCTGACAAAAATATGCTACTGGATGGTAATTGCATAATAACATTGTATGTCATCACATCTGTATCCAACTAGGCAAAAGAAGTGAATAGATGTCTTTGTGCTATACACCAGAAATGAGAGTCTTCTATGGCTTGCAGCTGTTTGTGCAGATATGTTCTCATTTTACCTCCAATTTCTTGTTTCTCCAATGACTTTTGTTTCCAAATGAATCCATAAAATAATTTGCAATGAAAAATGTATGTACTTACTTTAACAGCAAAGGAATAATTTTTTAACACATGGCACTTCATTTTCAGGTACCTGATATGATCCGATTTGGAGCAAAGAGGTTCTTAGGACAAACTGTTTTAGGAGGTCCTTTCCACATAATACTGTAAGTCTATTTAAATCTTTAGACCTAATCAGTTATAGAAATGTTTATTTTAAGAGTATAAGCAAAACAATATTTTCCTGTTTTCAGGCTTTACTTCCTGCATTGTAAAACACAAAAATCGGTAGAAATAGTGTTTTTAGCGGTAGCATTGTTGCCTCACAGCAAGAGGTTCTCCTGTTCGATTCACGGCTGGAGTGCCTTCTGTGTGGAGTCTGCATGTCCTCCCCCTGGTCAAGTGGCCTCCGAAAGACGTGTGAATGGGCGTGCCTTCACTGAAGGTTGGGTGTTGGGCTGGCAACTCGGCACCATAAAAAAATCTACTGCCAATCATTAGCGGACCGGAGTTCCGCTGTGGCGACCCCTAACTGGGAAAAGCCAAAAAGACAAACAATAACATTGTGAGAGATACTGAATGGGAAACCAGAAATTCAACCCTGGTTTGGCACCTATGACTCTGATGCAAACAGGTAACCTGTAAATGGTTCATCTCCCAGGCCCATGCTTACACTTATCAAGGGTATCGAACTTGTCAGAGATTTGGGATGCATGGCTGGGCTTAAAAAGGCCCTTGTGGTTGTTAGTCTAGTAAACACCTATGAACCTATGTCCTTCTAACTGTAGGAAGTTTAGCAGGATATCTTACTGTCAGAATTAAGTTACCATTCAAAAGCTGCTTAATGTTGTTCCTTGACACCTAGGAGAGTGAAGTGAATGGGCCAGTCGATCAGTGGTGGTGGGTTGGAATCTTGATGATCAGAGGAGGGCTGGAGCAAAAACAGTGCAAAAATGTCCGCTTTGTTTGAACTCGCAAAGAACAATTTAATTAATCCTCTTATGAATAATCCAGGAGTTGTTACTTGTCACACAGCTCTTGAAGATTAGATCATAAAGGTTGACACTGAGTTTCATGCCAGAGTACATGGCTAAATCAAATCATCCTTTACTTAACATTTGACCGCCGTCAAGACACTAATTATGTTTTGCTTGGCAGTTAAATCTGAAAAAGAAATTTCTAAAGTCAGGTGCAAGGGAATAAATTAGGAAGGGGTGGGTTTAGCATAATGGTTAAGGTCATCACCTCATAGACACATGGTACAAGGTTTGATTCTAACCTCAAGTTATTAACTAGGCATAAAATTGGCCCTTCAGGGTAGTTAATCTAGCATTTACCTGTGACTCTACCTCTTTAATGAATAAATTAAAAATGCACTGTTTAACTTCAGTAACCATAAGGATTAACAAGCATGACAGTTAATGATTTCTGTGAAACTTTGAAATGGGCAAGATGTTGATACATGGCTCACCACTGCAATAGCCTAAGGTATTTGGGAATTAGCCCCAACTCAAGAAACACCAGCAAGCAAGCAAATAAATTGAAAAACAGAAATTCACCAGCACATCACCAGAACATCTATTTTTATTCAGTTAGCGATCTGGTACCTCACCCTTTCGCCTTCATGGATCACAAAATATTCACATTTTAGGCTAGTTAATATACTTATTCATCCTAATTAACACAGACAACTTACATTCAATAATTAATTCATATTAAACATTTAAAGTGACACAATGTATATTACATAAATTCACTATTCCATCAGTGTTTCACTACAAAAAATAAATATATTAATAAATAATTATTTACTATTGAATGTCGAATAATACAATTATTATTAATAATAGTTGTTAAATACCCAATTCCTGATTCAAGCCAAAGGGCTTCAAAGCTTTAAACTTCGAAATCATTCTAGTTTCTAATTCAAGTAATTTATTAGTATAGTCCCCCCTCTAGTTAAAAGAGGCTTACCAAGTACACAAAATGTTAAACTTCTAGGGGAACCATCATGTTTAGCAATGAAATGTTGGGCAACAGGACTAACTTCATTCCGGTTCCTAATATCTTTTAAAAAATTTGGGAATTAGCCCCCCTACACCAGCCAGCTTCCCAAAGCTTTGGGCTCCTTCCATGTGCCACAGCTGCCAGGAGTACTTAAACTTTTGCACTGCCAAAATACTTCAAAGCTTTTTTGTCACTGAAGAGGCTGCTTCTACACTGGGCCTTGTGATTGTCAGTTGGCTAATGATCCTGTAAGATCTCAGCAGATAAATACCTGTTTGTGAAAGTTTTCCTGTTTTATTAATTTTATGACTAAATATTGTACTTTTTCTGTCAATTCTTTTACTTTTTCAGAGAAACAATGACTTGGGTTTGGGATTTTTTTGTGTTGGTACTTACGTAACCTTTTTTGTGAGGAAACTGTTACATTTTGAATAAAACTGTTATTTTATGGAAGGTTTGTATCTTGGGTCAAGATATTGTGCTTGAGGGGAACTGTTAGTGGTTTACTTATTATAGAACCACTTGTGCTGTGCCATTTTCCTTACTGACTTACAAAGGTTCAGTACCCACATTTCAGACCTGTCTCGCAGCTTACAGATGAAGCAAAAATAAGTCTCTCCATCTTCCTTCCCCAGCAGAGAAAAAGAAAAAAATATATAGGAGTGTTCAAGAGTTAGTCCAGTTTCTAATATGCCTCAGACAGTGGTGGTAACGTTGCTGTGGCCAGTGGTTGTTGCTCAGACCACTCATTTTCTCCCTTTGGTCATTTTTGCCTTCCAAGTTATACAAGACTGGTGGGGGGTAGCTATGTCCTCTCTTAACTGTCAAAATGCCATTAGCAGGCATGAGGGAGACATTTTCTCATTATCTGGGGAAGGAGCAGGTGTGAGGGGTCTTCATTTGCCAGGGAGAGGGCTGCGGATGCTGAGGGTCGGTGTACCCAAGGGTCAGACATTGATAAGGGAGAATGTGCTTAGTGAGGAAGAGCTTCCATTTACCTCTTTGTTTCCAAGGGTGGGGTAGATTTACCACATTTTGCCATGGATGGGGTAGATTTACCACATTTTGCCATGGAACTCATTACTGCTTTTTCTTCATCTTTTCAATCTGCCGGTAAAAAAACAAATGGCGTTCCTTCTCATTCTGACAGGTTAGGGGAGAGGTGTACTACTTCTCAGTTTGAGCAGTCTGATCAGTGGAAAGTATAGCTTTAGACTTCCCTGCTGAAGAAATTTATTTCACTGACATTTTATCTGGTGTGAAAAAGGTTTTAGTGAGATGAAATTCCTATAGCACAAAACATGCATTAGGAATTGTTAGAGCTACAGATACCTAAAGCTGCACCAATCCCTCCTGCATTGCTTGTGCTAAGAATGTTTTTCTTACTGCATCAAGCCTTCCTGCTGTGGTCACTCTTTGGCCCCCTAATAGGTATGATAGGTTAGATAAGATGTCTCAGGGTCTAGATCACGTTGTCGAACTCTTAAAAATTTGAACGTCATATGGCTGACACCATACGAACTTTTAAAAGTTTGAATATTTCAACGGAGATCTCTGTACACTGCGGAATGAGAATATTTCCCTTTTCTGCACTATAGTGCGATCTCGGAGTTGGTATATTTAAAGAGTGGGGGGTGTGGGGGGCTTGCCCCCTGCTTAATCTATTCATGTAGGTTTTTTCTTTGGTTTATTTTTTTTTATTACATTTTCGAACTTTTAAAAGTTTGATCATATGGCGTCGACCATATGACGTTCGAACTTTTAAAAGTTCGATTACATAATATAGATGCGGTGCTCCAAGCATGAGTACTGGCTTTCTAAACCTAATTCAGACCCAGCTGTCATTTCGTTATCCCAATCCACTGCTGCTAAACAGGTCACTTGTACTGGTTCCCTTTCTACTGATAAAGGTGGGGAAGCATTGGATAAGTTGGAGAAGAACCCTCTCCTCCTCCCAACAAATACAAATATATGCGAGAGATGCAACTATATAGCCAAACTGGAGGCTGAGTTCTCTCAATTCAGTACTGGCAAGACCAGTCAGGAGGAGAAGGTTACCATGCACATCACAAACCCAGTCTCACATAGAACTATCACAACTGCAAACCAAACACATAAACACACAAAAACATACTCGGAGGCGCTGATTAAAAATCTACCAAAACAACAGAGGCCTCCAAAGCAGACACCCAAGCAACCACCACCTCAAGACACACCACTTGCAAAACATAGTTCACAAAGTCAGTGTGCTAAACAGTCACAACCCTTAAGGCCAAACAACATGCCAGACACACTTGTAATAGGTGACTCCATAGTCAGACACACTGACGTCCCGCTCACCAGACTGAACAAGGAAAAGGTCACAGTAAGCTGCCTGTCGGGATCTAGAATCTGCCACATAACACAAGCGCTCAGGTCACTCCACAGCAAGTACAAATATGACTCAGTCATTGTACATGCCGGTGTGAACGACCTGAGACGTACCTCCCTGGACTACATGAAAAGAGACATAGAGGAGCTCTCTGATTATGTATCCCAGGCCGGTATGCCCCTGACCCTGAGCAGCATCTTACCCTCACCAAGAATGATGCCACAGTACAAAGACAAAATGATCAGTTTTAACAATTGGCTTAATTACTGGTGTCATTCTAAGGGGATCCAATGTCTGTCTGCTTGGGATGACATGCTTGACGAGCCACGCTGCTTCGCAAGGGATGGCTTGCACCTGTCACCCCTGGGCTTCCGGATATTGGCCAAGGCTCTTGCCACCCCCATAGTGCCTTTTTTAGGCAAGGCTCAAATGACAAACCTACCGCCCTAGAAAACACAAGTGGAAAAAAACTAAGGGTAATGCTGCTCAATGCCAGAAGTCTAAACCTCAAGATGCACGCCCTCGAAGCCCTCCTCAGTATGGAGAACATCGATGTCTGTGCAGTGACTGAAACCTGGTTCAAGGCTCCTGAGAGCACCCCAGCACTGTCAGGTTTTACCTCATATCATGCTTTCCTGCCCCAAAACCTGGACCGAACCACAAAAGGAGGGGGAGTATCCATTTTCATCAAGGATACCCACACCTCCAGGTTAGTGGCAACGCACGAAGCATCGGAGACGATCCAGGTGCAACTAACCATAGGCAAAACTGCCTTACAGTTTGTAGCATGCTACAGACCACCCTCTCAAACTCAGGAACCCCACACAGCCTTCCTGAAGACACTGGAGAGTATGAATGTCTCTCCAAATACCATCATTTTGGGAGACTTCAACTACCCAAACATAGACTGGGAACATTACTCAAGCCCCAACACCCTAGCCCAAAGGTTCCTAGAATTCATAAACTCAAATGCAATGGAACAACTAGTCACCGTTCCCACAAGAGGAGACAATATACTAGACCTGATCATCACAAACATGGGGACAAAATGCTCCACACCGGAAGTATATCCCTCTTTGGTAAGATCAGACCATAAATTAATCTCACTGGAAATCCACATCCCGCCCCCACCCCCTGCACAAAAGAACACAGTGAAGAACTTCTCAAAAGCAAACTTCACACTTCTTAAGACTGAAGTGGTATCCTTCAAGGCCCCTGGGCCAGTGGAAACCACAACCCACACTGCTGAATCCTTTGCAAATGCCTTCTATGGGCACCTTCAAGAATGCATGGATCATGCAATCCCAAATAAAACCAAGACCCATTCCCCCAAACGCAGGCGCCCGGTCTGGTGGACCCCAGCCATAACAAACTTTACAACAGGAGGAGGAAGCTACTACATGACAGAGCAAAATCCCTAAAAGGGAAGGCATCTCTGATCAGTACTAGCAAAAAACTACGATCACTCATAAAAACATCCAAGGCCAACTTTGAGAGAAAAATCACAAAAGACACAAAAGACAATCACGAGGCCTTCTTTAGCTATGTTAGAAACCTGGGTGGAAACTCCCAGATATGCTCAGAGCTAGTCCAAAATGACACAAAATACACTGAACCCACTGACATTGCCAACATTCTGGCAGACAGGTTCAGTGCAAATTTCTCCTCCCCCTCCCCCCCAATAGGAGAAATAACTATCCCAGCAGAGTGTAACCTCCCTAACATCTCAGATGCCCAGGTGAGAGCCGCCCTCTCTAAAGCTAAAAACACAGCATCAATGGGACCGGATGGTGTCCCGGGCTGTGTGCTACATGAACTCCAAGAGGAACTAAACCCACACATAAGGCTGCTGTTTAATCTTAGCCTTACTACAGGATACGTACCCAAAGAGTGGCGTATGGCAACAGTGGTCCCACTTCACAAGGGCGGTGCTTCTACGGACCCTGGAAATTACCGCCCCATAAGCTTGACGAGCCTGGTCTGCAAAGCTATGGAAAGGATCATTATGGAACTCATAAACAAAGACATTGGGGACCTACAGACATTGGATCCTACCCAATTTGGCTTTGTCAAGGGCAGATCCTGCCTTTTGAACTTGGCCGACTTTTTTGAAACCGTCACTAAGGCCATTGATGAGGGTAAGGCAGTTCACACAGCCTACCTCGACCTTGCAAAAGCCTTTGACACAATACCCCACTCGGGCATCATAGAGAAACTCACCAGCTTAAATTTAAACCCATATGTCACAAGATGGGTTGCAAACTGGCTCAAGGACAGAACCCACGGGGTCAGAGTTGCTGGAGCTATGTCAGACTCTAAGCCAGTCACAAGTGGTGTCCCACATGGCTCAGTCCTGGGACCCCTCTTGTTCGGCATTTATTTTTCCGAGGTACAGGCAAACATAGGAGGATTGTGGCTGACAAAGTTCGCAGATGACTGCAAACTGGGCGCCATAATTGATACTCCAGCGGACACAAACATCCTTTAGAGAGGCCTTATAGAAACAAATAATTGGTGCCAGAGCCATGGCCTTAAGCTGAACGCCAAAAAATGTATAGTCATACCCTTTGGGAAAAACAAGGTACCGACAAATTACCACATAGGTGGTAATCCATTAAGCACGGAAGAGGCAATCAGGGACCTAGGGACCCAGGTTGACAGTAACCTCTCATTTGACACTCACATTGCTAAAGTGGTTAGGAAGACCTTCTATATTGCCCACCTTATCATGAAGGGTTTCACATCTAGATCAAGAGAGGTCATTGTGCCCCTGTACTCTTCTCTTATCAGGCCAATGATTGAGTACAATGCCCCATTTGGGATGTATCTCACCCGACACCTGCAGCAGTTGGAAAGACCCCAAAAGTTCCTCACCAAGAGGATAAAGGGTCTTAAACATATGTCATATGCTGCCCGACTGAAAAAACTCCAGCTCTATTCAGTCGCATACCGCCTACTCAGAGGTGATCTGTGCCTGACGTACAAGGCCATGTCCAATCCAGAATTAATGGACATGCTCCACCTCAGAAAATCCAAATCCAGCAGAGCCACGAGAACAAGAGACTTAAACCTCAACACAGAAATAATTAGGACGTGCTGGAGGGACAGATTCATAACCCAGAGGCTCCCCACACTCTGGAACAGAATCCCAGTCCATGTTAGGCAGAGCCCCTCACTGACTCTATTCAAGAACAATCTCGACGAGTGGATGGGAGATCGTAGGTTTACCCCAGGGGTCATCTCTGTGTCACTACTAGACAGAGGCATAGTAAACTAAACCCTAAAAGGGCATAGTATTCTCATCCTAAGGGGTGGTGAAAGCCATACACACTCTGGCTAGGCTTATAAATGCCCTAGGGCAGATAGCCTAGTACGAACCTATGAACCTATAAAATGTATTCGGCAAGTACTTTAACTTTGAGTTTTGAACTGTCAAGCTCATAAGTTAAAAATGTTTGCTTGTATCTTTGGAAAACATGCAGTACTTCATGCTTAATCTTTCTTCTTCTGAGGTAAAGAATCTATTAAATGCTTTTGTAATGTCTGTTTCTCCGGTGACAAAGCAGATTTTAAGATATGATGCAGCCGATTTTCTTCTAGGGCTGCTGCATCATGATCAGTTTTGAGATTTGTTTGGCTTCATAATCCAAACCTTCCTGAGGATGTTCAATCTCTGATTTTAATTTCTCCCTTGGCTAAGGAGAGACTGTTTGGCCCTTCTGCAGCTGAGGTACTGAAGAAGCATGATGAAAGGGAAAACTGTTGCAAGGAGTGACTCAGAATTTCCAACCCACCATTATCAAATCAAATAGTTTTCAGTACGACTCTTCTTTAATTTCCATTACAAAAATTAAACAGCAAAGAACCAGAAATCATAGTTTAAAAAAAACAATGGAAATGAGCCTCAAAAAAATAAATGCAAAGCCACCAAATCTCAAGGACAGCCCTGCCAGTCAGCATAATTATTCTTCTGTTCAGGTTCTTCCTCTTTCTCTCTCCCCCCCTGTCCATCTTTCTATAACCCAAGACTTTATATTCCCTTACAGCATCAGATAGTGTAAGACAGTTGGGTTCTGAGGGTAACTCAACAGGGTTACTCTTGATAATGGGAATCCCTTTCTCCTTGACCTAGAGAACCAGATTTCTCTTCTCTTGTTCTGTACAACATACTGTCTCTGGGAGTGAGTGCCGGTCAACAATCTAGTTCCTAAACCAGAAGGATGCTGAAGGCCAATACTGGATATTTCTGCTTTATGTTAAGATCTGAAAGTTCAAGATAATACTGCTTCAAAATCTTGTACCTTTGATTTCTCATCTAGCTGTCATGCAAACTGGATCTAAAGCACGCCTGCCATTGCATTCCTATTGCCAAGCATTTCATGTGTTTAAGGCTTACTGTGTCTGGTTCACATTAACAGTTCTCTGTTTTACACTTTGGATTCTCTGCTACACCAAGAGTATTGAAAAAATGCCTAACTCCAGTAATTGTTTATTGCAGGCTCCAGTACATTCAAATCTTTCCATATTTGATGATTATCTTTGCAGACTTCTTTTTTTCTCAGCTGTCAGTTGTCTTATGCAACTGATAAGGAACTTCTGCTTAGTCTGGTGTTTTAAATTCATTTTCAGTAGACTTCTCTCATGTTGTGTCACAGAATGATTTTCCTGGGATTCATGTTCGACTCTGCCTTGGGAAGGGCCTTCCTTTCCCATGATAAAGTAAAGAGGTTTTAATAGTTTTCCTGAGGTTTTTTTTTCAGTCTAAGCCACGTCTGTAATGTATCTTTTTAGGATTATAGGGTACATGGCATGTATGATGATCATTTTGCCCTTTGCCAGACTATACATGAGAAAAATACAGAGGTATGTCATAGCAGTCTGCGTTCAGCATCTACACCTCTTGACTTTTCAAGTTTAACTTCTGGCATTTGTAAAGAGGGAGATTAGATGGAGGGTAGACCAGATAGATTGTAATACAGGTCTTCCATTCTCCCATCTGATCCCCTCCACAGTCATCACAGATACTCCAGACTTGGTATGGAAAGCAGTTTCAAAATGAGTAAAAGTGCAACCTGTGTGGCACCAAATGGACAGACATAAGTACATAAATGTCGGTGAGGTGTTGGCTGCCAACATTGCTTTAAAAGCATTAAAAATATGTGGTTCCTAGGAACTCTGTAAGTGTCCACAGATGCCACTGTGATGGGGTACATAAAAATGGGGGTACCAGATACTACCCTTTTTGCAGACTGGCAAGGATAGCCTGAGAGGTAGCAAGTCAGCTCAGTCTAACTCTTCAGGCTTTATGCATTCTGTAAGAGCTAAAGTTTGCTGCAGACAAACTTAGCAGGATCAGGGTAGACCCCTCAACTGGAAATTCATCCTGAGGTTTTCCAAAAATGATCCAGATATAGGGAACACTTCAGATAGATCTATTTGCCTCCTCTCAGAAAAAAACATCTGAAGAAATTCTGCTCTAGGATTTCTTGCACTCAGTCCTAGAAGACACATGATTTTTCATTCCCATGATCAGGAATGTTTCTGTATGCTTTCCACAAATTACTAGGGTTCTTTTAAAAATTGAATAAGGACTCTCCAAAAAATTGTAGTGGTAAGTCCCTTCTGGCCAAAGCAACTGTGGTTCTTCCTTCTTTTCAATGTGGCCAAGGGCAATTACCCCAAACTTCCCCACAGACTGTATTTACTCACACAAAGCAAGGGGGAGTTTCATACGCCCAAATATGGAATCTCTTCGACTAGCTACCTGAATAATAGCAATCTACACAATTTTTTTTTTCTGAGAACCTGGATAATAGCACATTAGGCAGCTTTTTTTTTGAGGATGTGAGACTAGTACTAAAGGAGGTGAAAAATCATGCTACTAGAAAATCATACATGTGCAAGTGGAAACGATTTTCTAGCTGGCATCACTCAAAGATTCAGGACATTTTTCAGGCCAAATTGCCTCTGGTTCTTGATTATTTGTGCGAGTTACTGCCTAGTGGTTTGCTATACTCGTCTGTCAAGGTATATTTGTCAGCCATTTCTTCTCATCTGCCCTTAGACCACCCCCTTTCGAGCAATGCTCAAGTGAAACAGTTTTTGAAAAGGGTCATATATATATATATATATATATATATATATATATATACACACACACACACACCCCTAGGAAATGACTGACTCCTCCTTGGGATCTCAATTTTATGCTTATGAGGCTGAAGCCTTAGGTTTTTAACATTGCCCTGTCACCTGCTAGGAGAGTATTTAAGTTACAAGCACTTCTAGTGAGTCAGCCCTACCTCATTTTTCATGCAGACCTGGTTTCCTTGAGAACAAATTCTACCTTTATGCCTAAAGTCATCTCACAGTTTACTTTTAGCAAAACCATTAATTTCCCAGCCTTCTTTCCTAATCCAAATAATGTGAGAGAGAGAAAGAGAAAGACAGCGAGAATTCTTTACTCCCTGACCTGTGCTTTCAGGAGCTGACCCAGATATTTGTCTTGTATTGAAGGTAAGAGGAAAGGAGAAACCCGTGACTGCTACTTTTCATTATACTCACCAAAACATGTTACGTCCAGGCATGGTTACAGCACATTCAACAAAGGCATTGGTTTTTGTAATGCCTTTTTTGGAAAAAGGAGAACTCTAGAATTGTTCTAGAAGCAGCAACTTGCTCCTCATTGTATGCTTTTACAGAGCACTGCAAACTGGATGCATTTCCAGGTTCAGAACTGGCTTTGACAGGACCATTCTCCAGGGGCTCCTGGGGTCTTGGGTTCTAATAACTTACTCAGAAGTAAAAAAGGGAGGAGGCCAACAACTATCTAAATAGCTTTAGTCTACTGCAACAGTCATCCATGTATGAAAATAATAGAGTTGTGTAAGCAAACAGCCTAATGGCAGATGTTCTAATGACAATTGCAGTAGCCATCCCTCCTTCCAGCACCCTACTTTTTCTCTCAGTGCTCTTGTAGTTGCCAGGGTGGCTAATTTACACCTTTTTGTACATAGTTATGTTTCACTGTGTTTTCTAGTATAAGTATACAGGGCATTTGCCTCCTTCATGGGTAAAAAATACTCTGATATGGTTTACTATTGAAATGTCGAACGGCACTACATCGACTGTACTATAGTCGAACACGGAAGTTCGAAAATAGTACTGTCGACGACAAAACAACAATCTAGGACTGTGTTTTAACATGGGTCGAGGTAGGGGAGATGTTTGTAGTTCTGAATAATACCGAACACCTACCTCGACCCATGTTAAAACCATTCCTAGATTGATTTTTTGACGTCGACATTACTATTTTCGAACTTCCGTGTTCGACTATAGTACAGTCGATGTAGTGCCGTTCGACATTTCAATAGTAACCCTCTGAAATATTTAGTATTGCCTTTTATAGGGAGCACCTTTAGTGCTTCTGGCAGTTGGGCACATGGAAGGCTCCCAAAGCTTTGTGAAGCTGGCTGGTGCAGGAGGTAATACTCAAGTAGCTTAGGCTGCTGCTACAGTCATCCATTAGGAAATCTACTGTTTATAGTAGTTACTTACACAACTGTACTTTGCTAAAGTAGACTACATTTTCCTGGAAATGTTGTACACCTAGTCATGTGTAGATACAAACTCAGAGGTACCAGTCTTAATGGCTTGATGATGAGTCATTGACACTTAATGGATAATTTTGTGTTTAAAGATCAAGTTTGCAGTCTCAGAGACTTCACTTCTTTCTTTATGATGCAGCGATATCTGAGATGGTATATTTACATAGCAGACATGCAGGAGCATGGGGGTGAATCAGGAATGCTTTTGACTGAAACATTTTATGTTTTGTGTGTTCATCACTTGTGTATTGAATTTGTCATGATCCTTATGAAAGGTGTTTGCCTATCTGCACCACTTTTCTGTAGGAGAGGCCTGTACAATACAGTGCAAGACCTGCAGTAAAATAATATACAGTGCGTGTCATGTCAGATCAGCATGCAACAGATAGTGAAGAGTGTTCAGTATCTAAAATATAGCTGAACTGAAGTAGACATAAACAAGTACCTTCAGGAGAAAAGCGAAACAAAGGTAGAGGAGCAAATAAAAAGCTCAAGTCCCTTGTGAAGTTGGGGATTGAGAAGTGTTGCTTTCAGATGAGAGAACAGTGTTCCCTTCTCATTTTTCTTGTTGGTTGTGTTCTGTCTTTCCTATCTGTGTTTTGTTTTTAGGAAGGTAAATAACTGCTGACGTTTGGTATCTGTTTATTCCTACAACATGGAAGAGTTTCTCAAACTTAAAAAGAAATGAAGGCAGTTTGGTTCAGAACAAATATGAGTGCATGCAAGTCGTATCTAGCACAGTGAATACTTTAACATAGTCAAGCCTGTTTTTAAGTGCCCAGAAAACAGAGCATCCGTGGTGGGCATGTAAATGACCCAAACCTTCATTGTGTACTGTATCATGGAGCAAGTCACCTAAAACCCAGCCAGTGGTCCCAAGTCCCAATAAAGTGACAGTTGTACTTTATGGGTTTTACTGTGGCAAATCAGTTATGGATACAAAGCACTACTACAAAGTTAATGAATAGGTTGTTAATTAACATGGATATCTAGAAATGCAGTGTTTTCTGATATAAAAATATGCAGTACAATAATGTCACATGCATCAAGAGTAAACAAGTTCAGAAGTTTGTTTGTGTCTTTCGGCTTTTCCTGGTTAGGGGTCGCCACAGCAGAACTCCAATCCGCTAATGATTGGCAGTAGAGTTTTACGTGCTGGCTTGCCGGGCCTAACCCACAACCTTCAACAAAGGAATGCCCATTCACGCATGTCGCCAATGTCTAAACAAGTGCAGAAGTACAAGTAATATTTAAAATGAAGCCCAAGCCTCAAAACATTAATTTTACACTGATGGATTCTACTTAATCTGTATGGCATTAACAACCCTGTCTCTGTTTACTGTTAATTTTCCCATAAGTTCATAGCCTTCTTAGGGTCTGATCTGCATATTATCCACTTTGTTTTAGTTTTTCCTGTACTGACATCAAGCCTATGGTTTAAATTTGTTGCATCTTAATTATGAAGAGGCTATTAACACATTGGCTGTCACACTGAGTGTAGATTTACGTTTGCAAGTGCCTTGTACCAGTTCAATGTATTCTTGTATGTATGGTCCATATTATTCAGTAGACCCTACCACAGGGAGACTGTTTATTCACATTATTGGATCAGAAAGTAGGTTTTGTTACATATATAATCATTTACAGCAGTAGATTTAAATATCTCCTTTTAATTAATATTTTTGATGATCTCGACAGCTGTCATATGCAGGGTGGCTGTAACTTTTAGCTTTTTTTTTCAGGGATTTCTGTTATACTTTCAAATGCGCTGTCTTAATATTTATCCAGCTGTTATTAGTAGTGCATGAGTCATCTGCGGTGTTCTCCTTCAATTAAACATTTTGGAAGAAACAGTATTATGAAAATGTTAGATGGAGTTAGTTTTTCCCCTTATTACCATTAGAATATCATAATTCTGTTTTTATTAGCTCCAAGTCTTATTTTTTCATATCAAGCCTGAGGATACATGCCAAGTTTTCTTATTTTTTAAGTGTACACTGTGATCCACGGTCGAGTGGCCTCCAAAAGACATGCGTGAATGGGCATGAGGTTAAGCGTCGGGCTGGCAACTCGGCACCATAAAAAATCTACTGCCAATCATTAGCGGACCGGAGTTCCACTGTGGCGACCCCTAACAGGGAAAAGCCAAAAAGACCAACAACAACACTGTGATATTACTGTGGTCTCATCCTAGATTGCACTTTGGGGGGAATTCAGTAAAGCCTACATGGAGTGATTTTCCATGTAGGCAGAGTGGCATGGAGCTAACACGGAATCAAGCAACCGTGCGACCCAGTAAAAAAAGCAGAGGTGGGTGCACGAGCTTGCGGACAAGGAAGTGGCCATGGCATGCAAATCACCTAATAAGCAGGTGAAATGCATGCAAATGAGGGTGTTTTGCAATCCAGGAAGCAGATAGGTATTCATGCAAAATCCATGTTGGTATTAGACATGTACATGGAAAATTTCCATGTACAGAAATGTAAAAATTGAACAGGGGCTATAAAAGCCAAATTAAAAGGTCAGAAATGTCATAGTAGGCACAGATAAATGTGCAAACATGCTGTTATGCAAAAAAAAAGTATTAAAATGTTTAAAAACTAAAAATAAGACCTGCAAGAATAATGCATTATAAGGTTATGCATGCAGTATGTACAACGGTAGATTTCAGTGGTTGCTAAGGAGGCAGGCCCTGGAATAAAGAAGTATCCAGCTTATGTGCAAGGATCTGTATGCAAATGGGCTGGGGTTACTGAATAGCAAAAATGGCCATTGTGTTGACCGATAAAACCCGTGTAGCCCCAGAACCATGTTGATGTCAGCAGAACAAGTAGCTGACATGAAAAGGGGGTGTGCCACTATAAGTTTAATCTGACTGGAGCTCAGTGACTCCCGTTTGCACACCGCTCATCTCAACTAAGCAGGGGGTATGTCCAGTGCTGCTAAGCTTTGTTTAGTAGCGGAGCTCATGTTTTAGCTGGTATAAGCTATGCTGAGTGTGCCTGTCCATGGGGTTGTGTCCCATTTGCTGAGCAATGTTTAGACCAGTGCTGTGGGTTTGTGTGCCACACTGCAGTGCTTAGTAGGGAAGGCATTTAAAAAAAAAAAAAAAAAAAAAAGAAAGGAAATAGCCTGGAAAAGTCAGTCATGTATAAATTACTGATGAGCTCTGTTTCACTGAGACTGGACCATTCAAATCTCTCAATTATGTACCTGACAGGTGGAATGCATCATAGTTAGCCTATCACACAGGCTGCATCTGCAGCACACCACTATATATTATGCATACACGCTACAACCTGATTTTTCCCACATACTCTGCACCATTGGAGTACAGACTTGGGAATTTTAACTGACAGAATGCTAGGAGATGCTGATGCTCTGCTACATCTATATGTGCTAGAGACTTGGGTCACTGCCGATGCTGCTGGCAATAGGCCTACACTGACAAGGAGAAGAGTGTTCAGGCCCAGGATAACCTTCCAGGGGCTACATGAGCAGGAGATTGTAGAGCACTACAGGGTGGACAGGGACATACTACAAGAACTCACAGAGCTCTGCCACCATCAATTTAAAACCAGAGCCAACAGAGAGAAACCCATCCCAGTGGAAACAAAGGTATGTGTAGCTCTTAGAATACTAGCTACAGGTACTTTTCAAAGACTAACTGGAGACATGATGGGGAGATCTCAGGCATCTGCATCTAGGTACTCCACCAGTTCCTGGCTGCCATGCAAACACATGCCAGTGAGCACATTAATTTACCCCACACCCCTGAGGAGAGAGCCAGCAGTATGTGTCTCTTCAACCATGTAGCACACTACTCTGAGGTACTAGGTGCTGTAGACTGCACTCATGTACACATCAAAGCACTACCCACTGAGGAGGGTAGAGTCTACCTTAATCAACCGCAAGGGGTATCACTCAATCAACTGCCAAGTCATGTGCAGTGCCCAGGGCGTTATCATGAATGTGTGTGCTGGCAGCCCTGGCAGTTATCATGACTCCCATATCTGGCATGCATCACAGCTGTACCATATGTTTGGCAGGTGGGACATTCCCTACGGCCTTCTACTGAGGGATGCTGGCTATGCACTGGAACCATGGATGATGACACCCATCAGAAATGCACACACACCTACCAAAGAACACCATAATGAGGCACATGCACAAACTAGGAACATTATAGAGCATGTGTTTGGGCTGCTCAAGTCACGGTTCCACTGCATTGATATATCTGCTGGAGCCCTGCAGTACTCTCCAGCCACACATACACAGGTGTTCACAGTATGTGCCATACTACACAGTATGATCATGTGGAAACATTTGTGGCAGGATCATCACAGGAAAGGGACACACAGCCCCAAACCAGTGTCAAGGTGCCCACAGCCACACTCACAGTGGGGCTCTGAGGAGAAGGAACCCCCTGAGTCTTTCCCTGTAGGCAGATGTAGGCATGCCCAGTATGCCTTGGCTTGGCAAAGCGGCAACACACAGCACATGCACTGACAACCTAGGGTCCTAGGGACTAATGCCTCACTCCAACTCGCATACATAGTAAAAAGGATGCCAGCGATATCACACAAACCTGTACCTTACCATATATTGGCTATGTACGACGTGCATCCAACAGAGTCAGCCCTGAAGCACTGTTACCTGAACTGCTGCATTCACAAGGTAAGTCACTTTTCTTTACAACAAATGTATGGGGTTCTAGAGTATGGTAGCATATCTATGGACCTGCTGCATGTATGCAAGGGAATAGAGTGGGCTACTGGGCTACCTGAATAGAACTAACAGCTGTGTGGGACAACCAGGAACTTTGTCCAATACTGGCTACCCCATAATATGCAGTAGGACATAAGACAGCAAAACCCCACAGTAGTACTTGAGGGAAATGACAAACAGCAGGGTCATAGGACAGACTCATGACTGTCAATGCTAGACTCCCCTACCCCCAACACAGAGGTGTTCCCGTATAACTGCAGTAATAGTATGTTTCCAAGGTTATAACAGCAGACAACACGGTCCCAGGGCTGTCCCTAACAACCTGGTGACATGTTCTTTCCTCAATATGCAGGGGTCAAAGTGTATGTCTGTCTGCTGTTGATAGTGTCAAGAATTAAACTTTACTTTCTGGTGGCTGGTGTGGGCTAAGTACATTAGCATAGTTGATGGTGTTCATGGTTCAAAGCTGACTGCACCTACAATTTTGTGTGTGAGGTACGATAGGAGCCCCACAGACTGTCAGTATGTCGCTATTTGTTACTGCAAGAAAGATGGACAAAGCCAGAGACAATGGAAGGCCAGGGGCCACAGCTATGGACATTACACATGCTTTGAGTAACCTAGAAGGTGGATAGTATAAAAGCAAGTTATAACAAGTCAGAGTAGCAGTAGGATGTAAAGGCCATCACATAACTCTGTCAGTACCTACAACAAGTCAGTGGACATCATGTAGTTGTATATTGCCAAAAAAACACAACTGTCTGAGGAGCAGAGCAGATGTATGGGGAGGAATGCTGGACACCCTGCACAACATGTACAGTCAGAGGTGTGAAGTCTGTAACAGTGTGTGTTGTGTTACATCATGTACCCCAGGCACAGCATACCTACAACAATGTAGAGCAGGAAATATGGACAAAGTCATGAACAGGAGTGGGAAAAAGGCCCACATCTAAGGAGAAGGATTAACTAGTGGCCAGACAAATGTAGACAATGCAGAGAATAACAGGTCATGCAGTAACATGGGTTCCTTGCTATGTATGGAGTCAGTAACTCAACTGTCTGTCATCAGTTCCTAACATCAATCTATAATGATTTGTCACTGATGTACCAGAAAATCACAATGCTATGTAAAACATAGCAGACATATTCAAAATCCTGCATAGTCTATTATAATCTGTACACAACCTATGTATGACTCTTGTATTATGTGCAGCTGACAGCCAGGGAAATCCCTTGGACATAATCTCAGAGAGGTGCTGGACTGTTGAATCAGGTGCAGCAGCCAATTGGCTGTATCGCACAAAATCTTGGACTGGAGTCACCATGGAAGTACTGATGGGTCACACTGGGCATGCTCCTACACACAGCTAATTTCGGTCCAAGTCTTTTGCCTAAAGAACTGAGATGTGAATATAGCTTAGTGCATACAGACATCTATGTATATATATCCATCTCTCCCTATCCCCCACAGACATGATTACCCTTATTACCCTTATCTATCCATATGTGGCACGCACACACACACACACACACACATATATATATATATATATATATATATATATATATATATCTACAAAAAAGTGTAGAGTGATGCAGTGCTGCAGCCACTTGTACTCCAAATGTAACCAGTGGCATGTGCAACTAGTACTGTGAGCTGTAGTGTGTAATAGTAGATAGGTAGGGGTTCTAATCTCACATCAGCCACCTTCTGTGTGCGTGTGTGTGTGTGTGTGTATGTATGTACATATTTCCCATACAGCAGTACAGGCCTATGTCTGTGGAATGGCCAATCATTTTACAGCCCTGTGAGTAGTGTCCTCCATAAGAGTGGCCTCCCTGTCAACAGCTGGTGATGTCATCCACCTTCAGCTGGTGATGTCATCCACCTTAACAGCACTGGCAGATGCTCTCAAAACACACAAGCTCTGTGGCGCATGCAGTAAGAATGTAGTACTCTAGAATAAACTACTAGATAGATAGGGGTTCTAATCTGAAAAAGGGAAACTGTGTGTGTGTGTGTGTGTGTGTGTGTGTGTGTGTGTGTGTGTGTGTGTGTGTAAATAAACCCCCTCGCAGCAGTGTGTTTGTCTCTCCTATCTGTGTGCAATGACTATACATTTTCAGGCCCTGTCAACCCACCATTGGCCTATTTTACAAGGCCTGCTGATGTCATCCACCTGAACAGCAGTGGCAAACGCTCTCAAAACATAAAGGCTGTGGCGTATGAGATAAGTATGCAGTACCATAGTATATACTACTAGATAGATAGGGGTTATAATCTCAAAACGGGCAACTCTGTGTGTGTGTGTATGTGTGTCTGTCTGTCTTGCCTATGTGTGTGTGCAATGGTTATACATTTTATTTCCCTGTTAGTAGCTGCTGGCCCTAAATAGCCCACATCTACCTAGGCTTAAATGCTATCTACCACCACCTACATTTGTAGGTACAGAAAACTCTGGTGACACGTTTCAGGGGTAGCATGCCTTGTCATGGGGTATGCATGCAGGAGTACACTGTCCAACTGTGCTATTGACATAAATCATGTTGATTATATATCTGTGACAGAGGGTTTAGGCAACAGTGATCACAGTCTGTGACAGCTTGACATTTGAGAGATGTATTGTGCACAGTACAGAGAGTTTATGACTATCATGCTGTCCTTGACATAAATCATGTTGATTATATATCTGTGACAGAGGGTTTAGGCAACAGTGATCACAGTCTGTGACAGCTTGACATTTGAGAGATGTATTGTGCACAGTACAGAGAGTTTATGACTATCATGCTGTCCTTGACAGGCATGGGTTTAGACTATCAGCAGACATTCACAGACATACCAGGCATACAGCCATACCAAGATTACACATTTTGTATTAACTTTTATTAGTATTGTACTTGTTGATGTTATTTTCTGATGTCTTATCACATTGCTGAGCAATGCTGTTGACACTCTGGTACATCTGAATGCACAAATTATTAACCCATTCTAACAGCTACTATGGCCATTTAATTACCTGTAAGTCCTGTGGGGAGAACATCTGTTAATACATAACTGATTCAATAATATTTAGTAGTACTTGTCACTGGATTCGAACCCTGGTCTGTATGTGACAAAATGTACATCAGACCTAGTAATTATTAAACTGAGCTACTGAGCCACTGCTGCATATTGATTGACTGATATTTGCCTAGAGCTCACCTGATAACAAAATATGACCTGGTAATAGAGATACAGTGTTATACAAGACTGCAGTGACACTTGAGCACACATGCATGAGATTCATGCATGACAGAGGTAGTAGATGAACTGTGCATTAATACATGGAATGCAGGTGTAGACAATATACCCCCAAGTGGGTGGAAATATATGTGATGTGTACAAACCATATCGGAGTGCTAGGTTGGCTACCTGATCCATATAGAGTTGCAGATGGTATATTTGCCGTCTACAGCTATTAAAGTTTCATACTTGCCTGCAGCAGTGTACGCAACAGCAGGAATGCATATAGCTGAAATGCAATGGTTACCTCATGACAATCCTGATATACACAATATACCTTGGATGTTCCTATTATTGCTTCAGATCTTAGTGCAGAACAAATATAATGCATCATAGCATGAAGTACATCTTCGCATCTACAGTTTAGCAGAACACTCTTTATTAGCTAACCTTCAGTCACTTAGTGGTATTCTTTGTGCTTTAGTTCACAGCAGATGTAATGCTCTATTTCATGAATGGCCCAAAATAACATCCATATTGCACAACGCAATTTTATTAGTGGTGACTTCATGCAGTGATTGGTATATTTTACCAGTCTTTATTGAAGAACAGTTCATATAATGCAGGTGTTGCAATATAGCTGTAATTCCACAATTAATGCAGTAGAAACGTTTTATTTCCATACCATTATCAGGTGTCATCCTTTCATCTTTATTGAATTGTACCTGGCATTACTCATTTATTTCAGTCCATGTCTATGACCACATTCATTGCAGTACAGTCAAAACTGAATATACCTACTGGCAGTTACTAATTTACTCTTAGATTGCAAGATACAACTGTACTCATCACACTCATGGTGCAACCTTGCCAGGCACCCTGCATGGGCCTTTAGGTTGCGAGCTCTCTTGTGCAGCTGTGGGGAGAGAAACACACCATTATACATACCTGTCTTTCACACATTCAGATAAGGTATTGGTAAAACAATGCTAACAATACCACAAACTCATGAGGCATTACCATCCCGAGTATCCTGGACCCAGGTGTCCAAGAGATCAACACTTGAGGTCATCATAATGATGGTGCACCTGCTCATCTCTGCAGGGGATACCTGTTGCATTGGTGAGATCATGTGCCAGCTGGTCTCAGGCCTCCAGCTTGTACTCCGATCTCTGGTACTGGCCCTGCAGCAGCTAGACATCATGGTATTTAACGAGGAGTCCAACCATGATCCTGGACTCCAGGATGCTCCAATGCTGTGCCCGGAAGTGCGCACACTCTCCAACACCTGCCATAGTTCCTGCCAAGTTCAAACTCCAACTAGTTCTGCTATATTCCTACATGTTATACTTAAATACGCCTGTTTTGCTGCCCTTTACCACCATTGGGCAATATTTAAAAATGTGCTGCATCACTCAAACCCAATGAGCAATGCTTAAACTGTTGCTTAAACTGTCCTTGCCTAGCAATGATTAGCAGTGCACAAACCAGATTAGCTGGGCTGAGCAATGCTTAGCAGTACTTTGCACTGCTTAACAATGCGCAAACCAGTTAAGCACTGCTAAAACATTCCTTGTTTTAGCAGTGCTTGGCAAGGCCTAGCTGTGCTTAGTGGAGCTTAGCTGAGTGTAGCAAAGCAGGATTTAAAAATACATGTCATAATGTGTCTTTGCAACCAAAACGCTTAATAACATGTCTGTGCATACATACAATATTCAATCAGGGGTTTAAACATACTTCTCATAATGTGCATTTGCAACATAAATGCTTAATAACCTGTCTATGTATTCTTACAAAATTCAATCAAGGTTTAATATTACTTCTCATAAATGTGTATTTGCAAAATAAATTTAATAACTTGTCTGTGTAATCATACCAAATGTAATTGGGATTTAACATAATTCTCATAATGTGTATTTACAAAATCTTTCTGTGTATTTGAACCCTGCACCTACTGCACTTAAGGCTGTCACTCTAACCATTTGGCTTTGTGGACATGTGGGATGCTTCTATACGTATTTATATGTATATCTCTCCACTATATTTAAGCATTCCTGAGCACCGTGCCGGATACCGGTATCCAGTTTCTATTTTTAGATGTCTAGCATGTGTACATTGCTAAGTGCCCCACACACACACACACGCAAATAAGTAACACATTAACACTTTATTACATTTGCCTACTTTGATATCTGACACTTTGACAGTGCAGGGGGTGTGTTACTCATCTCTGGACACAGTAACACACTCCTTACACTGATTCAATAACAGTGTTACATGGCTCTCCCTTAGTAAAGCATCATCATTAATATACATGGCGCACTACAAAGGGGGGGCACATACACAGGTATGGTACCCTCCGTGTAGGCTTTACATTATGCCTACATGGATTTTATTAAATCCCATGTTGTATTTTTTTTACCATAATAGGAAGCTGTTGGCCTGGAGCAAACATGAACCTGCATATACATAGATTGTTTTTGGCTTTCTTATTTATAGGTATGTGCAAATTGGTGAAGCTTAGTCATGTCTAGATTGCAATGCAGTAAGCTTAAGTCTTTCCGTATCTCAGTGGCTTTTTATTCATTTATTCTATTATTTTTGTTTATTTGTTCAAGTTTTATTGATCATGCTAATCCCATTAGACATGTGAAGTATTTTTAGGGGTAGCCTAAGATTATGGTTTTACTGATTATGGAAAATTTATCCAGGACACCAGGGAAATTCCCCTACACTTCATGGCTAGGAAGGTTATTTGGCTGCTGCACCAAGATGGGAAAAGGAGAGGAGTTCATGTAAGGAGTCTGTGAAAGAGGATGCATTATAGAGATGAAGTTGGAGGTCATTACAAGAAAGAAAAATGGTGTGATTGTTACAGAAAAACAACAAAAAATAGGCAGGCAATAGTAATTCTTAAACTTTTATGGTTAGCGCTATTGTCAAGTATTCTTACACTCAACTTCATCAGACATTAGTTAAAAGAATGGTAGCCATTTTTAAAACCAGATTCATAGTCACATGTTCAGTCATCTCACATGACACCATGTCACCTGACACAATTCTCATTTCTATAACACATGTACCTAAAAGTTGTATAAACAATTGTGTAAAAAATGTATACACACTCTGCTATTGACTTAATACTCAAATTCTTATGTACATATACAGAGAATACATACATATACATGAAAAAGCCAGCTAAAACATAAAAAAAAACAATATTAGTTATTGTGTACATAAAAATTGTTACATGTCGCTAATCAACCTGAATAAATTTCAGTTGAATTTCATAAATGCATGTACTTGTGCATAAGGGACGGGGGAGAAGTTTGTGTATATAACAAACACAAAGAGTGCCCCAAATTATGTGTCTATTCACTCAACCATAAAAGTTTAAGAATTACTGTTGCCTGCCTATTTTTTGTTGTTTTTCAGTAATTTGTTTGCAGTGTGATTGTTACAGAGCTGCACCAGGAGGACTGAATGATGGCGCACTCTTAAGGTCTTTAATCTGAGAATAACACTGCTTTGTGGAATGTGACTGTGGACAAAATATTTATGTTGCCTTGGTATTACTTGCAAGGAAATCAACCTGTGTTTATTACTTCATTGCTTTATATCACTAGTGCATGAGAAAGAGCTATGAGCTTGAAATCACAAAATCAGCATGACAGTATTGCTACCTTTGGCTGGGGAAAGCAAACATTATAGAAATCCTTGGAGTAGGTGGAGTTATGCTGCATTAGTAACAAAGAAACAGAAAAGGACAAACACTACTGCTTTGCCTAAAAATGTGTTGTTTGATTTGAAGAGAAGCAACAATGGAATAAGGACTGACAGGTGCAAAGCTTGATATTTAGTGATTAAACACACAGGTTCAAAGCCAAGAAATTTGGTCTATTTATCTAGGAAATAAGTTGTTGTTGGATGTGACATTCGAGACTTTTAAGATTGTGCTGCACTTTTCATTAGTTTTTTAAATTTTTTTTCAGATTGTTTACTCTGTAAAGCTTGCCATTAATGATTTTAGTTGGCAAACTTGAAAGAAACAGGATATTCAGTTTAAAAGTGATTATTTTCAGAGTGCAATTCCATTTGACTGAGAACTGTAGTGTGATTGATGATGTTAAAAAACATGGTTCCATGAATTCTGTAATTGCCTTCAGTTTTCATGCATAGCCTGTCACCCTCCCATTCTCAAAACACCATGGCCACTTTTTTTTGTATGCACATTGCTGATGTGTGATTGAGAAGAAGTTGTGAGGAAATGGTAGCAAATTTCTGATTGTTGCTCAGGGACACACACAAACAGTATTTAGAGAGGCCATATCACATAAAAGTCCTGTGTTTTCTAGTAGCCTACATCTCTGCCCCCAGAAAAAGACAGCCAACTTCTGTATACTTCGCTGATGTTAGGCTGTAATGAAAGTGAAAAAAAAACAAAACAAATGATGACTGTAATGTATTTTAGCTTGTAGTTCTTAGACAATAAACATAGTCCTCACCTCCATGAAACCACAGCAAAGGTCACTTTGTTGTGATAAACCTAACTTTCCTTTGATGTTATTTATGGACTGCCTCCCCAAACAGTCACTTCTGGTGAACACATGTGATTTATGATCACCAGACGTGGTATTAAAAATGAACACAGAAGTGTATTCCAACTTTCTGCTACAGCGAATACTACTCATGTTTATTCCAGTAAAATAATATCAGTTGTAATGCAGTGTGCACTGACTACCCATGTCCATTTACTATGCTTGCAGGGTTACTGGTAAGAAGTCATGCTAATAAATAGCATAATCTTTCTCTTTCCAATTAAATTAATCATTGATTTTAATTGAAAGCTTTGGGGTGATTTGGCTAGTGCAATTACTACACTAGTTGGAGTCATACTTTTTGAGAGGGGTGCAGTTCCCCTCTAGGGGAGAATGCAATGGGGCAACCCAATCCAAAAAGTTATTGTACAGCTGACATTTTAAAACTGTTTTTAACCATTACTGTTGAATTATTCTTAACTGCTACTCTATACACATCAGTCTAGACACGTGTTGCACCAGTTAACCTCTAAGCATTTATTTTCATTATTGTAGTAGTCCTCAAATCAGTCTCATTAGAACAAAAAACTTCATTTATAGGTGACAACATAGGGCTAGGAGTACAGATTAGCTATGTGATAGCTCTAACAGTAGACAAGGGAAAGCTGATAGAAGTCAAACCTATTTTAGTTTTGCTCCCACTTACGGAAGTTGTGTAAATACATTGTATTTGTATAAAATTAATTGATGGTTCCACTAGTTATATTAGCCAAGATTTTCAGCAGAATCCTTTCAATCAGATGGCTAACTTTGCTTACTTCATATTGTTTCATATTGTCATCCATGTAAACTCACTGAGAAAATCTGTTCCTTTTTCAGAAGTGATCTAGATATTTGAGGAAATATAGCGCCTTAAAAGCAGTGCAAGGCAGGCAAATGATGACTTTTGGTATTCAGACCGGAGATTTCATCTCCATTTGTGTACAGCCACTAGGCTGTACATTTATTTTTTTTACTGTCAGATTGAACATGGTTTGTATCTTGCATTTTAATAATGGCTCTGATTCTACCTGGTTGTCAGCTGGGGGTTGAGGATGGGGCAGGGGTTCATTTTGTACCCGAAGTGCATAAACTGTGGCAGAAATTTGCATGCACCATGTAGAAGGAAACAGAGGTACAGCAACCCCTTTCAATGTCACATTCTAAGGGAATGAGTACGTCACATTACAACCCAAATGGTAAGAACAGGGGAGGATATAGCTATATGCAAGGGGATGTAGCATAGTTGGCAGATTGCATGCTTTATATGGGGTGTAGAGTTTGTCATAATGGTTAAGGTCTGTACCTAACAGATACAAGGTACAGGGTTTGATTTTAACATCTGACTATTAGCTTGGCTTGTAATAGTCTGCAAGCTGATAGCTTGCTATTTACCTATGAACTGTGCACACCTAAAGTTGGCTTTAAAGACAAACTTAGATTTTGACCTCACAGACTGCCCAGGACTGTTACCAGAACCATTAAGGTAAAGCAAACCATGTGAGAGCATAGGTATAGCTCTAAGTAAAGATGACTGACTGTTTTAGGAGAGTTTAATAGTGTTAGAATAGGGCCGTCATTTATGCAATTAGAAATTGGTGAATAGTTTATGATATTGCTGTAGAGATGACAGTAGTCAGAAGGGAATGTGAATAGAGAGCACTAATTGTGTCGTCTTATTTCCAGCACACAAGATCTAATGCTGTAGAGAGACTACTGAATAACCTAAAATGCGAGCACTAATGCCTTTCCTTCCTTTCCCTGTTTACAGAATGTGCTATGCTGGGTTGGTACTTGCTACGCTAGTGCTAAGATTAACCAGTCTAGACGGTGAAGGTGGAACAATGTCAGTCGCCCTGGTCCTGGGTTGGTACTATGTTTTGTATTTTGCAAGAGGCTTTGAGATGCTGGGCCCATTCAACATCATGATCCACAAGGTAAGTTTTCATGAGAGCTCATACATGTGTTTGATATTAAGAATTACTTGACATTTTCCTGGAGAACTTCATTAGAAAATTCTTGCTGGAATTCAGAATTGTTTGCCAGAATGATTAAACAAGGACAGAACACTGAAGGAATATAAACTAGTAACCAGTGGTGGCTGATGACTTCAAATTTAAGGAGGGCTGCAGGAGACAGCTGAATGGGTGGACCAATGGGAAGGGATGTGGCCAACCAGAAAGTGGTGGAGCTATGCTCAAAACCACAACAACTGGAACTTTAATTAAATTTGCTGCCCTGGGTGCCAAACAGTCATTACGAGAGTCCAGTCAAGACAAAATGAAGTGTAGAAGAAAAAAATATTTCAAAGCCTTGGCTACATGACAACTTACTTAATATCCAGATGGAAGCAGGTTGTGAGGCATGAAAAAATAAATTACTTTTTAAATACATTACTGGAATGCCAGTCAAAATCAAGTATATAAAAAAACAAGCAGCACTCAACTCAAACCACTTCTCCTCGCACTGCAGTTCTAATTATACTTTATATTCAGCTTTATAAAATTACCAAGTAACATGCTGAAAGTAGCAATCTCTGTGAAACCCCCACTTGTAAAAATGTTCTTATCCAAAAAAGACCTGCTGCCTGACACAACTATCTACTTGTTTTATGGAGAAAACATGATCAAAGTAAAAAGTGAACAGCAAACAAGAAACAAACTCAAGATAAATTGCTTAAAGGATTCCTGCACAAGTTATGGACCACACATGATAGATTGGCATTCTGTTTAGTTTACGGGTAAAGCCTGCAATGATGACTGCAAGTCTCCAACAAAAGATGACTACAAGTCTCCAACAAATGTAATGAGCTTCTGAAAATACTGTAATCCTGTCCTTTTATTACAAATACTGTCATATGCATTTCAATACCCAAGGCTTATACATTATCTAGTTATGTAAATATTCTCTGCATGGCAACAATGAAAAGGCTTTCAATGCTGGTAATTCTTTAACAGTATGCTTATTAAAGCTTACTTGCATCTTACAATCTCCGACAAGCTTATCTGATGGTCATTAAATCATTGCTAATTAAACAGAGCAACAGGGCACTGTGACAGCATGCATTTCCTGAATAATAAGAAGAATAAATCAACAGTATAAAAATATGACAGAAAAACAGAACATTCTGCAAAATCAAGGACAGATGAAAAGCCACGGTCGTACTTATGGACTACCTTGGATGGGGGAATACTCTGCACACTTACACTGCATAACTGCTCCTTGCCTCCTTGGACACATCCAGAGCCACTACAATGGGGAGTGGGGTGCAACAAGTATGTCACAATTTGAAATGTCTCTGGCTGACGGTGATGGCTCTGACAATCATACCTCTCAACCTCAGAGCAAGAAATCTGGACAAAGCCATACATAGAAGTGGGACACAGGCCCAGAAATAAGGACAATTTTTAAATATTGCTCTTATTAACTTAGATAATAGAACAGTAGTAGGTCTTGCATTAGAACGAATTTTCTGAAGGGTATGAAATCTGAAACTCAAATGTCTGCCATTATTTTCTAACTTCAATCTTTAATGACTTGCCACTAATTTGACAGAAAACCACAATTTTATGAAAAACAGACTAACAATGTGATGCAAAAATATAAAGTTGCCACACAATACAGCTGGGAACCTGTCAAAAAAGGGACACCTTTTTAATATTAACACTATTAACTTGAGCAGCTAACAAAATAAGAGCATCTACGTGCATTTCTGAAATAAAAGTAATCTATAACTCTGATCATTACAGTTATATATAATTGTAAACCCTCCACGTTTTCTTTCAAAATTGCCATTTTGAGGAGGGATTATTAGGGGAGAGCAACATTTTGAGCCAAAATTGGGGACAGTTGAGAGGTTTGGATATTCCTAATTCTACAAAGCGATTTGCACGTACCTCTCAACCTCTTAATGCAGGAAATCTGGACAAGGCCAAATATATTGGGGGAACATACAAACACTACTAAAAATTGCTCTTGTATAAACTTAAGACAGTTGATAGAATAACAGGTCTTGCATTAGCATGCATTTTTCTGAAGGTTATGACGTCTGAAACTCAATGGCTGTCATTTAATTCCTAAATGATTTGCTAGAAAACCATAAATTTTATGAGGAACAAACCAAAAATAAAAAGCAAATATCTATTCATTCTGCAAAAATATGGACAACTGAGAGGTATAATTCAACCAGGGCTGTCTGAGTTTGCTACCCTTCCCCCCCCTCACAAAATCATAGTCTAATGTAGCCTCCTCCCTGCAGCCATTCTAATGTCCCATTCCTTGGTTATTTTGCCCCATTTACCATAAACACTGTAATGTGCATACCACTTTACTTCTGCGATGATTTAGATTTCATTTGAAAGTTTTATTTTGCATTTTACAGCACAAACCCTAATAGATATCTGTTAAACAAAGCAATGCAGTCTCACAATGAAAATAGACTTAGCATTAAAACTTCTCTGCCCTTGAAACTCACATGCATTGAAACAGCATTGAAACCCACATTCAAAGAAAATACATTTTGCCAGTGGCAGATAAAGATTAACTTTGGGCTGTTTTCAAAATCATAGGCCCGTTGAACATGAAACATACACATGCTCTTTGATACACCTTCCTGACTGTATTACATTATATTCCTTTTACAATACAGTACAGTTGTTAGAGGGCATCTTAAATGTATTGTTTTGAACATTTTTCCAGTAAACAATGAAACAAAATGCATGCACCAATGACAAAACTGCCCAATTCAGAACATTTCCATCATAAGAAGTCTACTCAACCTTCTATAGTCCACCAGTATCAATAAATATGCACAATCTCTGAAGTAGTAAAATCCACATTAAAGAAATCTGTAACTAATACAGAGGTTGCTGCTAGCCAACAACTTTATATGTCATTGTTTCATCTACAAATAAAGTGCCTGTTGCCTTTGAAGAATAAATTGCCTATGTTGCATGCATTAAAAAAAGATAAGCTAGTAATACTGCAATAGGGAATAGATGGCAAACTGATAAAAGGTTCATAGTTACTAGGTATCTTTGCCAAAAAGGACTGCAGCGTCCACCCCATTTACAACCCAGTACAGTATCAGCAATGCATCTATCTACTGTGGGAGTAAAACCCACAGCCTTCTGCATCAAAAGCAAGTACACTACCTGTTGTGCTATTAACAATGCAAGCAGTCTTAGCATAAGCAGCACTAAACTTTTGTTCCCCTGCAGCTCTCAGCTCCTTGTAAAATCTACTCGACACTCAGCTGTATCTCTGAACTTTGCAGCACAAGAAATCTGGAAAAAGCCAAAATGTATTGGGGGGGGGGGGACAAAAGGCCAAAAACCAGGGACACATTTTAAACATTGCTTGTATAATGTTGGAAAGTTGCTAGAATAAAATACTGTGTTACCACCATACATTTCACTGCCACGTCTGTGCAAAACAGTCAGAGAAACATACCACTATGCCAAATCAGCTGAAACAGAGGAAGACAAACTTAAATGGCTACGCTACCATTTAGTGAATTCAGTTCTCACCATAGCTCTCAACCTCTTAGCAAAAAACATGTGGACAAAGCCAGTAATGGGGGAAATACAGCTCCCAAACATTCAGTGAATTCAGTTCTCACCATAGCTCTCAACCTTAGCACAAAATACCTGGACGAGGCCAATAACGGGGGAATACAGTCCCAAAAATATGGGCAAATTTCAAATATCCATGTTATCAACTTAGACAGTTGCTAGAATAAGAGGTTGTTTTACCATGTACTTTCTGAAGAATATGAAGTCTGAAATTCAAATGCCTGTTATTTTTAAATATTTGTTAACCAGGAAACTAGTCTGACTTGGAACAAAACAAAAGCCAATTTTCAGCAGAGCAGGGAGAAACACTCCAGACACAACTTTGTAAGGGATGGGAGGACATGGAGACTCCACACACAGGACACCCCAGTCAAGAATCAAACCAGAGAACCTGTAGCTGTCAGACAACAATGCCACCAGTGCACCACTGCACTACAAACCTTTGCAAGGAAAACTGAAGATACAGAAACCACAGATTTTATGAGGAACAGAACAAATATGAGGTAAAAATCTGCAATTTATTTACAAATAGTGGTGGGTAGGGAATTCAGGTCCTTGCCACCTGCAACCAAGGTACAGGGTTCAAGCCTGAGTATCTCTACCTACCACTATGTGTTAACAGGGGCATTTTACACACACACACAATGTAAATGGGTCCGGAAGCAGCAAACATTCCCTGCAAGAGCTTAAAACTCAACTTGCCTCTCTCCCGATTGGTCCTGTCTGCGGATCAAGCAGTCCAGAGCTCCTCTGTTCTGTGCGGTCGTCTACCGCACAGATTCCTCCTATATCTGGACTGCTGACTCAGGCAGTCAGAGTTCGCACAGATTGCGGGGCAGTCTGCGCATACGCAGAAGTTCCGGTACTCGTAAATTGTTTTAATTTTATGTTTCACATTTTTCATTTCTTTTGTTTCTAGTTGGGAGGGCTGTAGTCCAATAGCACGAGCCACCCCTGCTAGTAACAGATGTTAGAAATAGAAAACAAAGCTTTCTTATAGTGCACACAAGCTTTCTTATAGTGCACACAAAACAGGCATCAGAAGCAAGTTAGTAAAATCATCACTTTACAAAGACAGTAATTAAGTAAAGAAACTTTACTGAATAAATAAGACAGTTTTCAAAATGAAAAAGCCATAGTTGATCCCTTACAGATGCAGGGAACCATCTGAAACTACTAAGAAAATGATACAAAGAAACATACAGAAGCTGGATTTAATTAAGAGTGTAGAAGGTGGTGGGACGATGAATATTTCATTGAAAGTTCTGGGGGGAATCTCTTAATTACTGCCAAAATTATTTAACATCTGTTTAAAGGAAACCTTTACCACTGAAGTGGTAAAGGTTGCTGGATACAGCAGAATATAATGGGAAAGGGTTATCACTTTCTTTATATATGATAAAAAAAAAAAAAAAAGAAACACCAATTAACCTACTCATCACAATAGAAATGTTTGTAGGGTCATAGGCAAGTACTAGATTAGCTGCCCTTGTGGACCATTTTAAGCATAACCAATTTCACTTTCAAATATGAGCTTAAACCCTGTATCTTGTGTCTGTGAGATAAACAACTTAACTGTTATGCCACCTCCCAAATAAGAGTTAACGGTTTAAGATTCATGTGTGTAATTTCGAAGGTGGGGCCCACAACACCATAGACATCATGTATATACAGAAAGGTAATTAGATATTAATGATACATACCAGTTTACAATAAAGTGCTTGTTGATGTTAATAACCAGGCTGGCATTATCTGAAGTTTAGCTGTGCTTTTAGTAAGGTAAATCATGAAAACCTCTTAAAAACAGGTAAGCACTTAACGAGTTGTATAGCCAGAGAGACTTTCACTTTTAGTGATTAAGCTGATTGATTTAAGTGTTGCACATACAATAAACTGAAAATCAGAGGAAGCTATAATAAATTATAATAAAGATCTGGTTATAACCAGCTAATAAAAATTAGGTGTTAGCAGGATTGCTATATAAAGGCTGTTTAAAAAAAATTCCTAAACAGAGGATATTTAGGGGACCTAAATAGTGTGGATTCAGTTTCACAACCCCATATCAGGAAGGAATGTTGACCCCATAAGCTGGGTGCCAAGTAAACAAATGCTTACATGAGATCTCCAGACGATACCTAAATACAGAATACAGCTACCATCCCCTCACCTGATGCGAGCTCTCTCAGTGGGTATAGTGTAACAAGTGCTCTTGCTGATGACAGAACGCAGTCCATTTAGGGCATGTATGACTAAAGCTGTACTGTTGAAAGGACAACCGTGCTGCAGCTGGCAATCAGTTTAGGTCATGCAGCATAGTGTCAGTGTGACTGGACCAAGAGAAGAGATACCAATCTGTATCCAGCTGTAAAGCTGCTCATTTTATTTTAATTTGTTATTCAAGTTAACCCACTGGATACAAGTGCCTGTTCTTTAGGTGTGATTTAGGGCCATTGTCTTATTTGCTTGGTCATATAGTCTGGTAATTAGATTCCCTCAGCTTTCATTTGCCTAGTATGTCATCTTGAGAAATTCGCTTAACCAGACAGTGCTTTGAGGCATTTGGGAAATGTGGGCTAGGCTTCTCAATGGTCTTATGGATTGCATGCCTGATGGACAATCTGTGAACGTTAGACAGATGGAGACCGAGGATGTTATTTGTTGCAGTCAAGCAAGTCTATATGAAAGCCTGAAGTAAAGCATTGTGCATTTTTCTGTATGGGATATCAGGGCATGTGTCACTATTACAAGGTCTAATGAAGATATTGGTGCTAATGTTTTTTTTTTTTTTTTCAGTTGATAGATGACCTAATGGGGCAACAAGCCCATCAATTTCAGTGAGTTACCAAGCATGATTCCCTCCCCCTACACTACAACCTTCTACACAAACATAACTTCAAATACTCCTCTTAACTAAAAATGAAGCCCCTACCCTCCTATTTTCCAGTTCTCAGTAAACTAGTCCTTTGTGGAGACATACATCCCATCCCTGGCTGCTCTTCTCCTTCCCCTAACGCCACAAAATCCCTAAACATTACCACAATTAATATCCAGAGCATTAGAAACAAAATTCCCCAACTGCAGACATGGCTAAATCAACATAATTCAGACTTTGCCGCTATCACTGAAACCCGGCTAAAACCGTACATCATGGATTCTGAATTTCTTCCCCCAAACTACTCTTGCCTCAAAACTGACAGACTACATAAAAAAGGTGGTGACATAGCCTTACTATTCCCAGGCTTCTTTACAGTAGTCCAATATTCCAAACTAATTCCCCACTTTTCCACTGCAGAGCTATTTATCACATTGCTAAAACTTAATGATAGCAAAAACCTTTGCATCATAGTTATATACATCCCCCAGGTAATAATACCCCTATTCTTGGAGAAATTCTTGCCTGGACTTCCAAACAATATAAAAAATTAAACTATCGTCCTAGGTGATGTTAATATTAACTGGCTAGATATTTCCAAAAGCAACCCCTCTACTGATATCAACCTTCATATCTATACTCCACTAATCTCCGACATTACTAGGCCCACCGCTAATCTCCGACATTACTAGGCCCAACATCAAGGAAAACAAAGGCTCAATCTTGGATTGGATCTTGGTTTCTGACCCAGAAAAAATGATCATCTCAGGAACTCTCCCAAATAGCATCAAAGATCACTCTCCTGCATTCATTATACGTAAGCCCACCTCTGTTCCAAATGTACACCAATAAAGATACACTAGAGATCTATCCCATTTCTCCCCAAACATCTTCAATAACATCCTGCAGAATACTAACTGGAGCCCACTAAAGTTTCTCCCACTCAACGAAGCTGTAGAATTCTTCAGTTCTACATTTCTTAGGATCCTAAATAGCCTTTCCCCACTCATATTAAAAAGGTTCAAGGCAAAACATGTTACCTGGCTTACAAAGACCACAAAGCAAGTTATGTCTTCTAGTGAAAAGCCTGGAAAGCCTGGCAAAATAAGAAATCACTATCCAACCTCACTATTTATAAACAACTCTGCAATCAAGCTAAATGCCTAGTTAACAAAAATAAAAAGTAATACTTCCAGACTATCCAAGACCAACATAGACTAAACCCCAAAAACGTCTGGGAAATAATCAACTCCCTTCTCCATCCTAGAACTAATGACTTATGTCCTAACCCAGAAAAAACACCCTCAGTGATGGCTTCCCCATTTAACACATTCTTCGACACCATCAAAAAACTTACTACCACCTTCCCACCTATAAAAACCGACCCGCCAGGAGCTCCTCCTGTACATTCCTCTTCTAATCTTCCACCTACTCTCACACTAACACCCATACCCACCTCCACCATCAAAAAACTTCACAAAGTTAAGCCCTGCACTAATGCCCCTGACAACTTGCCCGCAATATACTTACAACTTTCAGCCTCCTCCATTGCATATCCAATTATTATCCTTCTCAACAGGTCCATACAGGAATCCTACATACCTGATATCTGGAAAAAAAGCATATATCCTTCCACTTCATAAAGGGGGCAATAACTCCAACATCTCTCATTTCCATCCCATTCTCTCCCCAGTCTCCAAAATACTGGAGAAATGTATTCATGCCCAACTCCTCAGCCACCTGACCCAACACCAAATCCTCTCCCCCACTCAAAACAGCTTCAGGCCTGGACATAGTACTAACACTGCCCTCATTTTCTTCCTTGACACAATGTATAGAGCTTGATATGTTGGGTCCTTTTGTCTCAGCACACTTCCTGGACTTATCAAATGCTTTTGACATTATTTCCCACACCCTCTTGCTTATTAAACTCTGTGTTCTCAGACTCTCTGCTCCTACCCTGCAATAGTTCACTAAATATCTCAACAATAGGCAGCAATCCACAAAATGGCAACACTCTTCCTCTCCTTTCATAACTACAAATACATGTGTCACCCAAGGTTCAGTTCTGGGGCCCCTCCTATTTAGTATATTCGTCAACAACTTTCATTCCTCTCTCTCCCACAGTTCTGTTATCCCATATGCAGATGATTCAGCTATTATCTGCTCTGCTAAATACGCACTACAGCACCTCTCCCAAGAGGCATTTAGCTCCACTGAAGCCTGGATGGCCCAGAACCATCTCGCTCTTAACTCTAATGAAACAAAACATTTAGTATTCACCCCCACAAAATCTATTCTCTATTCAATCCCAGAACAACACAATCATTGAAGCCGTCCCCAGCACAAAATTGCTAGGTGTCATCATTGATGACAAATTAAACTTCGACCTTCCCATCTATAACAACATTAAAAAAAGACATAAAAAACTAGGTGCCCTGTACAGGCACAACTATTTTCTTAGCTTCTCCACAAAAAAAGGCACTAGCCTTATCATTCCTGCTTCCAACACTTCTATATGGTGCTCCCATCCTCCTCAATCTACAGTCCTCCTTAAAAACAAAACTAGACTCCTGCTACAACAAAATCGCTAAATTTTCTACCCATCACTGTTCTCTGCAATGACTAAATTGGCTAGAATTCCCTCACTATCTCACCTTTCCACAATTAACTACAGCCCATAAGTTCACCTATAACCCAGAAATCTGCCCTTCCGTCTCCTCCATACTGACCATGTGTCAGCCTAACTGACAACTTGGGTCCGAAAACAAAATGCTTCTATCCATTGAGAAACCTAAACTCACAGCCAGCCAAATGTTATATTTCTACACTATCTCTAAAGCATGTAATAATCTCACCCTTTTACTCAGGACTATCAGCAATCCTGCCAACTTTAAAAAATCCCTCAAACAACATCTCTCTTCACTTTGGTTATGCTCCTGCACCCCATCTCTTGACTACCTCTCCCCAGTGTTATTCCTCTCACTATCACTTCCTTTCCCTTCACTCTGCCTACTCACTACTTCCATGTCACCTTATACTGTCCTTAACCCTCCCTAGCCCTTCAAATCTTTTATCATTTCTTACATTGCACGCAACTCCCCATGACATTTAGCCTAGCAGATAAATCGCATCAAACATTATGTGAAAATAAATAAAGTAATTACTAAGAAATGTCAAGCAAAATGCCATCCTTTAGCATATGAATTGTATACTACAGCTGATGTAGAATTGGATTACAGTCATTTAGATAAAAAGTCTGTCATGGCAGTTGAAAAGCAAGGTAATTAAATAAAACTGTGTCTAACCAAAGATCGTGTATTTGTAAGTAAATTCATAATAGTAAGGTGTAACAAGTGGTGGAACTCAGGTGTGGTTTATATAGATTATAAAAAATGAGAGTATTCCACATTCATGGATCATAGAATGCTTACAGATGTCTAAAATACACCATACTGTAATAAATTAGATAACAGTCATTACGATACCTTGTAGGAAAATGTGGAACATTTTTACCCTAGTTCTAAAAATCCAGTGAGGGATAGTCTGTGGTGGTTCTTTGTCTCAGATGGTGTTTTGCCTTGCCCTCAACTCATCAAACAGTTTACTTAAGATACTAGGCAGTAGCTGCAGGTCAATTTCCATTAAATAACCCTGCCATATAAACTCTCCCCTCTGTTTTTGTGGTGATTTGAAACTGTATAGGTTGTCAAGCAAGCGAAAGTACAGTTAGAAATGCTTAAACCTTTTTCATGCAATTTTAAGAAGGATATTTGACTTGATAAATGTGAAAGCAAAGCAAAACTGAAGCATCAAGAAAATCACCTTAGGAGAAGAATGTGATATAAAGGAACCGGAAGAAAAGCGTGCGTGTGAGTATCTGGGATTAGGCGAAGGGTCAGCAGTGCTACAATACAGATGACATTGCAGCGTAGTAAGCAATGTTTCATAAAACTAGAGCTAATGCTGCAGACTGCCTTGACATCTAGATGTACTGTTAAAGCTATAAACCCACTTGGTCTCCTTATTCAGCTTTGGCATGCTTGACAGGTTTCAAAACAGGATGCATCAGACAAGGAGAACAAGAAAACTGCTTCATGCTTGTCAGATGGTACATAAATGAACAGTATATCCATTGGTCTGGAAAAGGCATGGGCCTCCTTAAAATTGTGGGACTGCATACATATTTGATTTTATCATCGGGTCCAAACCAAGAGAAAGTTCTAACCCATGAAGAAAATACATCTCAGATGACATACTAGCTTGTTTTAAAAATGCTGGGTGTGACAGTCAACCAAACTTGGGCGATAGCCGAAAGTGCTAAGAAGAAAATAGGAATATACAAACTGTGACCAAAAGAACAGGAAAGAAAGAGCTACATGCTGATTAAGATGTGGTTTACAAATAGGTTAGGCGAGATCAATTATAAAACAATGACAGACAAATGTAGAAAATGTGGGAGAGAGGCGCATGTATGTTCTGCCAACATAACCTAACGGTCTGTATAGCAAATGGTTTAAAATGAGGAAAAAGTGCTATGTTAGAGAGTGCGCATACATTACAGTATTCCCATTGGAGTCAAAAAAGAGTGATGGAGTCGGCTAGAAAAGGAAGGTAGTATTACTGGAAATTAATTCATCCTCAGCTCTTGTTAAGTACCTTCACATGACAGACCCTGTTTTAAAAAAACAGATAACACTGACATATAGGCTGTAAATGGAGAAAGGTAGGTAAAAAAAATAAAAATAAGACTAGGTGCAAATGTCCAGGATGGGAAAAGTGCTCACTTCTGCTGTGCATACTGTTGCTTGGACTGGAAATAAAGGCAATATACAGTCTTCAGAATATGGAGCCATTCCAACTACAGGGCTAGGCCATTTTTGCGGCCATGAGCACTGCTTCTGCGCAGTAGTAGTAGTCCACAAAAATACAAAATGTTATGCCAAGCAAGAGGCACAGAGATAATAAAGTGAACTGCAGAATAAAAGGAAAATAATATGCATCATTATCAAAAACAGTTCCATATGAAGCAGATGTAGCAAGACTGAGAGTTAAAAGAAAGATAGATACTTTCACAAGAAAAATTGTTAAATCCGCAAATAAGTTAAAATCTTTAATGCAGCAGATTTAGATAAACATTGGACCACCTGGAAAAGAAAGCGACAGAGGAAGTGAGACAAGATATAGAAAAAATAGAGATTCAAAGTTATAAAAAAGAAATACAGACATGAGAAAGAAGAAAATAGATCTTAATCATTAAAAAAAATGCACTGTCAAAAACATTTGAAGAGAAATACAGGCAAAGGCTCCAGGATAGGGTAAATGTAACAGTGGGAAAAATAAGTAAGATCACAAAGGTGGAATATATTTCAAAAGAAGGAATTAACTGAGGTAAGAAATTATACAAATAGAGATCAAAGTGATGAACTGCAAAGTGAAAGATTTAGACTAGAATCTATGGACCAGGTAATATTCCAACACATTGGGCCAATGAGTCCCCATACATAGGAGTAACAGAGCAGGATGATTCTGAAAAGCTATGCCTCACAGCAGTTTTCTGGTACCTTCTGTAGGAGATTTGCATGAATGTCCAGTTAGAATTGTACAGCAAGGGAAAGTGCAGGACATAATAGAAACTTGAACACAGGCAGTATTGCAACATGATGAGCCAATAAGTCCCTAGATGGAAGTGCTGCAGATGCAAGTGCAGGACATAATAGAAACTTGAACACAGGCAATATTGCAACATGATGAGCCAATAAAGTCCCTAGATGGAAGTGCTGCAGATGCATCAGGATGCCTCTGAAGAAGGTATGCTACAGGATGATATTCTGGAAACTTCTTTGTGGGATACACATGAACATTTGGTGCTGGTAGAACAGCTGATGATTCTGGGTAGCCTGAGGCAATGTTACAACTGCCTCATGTACAGACAAACCCCCTCCTCCTGCCACAAAACACTAACCTATGCGAGAGATGCAATTATCACTGGTAGAGACAGTCAAGAGGAGAAGGTTAACACTTGCACCACACCTCCAGCCATGCATAGATCTACTAAACCAGCACTGGCAAAAAATACACATAAATACACAAAATCATACTCGGAGGCTCTAAATAAAAACCTGCAAAAGCATCCGAGACCTCCAAAACAGACACGCAAACAACCTGCACCTCCCGTCACAAACCAGACAACACATAAAACACAAAATCAGTGTGCCGCACAATCACAGCCCTTAAGGCGAAATAACATACCTAACACACTAGGCTGGACAAGCAGAAGGGTACTGTTAGCTGCCTGTCGGGAGCCAGAATCCGCCACATAACACAAGCACTCAGGTCACTGCAGAACAAGTACAAATATGACTCTGTCATTGTTCATGTTGATGTGAATAACCTGAGATGTACCTCCTTGGACTACATGAAAAGAGACATGGAAGAGCTCTCTGATCTTGTAGCCCAGGCTGGTATGACCCTGATCCCGAGTATCATCCTGCCCTTACCAAGAATGATACCTCAGTATAAAGAAAAAATGATCAATTTCAACATTTGGCTAAACTTCTGGTGTCATTCAAAGGGGATCCAGTGACTGTCAGCTTGAGACGACATGCTCGACAAGCTGCGTTGCTTCACAAGAGATGGCTTACACCTGTCACCCCTAGGCTTTCGAATACTGGCCAAGACCCTTGCTGCCCCCATAGTGCCTTTTTTAGGCAAGGCTCAAAAGTCAAACCCACCTCCATAAACAGAGCAATTAACAAAAAACTGAGGGTTATGCTACTCAATGCCAGGTGTTTAAATCTCAAAATGCATGCGCTCGAAGCACTCCTCAGTATGGAGAACATCGACATCTGTGCAGTAACTGAAACCTGGTTCAAGGCTCCAGAGAGCACCCCAGCACTACTGGGCTACAACTTGTACCACACGTTTCAGCCACAGAACATGGACCGAAACACAAAAGGAGGGGGTGTATCCATATTCATCAAGGATACCTACACCTCCAGTTTAGTGGCACAGCATGATACCTCTGAGATCATCCATGTGCAACTAACATCGGGCAAATCTGCAGTGCAAATTGTGGCCTGCTACTGATCACCCTACATGACTCAGCACCACCACTCCACCTTTCTGGAGACACTGGAAAACATGAAGGTCCTACTGAACACCCTGATATTGGGCGATTTTAATTACCCTACCATTAACTGGGAAAACTACTCGAGTACAAACTCCCAGGCCCAGTGCTTCCTGGAATTCATCAACTCAAATGCCTTGGATCAGCTGGTAAACTCCCCTACCAGAGGTGAAAACATATTCAACCTGGTCATCACAAACATGGGCGACAGGTGCTTCACAATAGAGATCAACCCACCACTAGTTAGAGCAGGCCATAAACTAATCACTCTGGTTGTCTACACCCCACCACCATCCCCAACTAAGGAAACAACAGTAAAAAACTTTTCTGAAGCAAACTTCACCTTACTTAAGACAGAGGTGGTAGGTTTCACAGCCCCCACGCTAAAGGATAACGCTACCCAAGATGCAGAAACCATTACAAATGCACTCTGAGCACCTACAAGGATGCATGGATCATGCCATCCCTAGCAAAACTAAGACTCTCTCCTCTAAGAGAAGGAAACCAGTCTGGTGGACCCCTGCCATAAACAGGCTATACAATAGGAGGAGGAAACTAGTTCAGAAAAAAAGCAAATCCCAAGAAAGAAAAACAGCCTAGATCAGTATCCGTAAGAAACTAAGGTCCCTCATAAAATCATCCAAGACTAACTTTCGAAAGAAAAATAGCCAAGGATTCAAAAGATAACCACAAAGCCGCCTTTAGCTACGTTAAGAATCTAAGTGGCAACTCGCAGATATGCACTGAACTAGTGCAAAATAGCACAAAATATACTGAACCTATTGATATTGCCAACATCCTGGCAGATAGATTCAGTGCAAACTTTACCCCCAAAAGGGCCCACAACAATACCGGAAAAGTGTAGTGTCCTGGAAGTCACAGACGCACAGGTGAAAATAGCCCTTTCAAAAACCAAAAACACCGCGTCAGTGGGGCCAGATGGTGTCCCAGGCTGCATCTTGCACGAACTATAGAACAAACTAACCCCCCACCTAAACACGCTGTTCAATCTCAGCCTCTCCACAGGCTACATGCCCATAGAATGGTGCACAGCAACAGTTATTCCACTCCACAAAGGAGGGGCCACAACTGACCCTGGTAACTAGGCCTGACTAGCCTGTCTGCAAGGCTATAGAGCGCATCATCATGGAACTTATTAACAAAGACATTGGAAACCTCCAAACACTTGACCCGACCCAGTTCGGCTTTAAGGGCAGATCATGCCTACTAAACCTAGTTGACTTCTTTTTGATAAGTCACCAAGGCCATAGACAAGGGAAAGGTTGTTCACACAGCCTACCTTGACCTTGCGAAGGCTTTCAACACCATTTCCCACTCCGGTATTACAGAAAAACTCACCAGCCTGAACATAAACTCCTACATCGCGAGATGGGTTGCCAACTAGCTTACAGACAGAACTCACACGGTAAGAATAGCAGGCTCCAGGTCCGACTCTAAACCAGTCACAAGTGCTGTCCCACTAGGCTAGGTCCTGGGACCCCTACTGTTTACATATACTTCTCAAATGTACAGGCAAACACAGGAGGACTATGGCTAACCAAGTTCACCGATGACTGCAAACTGGAAGCCATAATTGACTCTCCGGCTGACACGGACATCCTCCAAGAGGGTCTTACTGAGATGGACACCTGGTGTCAAAGTCATGGCCTCAAGCTAAATGCCAAAAAAATGCATAGTCATCCCGTTTGGGAAAAACAAAACACCCACAAATTACCACGTAGGTGGCAGCCCCCTTAATACAGAAGAGTTAATAAGAGATCTGGGAACCAAGGTAGTTGGTAATCTCTCCTTTGACAATCATATTTCCAAAGTAGTTAGGAAATCCTATGTGGCCCATCAAATTACTAAATGGTTTGCATCTAGAAATAGAGGTTATAGTGCCCCTCTACTTGTCACTCATCAGACCCATCATAGAGTACAATGTACCTCACAAGACACTCCAACAGCTGGAGAGACCACAAAAGTACCTCACCAAAAGGATTACTAGCCTCAAACATATGTCCTATGCAGCCTAACTGAAAAAACTCTGGCTGTACTCAGTGGCATATCGCTTACTCAGAGGTGATCTCTGCCTGACTTACAAAGCCATGTCCAACTTAGAATTGATGGACATGCTCCACCTAAAGAAATCCAAGTCACTGCGTGCCACATGCTCTAGTGAGCTAAACCTCACCACCACAATAAATAGAAAATGCTGGAGGGATAGATTCCTGTCACAGAGACTCCCCATGCTTTGGAACAAAATTCCAAACTACATTAGGCAGAGCCCCTCATTAACACTCTTCAAGAGAAACCTTGACGATGGATGGGTAACAGAAAATATACCCCTGGGATCACTTCATTGGCTCTGCTTGCCATTGGATCAGTTAATTAATCAATGGGGAGGTGAAAGCTGATGCACACTGGCTAGGCTTATAAATGCTGTTGGGCAGATAGCCTAGTACCTACCTGTGAACCTATTTCATAGGAATTACTAGGTTAGCTGCCCCTGTGGGCCATTTTAAGTGTAGTCAATTTCCCTTAATGAGAATAAAACCCTGTACCTTTTGACTGTGAGGTAAACACCTTAACCATTATGCCAACCCCAACCCCAACCCCATGAAACATGAAAGTTCTATTATAATTTTACAGCATGGAAAGAACAGGAATTTGAGAACAAAATAATGCTGTGGAAGAGAATGATCTAAGGAAGACTTGATTTAATAGAGATGGAAAGGCGTATTAAGATAGATGAAAGAAATACTGTTAGAAGTCTGGTTAAGCAGATGAAAAAAGTAATTGGGGATAAGAGAAATTCAGGTGGTTGTTGTTCTTCGGCTTTTCCCGGTTAGGGGTTGCCACAGTGGAACTCCGGTCCGCTAATGATTGGCAGTAGATTTTTACGTGCCGAGTTGCCAGCCCTGATGCACAGCCTTCAATGAAGGTATGCCAATTCATGCATGTCTCCACACAGAAGACGCTCTAGCTGAGAATCGAACAGGACAACATCTTACTGTGAGGCGGCAACGCTACCGCAGCACCACCACCGCAGTTCATAAGAGAAATTCATGCGATATGACAAAAATAAAAAGAATATAGTACTGTGTAGCTACACTAATAACAGATATAGTGTAAGCATAAAAACTAGACTAAGAAAGGAAAGTAAGAGAACAAGTAGAATGCCACCATGGAAGCAATGAACAGAGAAAAACTATAAAGCAACTTACTGTTAGAAGAATACAGAAGGGAATAGATCGTCAAAGAATTATTAGAAACATATGGTAAAAGTAATGCACTGTATCAAACCAACCAGGATTTACTATACAGTATTTCTAACAATAAAAATACCAACACAAGTGGAAAAACGTAGAATGTGTGCAGATGAATATAACTCAGTGCCATGTAAAACAGAATGGGAAAAGGGGTTGAGGATGGATGGATGGATGGTAAAGGACAGGTAAAATGAACAATTCATTGATGACCTAAAAAGGTTTTATAGAGTATTTAGAAACAAAGCAATAGAATCGCCATCTAAAAAGAATAAATATATTCCTTTTGGAGACGTATATATGAAGACCTTGTTAAACGTAATAAAGATGCTAAAAGGATAGAAGAGCTAAAAGAAAAAGTAAGAAGCTGTAATATAGGTGATATGGGATGGGAGGATGTAACAGCCAGAGAAACTGAGACCAAATTAAGAAAGTCTTAAATGGAAAATTCCAACTTTAAATGCAATACCTAACTTCTGGTTAAAGGTATTAACATCTTTATACACATACTAGTAAGATGAAAAATATACTGCTTCTTATGAGTGAATCTGCAGGCCATTCTATGAGCTATAGGCTAACAACTTGCCTTCTAACAACGTATCAATTATATACTAGAACTAATGCGTGGAGAATTAATAGCCATTTAAAAGAAAATGTAATTATGGTACTAGAATAAAAAGGTAGTAAAAGAAAGTCATATGGAGAAAATGATCTATTGTTAAACAAGGTCATAACAGAGACCAGTAAAAATGGGAAGAATATAAGCATGTCAAAGACAGATTACAAATAAGCATTCAACAACATTCCACATTCATGGATTGAGGGCTTACAGATGCATAATATGCACCTTACATTGTGGTGACTATGAAACTGGCAAACCACTTTATAGCAGAGTCATGATAAAGGATAAATTATTTTTCCAGGGATAAAAAAATTAAAGGATATATACCAGAGTGATTCCTTGCTATGATTGTTGTTTTGTCTTGCAATTAACCAATTAAGCTGTTTGCTTGATAGACTAGGCCATGATCATAGCCTAACTTCCAGAAATCAATCACATCTCATCGACTTCTTGTAGATTGTATAACCTCATCAGATAATCATCTGAAAACCTAACTACAATTAGTTAAAACTTTAAGATGATACAAGAATAACATTTGGTCTTTATGAATGTGCACAAGCAATATTTATTGGACGAAAGTAGTAGCAATAAAATAGCTTGGGACAGGAATATGACATAATAGAACTTGAACAGGATGGATTGTATAAATATTTGGGAATAGCCAAAGGATCAGCAGTAAAACATGAACAAATGTGAATAGATCTTTTAAAAGAATACTTCGAGATTAAAGCTAATATTGAAAACTGCTTGACATCCAGGAATGTAGACCAGGCTATTGATCTGCTTGATCTTTCTTGTCTAATGTATAATTTTTGAGTAGCGGATGATTGGCCCCAAACAGCACTTAATCATTTGGATAAGTAAACAAGAAAAATATTTCATGCTTACCAAATGAAGCAGTGCATACCAAGATTAAATATCCCTCTTTCTGAAGGATGAGTGGGCTACCTCCTTAAAACTGACTTTGTATAGGTGTGCAGTTTTGGGACTACATACATATTTGCTGACATCATTCAATCCAAATATAGTGAAAGTTCTAAAGCTTAAAGAGAACATGTCTAAGTTGACTTTTTTGCTTAGCTTGGCAGAATCGAGCAACAACAAAGTGCCAAAAAAAAAAAGAGTTTAAACAAAGGGATCAGAAGAAAAAGAAATAGAATTGGAACAAACACAATTATAATGTTAAGTATAGAAAATTCCTGGAACAGACTCATGTTGACCACGATATGACATATAAATGGTTAAGAAAATGTTAATTTAGACCAGAAGATAAATTGCTAATAAGGGTAGCTCAAGATAGTGGGTTGCATACATGTTGGTTTACAAAGTCTGTAATGGCAGCTCAAGATAGCAGGTTACATACATGTTGGTTTACAAAGTCTATAGAAAAACTGGGAGAAAGAGATAAAGGTTCTGTAAAACAGGGCTGGAAACAGTTGCATGTCTCATTGTTTGTTGTGGTATTCTCATGGCTGAGTGTGTGTATGCTGAAAGGCATAAGAATGTGGCAAGACATTTGCATTGTAGGTTGTGCAAAGACTACAGTATTCAAGTAGCTGAGAAACATTGGAAATAAAAATCACAGAGTACTACAGAAAATAACGTTCTGATCACATTGGATCATTCAGTTCGAAAAAAAACCCAATAAATCTGGGTACAGTAGTCCAAGAAAAAAAGATGAAAAGTAACACTAATCACTGAAATAGCTACACCCAGTGACCATAGTGTCTTACGCACTGAAAGAGAGAGACTAAGTCATAAAATATCACAATTTTCTAAGCAGAAATTAGGGCAATGTAGAATAAAGATACCCAGACAGTTCCAACAGTAGTAAGTGCAACAGGACTAATAAAAAATGAAACTTCAAGCATACTTAAATATGATACCAATGCATGTAACTCCATATAAACTACAGGAGGAGGCATTTTTTGGGTACATTGATGGTGCTGGGAAGAGCATTGTTGAGAAATATCAAAGACTGAAGTAATAACTAATTTCCTGAGCTCTGATTGTTTCCTGACTTAGAAATGAAGTCCATTCCTGTTACAATATTAGAAACCCAAAACATCTGGAGAATTAAAAAAAAAAAAAAAAAAAAAAAAAAAACACTGAGAAGCACTGGAAACCCGTACCAGAAAGAATGGCTGAAGATAGCAATGATCATGTTCGGGCCACCCAGTACCAACAAATAAGAATTCAAAAACAGGAAACCAGATGAAATAGCTGAAGGCAAAATACTAAATATATATTAATTATTGAAATAAGCCATACATCATACATACTGGCTCTTGCATCAAGGCATGTAAGCAAAACCTAGAGCGATATAAAACAAGGAGAACAGGACAGAGCCAACATAGTAGGAGGTCACTTGGTCAATACAAGTTTGCACTGGGGCAGATATTAAGCCTTAAAAAGGAAATACTCCATCTGCAGCAGTATGATTTTGCACCAGGATTTCTCAGTGTTTTCCCTGGCACCAACAAAATTAGCTGGGGGAAGCCATGTCATGTTTAGTGCATTCAACAGACAAGGATAAGCACTGAAAGCACCTGATGGTCAGCTGTGGGGGAGCTAGAAAGGGGACAGAAAACATTCTGTCTTTTGTCAAGTAGTGTTGTCTTTGTTCCTGTTTTCACCTGTAAACTCCTTGCTTAAAAAAAACATTAGTATACATCTCCCCAACTGTACTGTTTCTTCACAGGCTATTAATGTTCCTGAGGTTGTTCCATCTGTGTCATGACACACACACACACACACACACACACACACACACACACACACACACACACACTGCTTCATTCATGTGATACAGAGATATTCAACAGCCATAAAGGCCGGAAATTTCTCTGCAAGGAAAATGGTAATTTACTTGGCATAATTGATGGATCTTTATGACTTCAATGCAGCTGGAGCAGTGATCATCAATATTTACGCCCAATAACATGGTATTATCACAGAACATATACAGTGTCACTTAAAACTATCACATTAAGCATGCTAGGATGTAATGGGTATCTCTGTTAAGAATGAATATTCCATACACAGTGTCAGAGCTGATACTAAATGAAGAGATTTATCAAAGTCAACATTGTTAGTTTCACAGTAAAGATGCAAAGAATGTGAAGGTAATGATACAAAAGAATGCAAAATGCACATTCCATTTGTGATGATACAAAAGAATGCAAAATGCACATTCCATTTGTGATGATGCAACAGAATGTAAAATGCACATTACATTTGTGATAGAAAAGGCAAACTGCACAGCTTGAGCACCTGTTTAAACTGCCATCAGCAAAATTGTGACCACTGTGTAATATTTTTGTTTCATTAATCTTCCTCAGGTGTCAAATGAGCAGTTCTGAAACTAGTGATCCACTTAAAGTATTTTGTAAGCCATAAACTCTTCCCCATTAAACAATGACTGGTCATTAAAATTCAAAAATGAGCATGCTGACTGGTCAGCCCAACCAGAAGAGTGCCTGTTGTAAATCAAGCATATACCAATGGAAAAACGTCTGGGCACCCAGACTTTCTTGTATTAATAGATGCTACTGAAACTGTACTTTTATTTTTAAAAAAAATAAAAAACCTTACAAAACCAAAGACTTCAAAAGAATGAGACAGACTAGACAAAGAAAATGACAAGGATAATCAGGAATGTTATGCAAAACTAGAGAAGCGTACCTGATTATACTTAATATTGTCTCTGCCCATCTCTCCGGGTACCAGTTTCATTTTTTTAACTAAAAAAACAAAAATAAGCAATGGAGATCTTTCTTTCTCCGTAGCGTCCTTTACACTGCACTGATTTACTAAGTAAGTATGGAAATGAAAGTCCCATATGCATGTGCAGTACATCAAGAAAGCCCCAGGATACCAGGTGAAAATGTGGAAGAGCAGCACGGCACCATTATACAAGGACATTATTTAAGAAAAATAAGTAACGTTTTTATTAAATAATGTCATTGTATAATAGCAATAACCCACACCCAGCCATGAGTTATTGCTATAGTAACTCTTGGTTCTTAAACTATTAACATCCAACATCTGCAAGTTTTCTGTACAGTTTTTTTTACATTTTTAAGTACAGTGAACATCAGTAACTATATTATTTAGAAAATTACTATACTGTCTACAAGCTTTACTATTAAGGTCTGTAATTTACCTGTATTCATCATGTAATGTTCAGATCACAGGCTTTACTACTGAGTTTTGTAATTTATCTGTATTCATCATGTAATGTTACAGATCATAGGCTTCACTACTGAGTTCTGTAATTTACCTGTATTCATCATGTAATGTTCCAGATCACAGGCTTTACTACTGAGTTCTGTAATTTACCTGTATTCATCATGTAATGTTCCAGATCACAGGCTTTACTACTGAGTTCTGTAATTTACCTGTATTCATCATGTAATGTTCCAGATCACAGGCTTTACTACTGAGTTCTGTAATTTACCTGTATTCATCATGTAATGTTCCAGATCACAGGCTTCACTACTGAGTTCTGTAATTTACCTGTATTCATCATGTAATGTTCCAGATCACAGGCTTTACTACTGAGTTCTGTAATTTACCTGTATTCATCATGTAATGTTCCAGATCACAGGCTTCACTACTGAGTTCTGTAATTTACCTGTATTCATCATGTAATGTTCCAGATCACAGGCTTTACTACTGAGTTCTGTAATTTACCTGTATTCATCATGTAATGTTCCAGATCACAGGCTTCACTACTGAGTTCTGTAATTTACCTGTATTCATCATGTAATGTTCCAGATCACAGGCTTCACTACTGAGTTCTGTAATTTACCTGTATTCATCATGTAATGTTCCAGATCACAGGCTTTACTACGGAGTTCTGTAATTTACCTGTATTCATCATGTAATGTTCCAGATCACAGGCTTCACTACGGAGTTCTGTAATTTACCTGTATTCATCATGTAATGTTCCAGATCACAGGCTTTACTACTGAGTTCTGTAATTTACCTGTATTCATCATGTAATGTTCCAGATCACAGACTTTACTACTGAGTTCTGTAATTTACCTGTATTCATCATGTAATGTTCCAGATCACAGGCTTTACTACTGAGTTCTGTAATTTACCTGTATTCATCATGTAATGTTCCAGATCACAGGCTTCACTACTGAGTTCTGTAATTTACCTGTATTCATCATGTAATCTTCCAGATCACAGGCTTCACTACTGAGTTCTGTAATTTACCTGTATTCATCATGTAATCTTCCAGATCACAGGCTTTACTACTGAGTTCTGTAATTTACCTGTATTCATCATGTAATCTTCCAGATCACAGGCTTTACTACTGAGTTCTGTAATTTACCTGTATTCATCATGTAATCTTCCAGATCACAGGCTTTACTACTGAGTTCTGTAATTTACCTGTATTCATCATGTAATCTTCCAGATCACAGGCTTTACTACTGAGTTCTGTAATTTACCTGTATTCATCATGTAATCTTCCAGATCACAGGCTTTACTACTGAGTTCTGTAATTTACCTGTATTCATCATGTAATCTTCCAGATCACAGGCTTCACTACTGAGTTCTGTAATTTACCTGTATTCATCATGTAATCTTCCAGATCACAGGCTTCACTACTGAGTTCTGTAATTTACCTGTATTCATCATGTAATGTTCCAGATCACAGACTTTACTACTGAGTTCTGTAATTAACCTGTATTCATCATGTAATGTTCCAGATCACAGGCTTCACTACTGAGTTCTGTAATTTACCTGTATTCATCATGTAATGTTCCAGATCATTATTCTTTTTTAGGAATGAGGAAATAATCTGTACCCAGTTTAGAAGAGGTCATAAAAGAGGGGTAAGCCATTTGGAAAGTGATTTAGCTCACCATTCTAAACAAAATTCTGGTATCTCTTTACAGCAGGGAAAAAACATTCGGTAGCTAGATGGAAGTGAATGGTGTCAGGCATCCTTGACCATCAGCACAAATGTTGCAGTGAAAGATATATGGTTGAAAATGAGAATAAGGCCCTAACAGTGTTTTCTAGCCTTTGAGTTGTAGTCAACTTGGAAAAATATCACATTCTCATATTTTCAGCACAACCAAGGGAGCCCTGCAATCCACCTGACAGTTTGAGTTAGTGTTAAATGCAGTTTTTAACTGATTGCCTGTACATTAATTCTTTATTAAAAATTCTGTACAAAGACAACACGCATCTCACAGGAATGGTGAAGGAATTCATCAGATACACAAACAATGCATGGCATTACCATACCAAACCATTGTTAATCTTTGCTTTATTTGTTCTAATACTTCTTGTGGCTTGCTGTTTTTCCTTATATGTGACCAGATGAAATACTTGAGCCATGGCCTAATGCAGCATTACAATCATGGCTCTCAGCATTTTCAAGCTACTTAAAAAGTATGGAATTTGTGTTCATTAAACCTCTTATTTTTTTTTAATTAGGATTGTTAATATCAGAAGTAAAATTAGTTTGCCTTTCAACTGCTGGCATAACATTAATTTCAGTGTTATTGAATGCTGTTGGAATTTTTGACAGCTGCAGTGCTATTACCTTTCTGATACCAAAATACTTAAGTCTCAACAAAAATATCAAAGCTCACCTATGCTTGTCTCCTTTTGCTTAATCCTTGAAAGAAGGGCTGATATGTTTATTGTTCTGAAAGGCTATCCCTACCCTTCATGATCGAAGTGGTTAGAGAGCTGATAATTGCCCTTGCAAGGCAGTATACACATGTGATATGATCATTTTGCAGTCTGAATCTGTATGTATGTATGGTCCCCCCATAAAACATTTCATTTAGTAGACCGATAGCCATGTATAATAATCACTACTTTCTCATACAAGCTCAATTACACAGTATGAAACTATGGAAATATCAGTTAAGATAGTATTGTGCTCTATTTTAACTTCTTATACCCGGGTCTATATTGTATCATTGAATGCTTAAAAAAGCGAATGATGAATAATCGAACCCATGTAAGCGAAAGCATACAATCTCGAAAGCTCAGAACAGTGTGCCCCCCCCCCCACACCCCCTACTTAAATATACCAACTCTGAGATTGCACTACAGTGCCAAAAACAGCAAAGTAATGGAAGCGGCCAAGCAAATCCTTTCCCTGGGAAATAATTTTCTTAAAAGCCACTTCGCTATTTTGCATTTTCGTTGTTTTAAGCTTGACCAAGATGCATTCGATATAATGCGTCTTCAGTCATCTAATAGGAACCCTTATATCCCACAATAGTGGTAATGGAGACTCTGCTACAATGATCTGAATTTGTTATTCAATCTTTCTGCTTTTCTTAAAGAATAGAAAAAGGGCCCTATAATATGAAGTATGCGGGTATTTTTTTTTTTTTTCAGTTTTTAGATGCATCAATTCGTGCTGTGAGTTAGCCCGCTTTCTTAAAGTTACATCTCTACGCCTGGATGAAATACAGCCAATCACAATTGCATCCAGATTAAAAATAAATAAATAAAACTTTTTACAGGGGTGTATAAAAGTTGTGAGCAGTACCTATTTGTGGGAGACTGAGAGTTGTCTCTATGAACATCTGGAAAGGCCAGTAACAGATAATACGTTTTTGATACTTAGCTTAATTTTGTACTTAGAAGGGAAAAAACACTTCACTGCCAAAATTTAAGAGTATTACCAGTTTGTATATTGCTGCAGGATGACTCAACATTCTTCATATAGAAATGTCTCCAACAACTTACTGTTCATGAACAAAGTTTCACTTTAGTTGTTAATAGTTATTTACTTACCTCAACAAGATGCAGTCTAAGTTGTAAAATTGTGGGCAGTGACCAAAATAAACAGTAAAAACTGTGCAAAATCCAAACTGCCTGGTTTAGTTAATGCATGGTGAGAACTGAATTGGAAAAATGGCAGCAAATTCATGATCTGTGGCAGTAAAATGGAAAAAAATTTGAAAGGTGCTGATGGGTTTATGGGTACTAAACATAGTCTAGGTGATATTGCAGGCAGGAAAAAAATGTTGGATAAGGTTAACCACATTGGAGAGCACCGGTTTGCTTTAAATATGTTTAGTTCCCAGCACTGATGCAGTTATAAATGTTAGTTAAAATGTTTGTGAGGTGAATTTTCTAGTCTGATTCTTAATAGGGATGCAAGTCTCACTTAATGTTTTAGCTGTAATGTTAATTCGTAAGTTTTATATATCATTGTTAGTTGTCATTTTATGTATTATGAGATGTGCTTCAGTTTATCCTTGATACTTAGTCTGGATTTTACAGTAGATACCTTTGAAGAATTGAAAGCTACGTGATTAGAATTAATTCAAAACTTTAAACATATAATTTATGGTAGCCCTTGATTTGTGCAGAAGCAGCTTTATTGCCGTCATATACCTTGTATCGATTCTTAACCAATGTTTTTATATTACGTCTAATTTGTTGTAATTATGTAAACTGCAAATGATTTATTTTCGAAGATTGTAAAATTATTGTTAAAATGTTTTGTAATAATTTGATGCTTTTCTGCCCCGTCTTTCGCTGAAAATGGGCTTCTACCCATTTGGACTTTCTTGGTAATCAAATGTCAGTAATTAAGAAATAAATATAGGTTCATTGGTACATTAGTTAGTACTAGGCTAACTGTCCTTGTGGGCCATTTTAAGCCTAGCCAATTATCCCATGTGAGAATCAAACCCTGCACCTTGTGTCTATAAGGTAAACACATTAACCATTGTGCCAACCTCCCCACTCTGTTTGTTTGTGCCCTTGGTTATTTATATCTTTACCTTAGCCAGATAAAGGGTCCATTTATGGCATTCTGTTACACAAGTATTTAAATCTTGCTTGGAGTGTCACTGTACAGTAAATCATAACAAGTAGGGTTTTAGCCAACCAACCTTGTTTATTTTTTCACAGCAGTCTCATGTTCCCATATGCTGGATTTGGCTGCATTCTTTGGAACCCATGTAGGTGCACAGGGCAGTGTTATAAAGACAGTGTTGTTAGACAGTTTCTTTAATTCTTCTTGCCACTTAAAGTGATTTACATCTCAAATCAATGTGAGGCTTTTTTTTTCCAGATGAGTAGTAAATCAAACTCAGTCTAGATTCAATTAACCATGTCTGTTTTTATTCATATCTAGTCATTTCTGTCTTGGTTCTGTTAAATTTAGTAAGTTGCCAAGTACTGGTGACTGGTTGTTGTTGTAAGCTTTACTTTACTGCAGGAGAACAGGGCTGAACCAATCAATGTAGCCAGTGAAATGGATAACAAAAGTGTGGCATTAAAACTGGTCTGATCTGTAAAAGAGTACAGTGTTTTCAGGAAATACTTCAGGCCACAGGAGATGATAGAATGGGAAAAAATATTCCTGAGGACTGTAGCTTGACTGCTAATACTTTCTGTAAGTGGAAGCTCTGGTCATGCCAGAATTCTTGTCCCTCAGCTTGCCTTCGGTTTAAGCAGGCAATTAATATAGGTACAGAATGTGACCTGTTATGATCATTGTTGTCAACTTTGTATACACTCCAAACACATTTGCAAAATTAGTCTTCTATGTATGGATTTCCAAGCAAGGAGCAGTGAGAGGTAACTACAGAGTAGACCCTGCAACAAACTTTATTGCAGCAGGTATCTCCAAGCCTTTCATTTCCTCCCCCAAATGGGATTTAAGCATATGAAAAGGTCAGGCTGCCAGAACTTGTACTTAACCAGTGCGATCCAGGGTAGGGAAAGAGATCTAGACAGAACAAGCTGAGATTATGAGAAAGATGTATTTTGAATCTAGGTAGAACATATTTAGAACCATGAAAAATGGTATATTTAAGATGATGGTCATCTTAAGCTAACTTGCAGACCATAGTTCTTCCCAGGTAAGATAAGTTAAATGCGGAGTACAATGCATAGAGTTATTGATTGGGAAAACTACTGCAAACTCTGATTTTTTTCCCTTCTTTCAGAGTGTGTGTAGTCTTGGAAATGAAAAGGGGGCTGTTTTGCCAGTGTTTACTTTCTAATAAATTACTTTTGAAATCCAGTATTAAATATCTCGAGTTAGATCTTGTGTGAAGTAGAGCCCTAGGCAAAAGAATCCATGGTGTACCCTACTGCCTACCAAATCCTCGCATACTACATCTTTGCCCCCCCTCACCATTTTCTGCCTTGGCCTCCCACACCATCCAGAAGGGTTACTTCTTTTGTTTTGTCCCACTTTGTCTTGCTCTTTGTTTTCTTTTACTCCATTCTTTCAACACATAACTGGCCAAGAGTGCAGTGTAGTTGGGGAGTAAGCAGTTGAATTAATGCGTTCAGAAGGTATGAGATCCTCAATGTTTTGAGGTGCATTAGCTATGAGATCCTCAATGTTTTGAGGTGCATTAGCAGCTCTTTTCCCAAATTTTTGTCTAAAGATGTCCTAAACAAAAATCATAAGTAAGGAAAAAATGTCTGCCTTTTTTTTCAAGGAAGAAATAAGTTGTGCCCAAAGCTTAATATTCAAAGCTGTCAGAATAATAATTTCTAATAAACTGAGAAGACAAATGCATACCATGATACATAAATCATACTTGGTGAGAGTACATGCTTCCTTACCCCCCCCCCCCACCAAAAAAAAAAAAAACAGCGATCATCTGTGCACCCCTCTAAGCTAGATAGGGATGAAAGAGAAAGAAGAAATGGCCACAGACAATTTGAAATTGTTGCTGCCATTCATGTACACAACAGGCCTCCTCACATAAATGCCCCAAAAAACAGCCACCTTTTGTGCATCCATCTGGTGTTGGACTAAGATGAAAATGAAAACAACAAATGACTAAAGTAATACATTTCAACATGTCTCCTTACCCCTACCTTATAAAAGAGAAGCACCTGCATATGTTTGATTATGAAAGTGAAATAAAAGTGATCCCAGTAATTTTTTTCCACTTTGTTGCTCTTGGATAGTAGTCTGCCCCTAGACCAGCTTTACATTATAAAGAGAGACAGCTGCTTATAGATATGATGTTTGTGAAAGTGGAAAAAAAAGTGATTCCAGTGTATTGCTCCTGGATAGTATCCTGTGCCAAGACCAGCTATAGTGGCCTCTGTAAATCTCCCAGGTTTGGTTGGGAGGAAAGTTAAACAAATACTAATTATATTATCCCTGGCCTGCACACACATTCCTTTTGTGCACACATCTAAGCAGTGCTGATTTTAGACTAGGTGTGTCCTGTGCCAGAAGTTGTGGATGGTGGCCCCCAATAAGCTTATGCCAGAATTCTCTAATGCAGTCAGAGGTTTGGTCCTCAGAAGTTCTGAATGTCTAGCTGTTCTATGATGCCTTATTTTTTGAAATATAATTACTTGTAAACTGTTCTTTATTTTTTAATTGCTAGCCAAAAAAAATTCTAGATGTGCCCAATATTTGTGATACTGTTTTTCATACACATGTAATGACACTGCCCCTGACAAGCCATCTCTTCTACCACAAACACACACACACTTGGTCTGCCTCATAATGCTTGCTTACTCGACAGTGGCACAGGAAAATAATCTTCTTGTGTGGCAAAAGGCAGGGTACCATTTTGGCTGCACTTGTATAGGCCCCAGGGCCGATAGCCTAGTACCTATCTATGAACCTATAAACTTGCAGGCAAGTTAGATGAACATCACCTCCTGTATGTGTTTGGGGTGCTGGAGAAGATAAAACCCAATCCAAGCCAGAGAGGACTTGCAGAGTCCACACAGAAAGAACCACAGCCACAAACTCAGTAAGAGAACCACGTTTTGTGAGTTGGTAGTGCTGCTTACTACACCACTGTATCAGTGGTTTTCACATATAGCCTGTCCTGATGATGGATACCATCTTATCGTGTACAAATCTAATGTTCAACTGTGATGGAAAGTGAGAGATTATGGCCAACTTGTTATTCTTAGATGCACCCCAGCACACCACTGCATTCATAATTTCAGCAAACGAGGTACACTATGCAAGTCTTCAGTTGCTAAGCCAGATCAGTGATCATTAATTGTGATCAAGCAGTAGCAGGGATAATTCACTTTCACCCATAGACAGGTTTTGTAATACCAGTCACCTGTAGACACTTTATTTGGCAGTTTACTCCTCAGATGTCTAATTGTGATAGAAAATCTTACTGTCATAATTTATTTTTCAATCTTGCTTCATACAAATATACAAAAGTCCTGGAAATTCTGGTACTGTTTAAATTGACCATGACAGCAGGGTCAGTTACTTTTATCCACAGACAGGCCCCCATACCTAGCAGTTTTATCCATGTTGTTGACCATGTATACGTTAGATGTGTGATTTTATTAAAAACTAAATAGTGACCACAATAATGCATTTCAAGTCTGCTTCACACAATCACACACGCCACATTAAAGTATTCCACCTTATTTCGCACAAATGCAGGCTAGGCTACAAAAGCCAGATTGACTATTTAACCTGAGACAAAAGGCTAGTCACTTTCAATCACAGACCGCCTCTGTACTCGGCAACAAAAGAAGTCAAATACTGCCTCCAAATATCCGATTAACTGACAAAAAAAATAACTTAATTGCTACAATTTAGACCATCCTGAGTGATGCAAATCATGACCAGTGCATTATTTTGTGAATCCTTAGTGTACTACCATCATAAACTCCAGTTATGACCAATAATATCAGGTTCACTCCACTTTTCAACATCTGCAGGCTTTCTGCTCTGTCATCTCATCCATGATCTAGACAACACATCAAATATCTTCCAATATCATCATCATGTCTCCTTTCAAATGCTATTTTTGTATTTTAGTGTAGTGTAATGGAGATAGCAAGGAGGGAAAAAAATGCAATTTGAGTGGTTGAAGATGTAGCACCTCCCTCCTCTCTGATAGGACAGCACAGCTGTGATTACTTTAAGAGAATTGCCCTGGCAGCAATATTTCTTTACTTAAAAAGATATATTAAAAAATAAGAAAATAATTTTGAAAAGTGTCTGTAGCAAAATGTGTCGACAGCAGAGTAGTTCACTTATGACCAGGGTCAGCCATGGACTGTATTTTATCTGAAATGTCATTCACAAATCTGTTTCTAGCAGTACTAAGTAGAATTAAGATGTTTTCCAAGTCAAATGTTAGTGTGAGCAAGCGACTCGACCATGAAAAATGTAGAATTGAGGCAAGAGGTGGGGGTTTGCATAGTGGTTAAGATATTTGCCTCGCCAACAAAAAATAGTGGGTTTCATTCTCAGCAAAAGAAATTGGCTAGGCTTAAAATGGCCCAGAAGCATAGGGTATCTAGCCTTGTACTTACCTATGAACCTATAATTTTGTATTCTGCTGTTTAGAATAGTGCTTTTAACATTATTTTAGAACATCTTGGTGCTTGCAGCTGTCTAGACCTATTCTTATTTTTTCCATTTTGTGTACACATTTCTTTAACTGGAATGTTTATTTCTTCTTACAGATGATATTTGGTGACCTAATGAGATTCATCTGGCTCATGTTCATGGTGGTGATGGGGTTTACAGCAGGTGAGTGAGGATTTTCATGTGGCCTTCAGCTTCTGCACTTCACCTTTCCTCATTAAGGTTTTTTCAGTCATTTACTTTTACAAAGGAACAGTCAAAATGGAGAAGAAAGAATGCAACTTTTTTTTGTTAAAATGTTTATTTTTATCTGCATTACACTTTGGCATTTTTCTTTTATTTGACCAAACTTTATAATAGTCTCTTTCTGTACTTCATCAATTGTAGTTTAAGAGGTAGATGTCCCATGGCTGCTTCAGAAAAATTAGCAACAAGTGAGTCTTCTGTTCCTTGTGTTATAGGAAATAATACAGAGGAAAAAAGTCTGAACACTAAGTGCATCACGTTATAATGCATTACACCTTGTTTCTACATGGTGTTCCCTTGGTGCAGTGGAGGAAAACTGTATATACTGAACAGAGCTCAGGGGAGTTGCAGTCCTCATCAACTATAGAATGAAAATCTGAGTAGCACAGAAGAGGTTATTATTCATATACTCACATGCAGGGTAATTACATTGGTTCAAGGACCCTTATCGGGCACAACCGGGGCTTTTAGACAACACAAGCATCGCAAATAGGAAAATGTAAAAACATTAGAGCACCCAAATAATTACACAATAAACAAAGTACAAGTGTAGCTTATATCTTGGGATAATGGCAGAAAAGTGTGAAGCAATAACTAGCAGTAATGTAGAAATTGCTGAAAAATCAGCAGTAAGTGTTGCTATCTCACAGTGCTTGACTATTCATTTGAGTCCATATCTGGGTGTCACCTTTGTGGAGTTTCTGTGCAATTCATTTGTCTGTATGGGGATTTTCTGGAGCATTTAATCCACCAACATTCCAAAGACATTACCCAAGGAATGCTTTCTCCCTAAATTGCCCATAACTGTGTGTGTACATGCCCACGCGTGTGTGTGTGTGTTTGTTTCTTTCCTGTAGTGGAGCAACTTCCTCTTTAGCACTGACTCCATACCTTATGCTCATTACTTAGGTTCATAGGTTAGTACTAGGCTAGCTGCTCTTGTACTATTTTAAGCTTAGCCAAATATCCCATGTGAGAATCAAACTCTGTACTTTGTAAGGTAAACATCTTGATCATTATGCCAACCTCTGTGAGGAACTCCTGAGGTCGCTTCAGTTGCTATAAGTGACAAGTTAGGCTCCATCTCCCATTAAGCCAGATATAATTAATGGTATCAGAAAATGAAAGAATAAAATGAATTAATCTGTTATAGTATTACAAAAGTTTTATTATAGACATTTGTGATCAAAAGAGGCTCAAAGACTAAGTCATTTTTATTAAATTACCATTAGTATTGATACAAAAGTTTGATTTTTTTGCAAACTCTGTATAAACTTAACATAACGGGAAGATTAAAAAAATGTTCGACAGTGGCTTAGTGGACAAGGTTTCTATTTCACAGCTTCAAGGTACTGAAGTTTGGTTCTGAGCTCTGGTCACTGTGTGAAATTTACCTGTTCTTTCCATATCTACAGAAGTTTTCTTGGGGGTTGGCCACTTTCCTTCTACTTCCTAAAATGTGTCATATGACTGGATATCTTAAACTCACTATAAAGGATCATAGGATCATAGGTTCATAGGAGATTAGTAGGCTAATGGCTTAAGGGCCATTAAAAGCCTAGCCAATATAATCCAATTTTACCCAATATATGGACTGTAGGAGTAAGAGGATGGCATGGATTTGTGCCTGTGCATTGAGTGTCTTACAGATTGTCCCTGTCCATAAGGGACATAAGCACTAACCCAGATGTGAATTTGCGATTCCCCATCCATCGATCCAAATTGTGTTTGAAAAGGACTCTGTTTAATATGAATAAGAAGCCTGTTCCAAAGAAGGAGCAATTCTCTCTCTCTCTGTTTTTTATGAGTCACTGACTAAGTTTAGATCCCTAGACTGGGTGGCCCTCATGCTGTTTGACTTGTGAATGTGTAGCAGCTCTCCACCAGGGCTGTATTTTGAGTTTACACCCTGTTTTCTTTTTGAGGAACCTCTGAGGTTGCTCCAGCTGCTGCAAGTTCAGGCTACTATCTATCTGCATACTTGGATCTCTCACCTCTTGAGTCCACTCTAGGAGTATGCTATTGATGTTGTAATTTGCAGGGGTATTTGACTTGTCTATTTTGTGAGTTTATTTGTAATACCTGCATAGGGAATTGTGTCAAATGACTTGGCCAAGTTGAGGTAGGTTATATGTACCATTTTACCCTCATCCATGGCCTTATGACTTTTTCAAAGAAAATCCACCAGGTTCAGTAGGCGTGACCTGCCCTTGAAAAAGTCAAATTGGGTTTGCTCCAGTGTTTTTAGGTTTCCTATGTCATTATTTATCAGGTCCATGATTACTGTTTCTATGGCCTTACATACAGGATTAGTCAAACTTATGGTTCTGTAATTTCTCAGGTCAGTAGATTGTCCCCCTTTATGCAGAAGGATGACTGTTGCTGTCCTCTACACTATTGGAACAAACCCTGTATGGTGACTGTGGTTAAATAGAGATCCTAATGGACCTGGTTACTTCTGATCTTAAACTGTATAAGAGGCAACCTGTTATTTTATCAGGCCCCATTGAAGCCAAGTTTTTAGCTTTAGAGAGGGTGATCTGTTCTTTGGTGATAATTGACAGTGGAGTGGTGGAAGGTATCTTTTGTGGGAGAACTGGACATGATGAGATGGTGATATTTGAGCTGAGTTTGTCAGCTGGCAGATTTGTTATGTCTTCTGGCTGAATATAGGTGATGCCATCTACAATTAATTCCAAAAATTTTTGAGCGTTGCACTTAAGATTGCGTATATAACTGGAAAATGGAGAATAGTTGCGTAAACTCTTACCATAACCATAGACGTCCTTCTCTTCCATGTTGCAGTATTCCAAAACTTTGGGTTTTCCTCTCTTGCTACCCGAACGTTCAGCCAGTGTACAAACGTTTCTTGTCACCTCACAGTACATGGGCTGTCCAACGCTGGCTAAAGGAATGTGGGCCATAAAAATGATGTCTGCACATACCAGACTTCCGAACTGAATGCCCCAGTCAGACCCCAGTCCCAGGATAATTGTGCAAATCCAGTGCCATTCAAGAATGACCAGTCTAGTGGAAGAAGGGGGGAAGGCTGGACGGAAGGAGTACTGCAACATGGAAGAGAAGGACATCTATGGTTATGGTAAGATTTTCCACAACTATTCTATGTTCTTCTAGTCTCGTGTTGCAGTATTCCAACCCCTTGGGTGAGTGCCAAAGCTCAAAGGGAAGGAGGAGGAGGCTTTCAACTGTTTTCTATGAATCCATGAAGGATTGCCCTGTCAAATCCAGCCCTGAATTTGGAAATGTGATCCAGTCTGTAATGTTTGGTAAAGATGTGAACAGAGATCCATGTAGCTGCCTCTAAAATGGTGGCAATGTCCAGTCCTTTAAAGAAAGCTCCAGACGAAGCCATAGCCCTAGTGGGGAGTGTGCCTTATTCTTAAACCCTAAGGATTTCCTATAGTATACATAGCAAAAGGAGATTGCATGGAAATCCAGGCAGAAATTGTTTGCTTTGTCACTGCCTTCCCCAAGAACCCTGGGATTAAAGGCAACAAATAACTGGTCTGTTTTTCTGATAGACTTGGTCTTGTCAAGGTAAAGCCTAAGCTGCCTATACACTTCAAGGGAATGTAAGACTCCATCTCATTCTGAGGATGGGCAAAGAAGGTGGGAAGTTGAATAACCTGGTTTAAGGATAGCTCATTGACCACCTTGGGCATGAAGGAAGGGTTGGTCCTAAGGTGAGGAAAGGGGGAATATCCATGAGGGCCTGTAACTCTGACACTCTTCTAGCTGATGTCAAGGCTACTAGGATAGCCGATTTTTAAGTGCAGCATTTTAGAGATGCTTTAGAAGCTGGTTCAAAAGGGGCTACCTTGAGCTTCTGCAGAACATAATTTAGATCCCATGGTGGTGGGACAGGTTTCCTGGGGGGTCTGAGATGCAGCACTCCCTTTAGGAGTAACTTTGCAGGTAATCAAGATGCCAAAGGGAGATCCAGCGGCAGACCAGCAGAAATAGCAGGAAGATGGGCTTTTAAGAGGACTATGCCAACTCTGTTTGCAAGAGTTCACACAAGTATGACAGTTAACCAAATAACTCCACAGTATTCAGCCAATGGATGGTGTACAATCCATTTACTAAAATAAGTTGAGCACTTTTGTTCAACCCCAGGACTTCCTCAGAACTGGCAAAACAGTAAAATCACCACCTTCTTATACTCTTAAATAAATCAATTATCCAATTAACTAATACAACAATTAAAAAAGCCACATTTTAACCCTTTCATCAACCATCTTTCTTAATAAATTTTGTAAAATACATAGTTACTTCAAAAAACCTATAATACATACAAACTTACAGATAAGTATAAACATGCAGACAAAAATCTGAACATAGTCCTTCCATCCAAGGTCTTACGAAACTTAGCTGCCCTCATTTTTAACACAGGGTTGATAGAAATATGGTAATTAACACCTGGCTTTTGCATAGCATCTAACCTAAGCTGCCAGAGGGGTTCTTTATATTCAATCCTGTTTTCTCAGCCTCCTCCTCTGGCATCTACTGGAATTGTTTCTAAAATACCAAAAACAAATTTTTTGAACCCTTCACATACACACAGGAGTCTCTAAATAACACATTCTTGTGATTACCTCTTTTTATGCTGTACAAGTGTTCGTAAATTCTTTTAGACAATTTTCTATCAGTTTTCCCTATGTAAAATGAGTGACAAACATTACAGGGGGCCAAGTAAATGAGACCAGCAGTGTTACAATCACTTTTTTAAAAGTGATTTTTCATACTAAAACAGTTGCTCAAAGTAACATCTCCCTTATCAACAGTAAATTGACAATAATTGCACCTATCGCATTTGGCGGTTCCTGTCTTATAAACCTCTGAACCCTTTTCCAGTACTACCTTAACATTCCTATTCACGTTATGAATTAAGACAGGGGCACTCCCTACATGCTGAAACAATTCCTTATCCATTCGCAAGATCGCCTAGTTCTGTGAAATATTTTTTTTTATTTCATGGTTAATTTAGTTGTACTTTATAACCATAGCATTTTTGAAAGAGTCAGTATCCATGGTATTATCCCAATCTATTTGACATAAAAGTTCAGGTTTACTCAATATACAAGGGAATTTGTTTCCTCTATTATCCTCTACTTCCTAAGAGTAGTGAGCATATCCAAGGGGTACCCCCTATCCAAAAACATAGATGTTATCCATCCCAACTCCTCCTTAAACAATATTTCATCTGAGTTCATTCTAGCTGCTTGAATGAATTGCCCTTAGTGAAAGGGCAATTCATTCTAGCTGCTCGAATGAATTGCCCTTTCACTAAGTTCTTACAATATCTTGTATGCCCACTGTTAAAGTGGAGATAACTGGAATGTGTTTCTTTTCTATAGATACTAGTTTTCAGTATTTTATTTTGTGTTCTGAGGTGAATATCTAAAAAATGTATATCCTTCTCCTCCTTATGGTTATATATAAACCTAAGTAATGTTGTAGTACCTTCTAAGTAACCCATAAATGGTCCTATTTCCATAGGATCATCTTTCCATACAAAAAAACATATTGTCCAAAAATCTTGAATAGTTCAACCATAGTGTGGAATATACAGAATTCAGAATAAACTTTTTCTCCCAACTATCACAATATTAGCAAAAATTGGGGGACATGCTGCCCCCATTGCCACACCAGTAGTCTGTTTAAAGTATTCCCCCAAATAGTACATAAAATTGTTAGAACTGTCTCCATGAGGTCCACCAAAAAGCATACCCCTTGTCGTGTAAACAGTTTACTTTGTACAAGTACTACTTGAAATAGTTGTAACCCTTCTTGATGGGGGATACTTGAAAATAGATCGATTACATCAACTGTCAAAAAAAAACGGTTAGATTGTACGACCAGTTGGCATCAAGTTTTATTATAAAGTCCCATGAATCCCTTAAAATGTGTAGATATTGACTCAATACACAATACAGGCTTTACTTTCCTGTCTATGTGTACAGCTAAGGGATAAGTTTTGGACTCTTGCTCTACGACTATTAGCCTGTAAGTTGGATCCTCCACATGTGTGTGTATCTTGGGGATTCCAAATGCTGCTGAAATGATAGAGTTCCTATTCAACAAAAAGTGCATCTTCAAAAAATAAATCTTTCTTCATATGGGCTATATCGATGTCATTCCTCAATACCACTGTGTAACACTTATCATCTAAAAGCATATTGAAGATCCTACTGCTGTAATCAGTGTGTGTCGCTATCATTAACTTCCCCTTTTATCGGGTTTCATTGCCCTAATCGATTTATCACTAAATAAGTCCTCTAACAGGCAGTATTCCGCGTGAGTTAAATTCTGGGGACTCCTTATCTTTTTCCCATATAGTGCATAAAAGTCCCTCTCACGTGATCTTTCCAAAATCTGGAATGTCTTATGAAGTGGGGGGTTGTTAAGTACTCTTTTTCTTAAATAACTGTGATGTTGTGGGATTCACAGCATCTCTGTTCAAAAAGGACAGGTTCAACTTCCTACTGAACAATCTCAATAATGGTTTCTGTATATTCCCTTTATGTTTTGGAATAAATATAAAGCACTTTTCAAACAGGCTAAATTAAGTGTTATTAATCTCCCTCTCTGTAAAGTTAAAAATATTGAAACCATTGCAAGTTAATATTCTCTCATCATATTTTCCATTCTGTACACTCTAAACTGTTGTCTATAATCTGTTGTCATGCTATCTGGTGATATGTCTTCTCCCCCTGGAACTCATCCTCCCTCTCTCTCGTTGGTCATGGGGTAGAAAATGTCCCCTTCCTCTCCTTTTCTATATCCTCTCTGATCTTCTGGGTTTAAGTGAGTCAACAACGTGGTGGTTCCAACCACCAGCCTCTTCAATCTCTGGAAAATCATCATACTCCTCAAAATGCTCATCTTCTGCCTCAGGTTCTACCTCTGTCCCCCCAACTACCTTATCATTTTGTCTCTTGTTAAACAACCTTGTATTGATATTCAGGGTGTATGCCTTTCCATCTCTGTACTAATACTGTCCCTAAGTAACTTCTCCTTTCATTTCGTCACTTGAACAGTATGTTTGTCCACATGTAAACATTATTGTTAAAAACTTATTTTTATATTGAAAAAACAGTAGATCAGCGGTAGTAATCTGTTCTAAGGTTGTAACTTCTTTCAAAAAGACTTCAACTCTTTCAGTATTAAATTGTATAATAAATTCTAACAATTCAATACCGTGTGTGTTGAACAGCTCAATGAGGCTAAAATACTTCTTTGACCTGTGCAGAACCCCAAAGGGAAATTTGTACAACCTCAACCCCTTTGGGTACCTGCGATTGTACCAAACATTCTCCAAGTAAGCATTTTCAGTTTGTAATGACCTTAACTTTTTAAGTTTATTTTCAAAACTTTTGAGTCTCTGTTGTAGACTACCCTGTTTGTCATCTAACAGTGCATAGTTCGTAGAACGAGCATGAGTTAAAGTAAAGTCATAAATAAACCGTTTTTTAAAATCCCCATTGTACTATTGTTCACAATATATGGTATATGATCTTTCTGTCCAAAGGTCAAGTTTGTGGTGTACTCGTTTCTCCCATGTAACTTTGTCTCTCTATTCCTGTTTCTGTTGCTACTCAATAGAATTTCCCTCCCTGGTGTGGAGTCTACCAGTTGGTTAGTTCCTGTAGAACTGTGAACATCCATGTTCACAAAACTGTTATTCAAACTAACCGTAGGAAGCAAATGCAAAGTAGCCTTGATCTGGTTGACCTGCTGGGTCAGTAATTCAATAAGCTGTGCTAACTGACCCACAGTATTGCTTTGCAAAGAAGACTGAGAATCCCCCTCCATTTCACTGAATCAATGAACCAGATCACTAGAGTTCCAGTGTGTAGATTCGCACAATTTGTTGCAGGTGTGTAAATAAAGCTGGGATTTGTAGGGCAAATTAAATTCGACCAAAACAGCAAAACTCCGTTGTCAAATAAAGCAGTCACTTTCAAACCAAGGTTGCAATCATAACCGCTACAACAGTCTGGAAACCCTTTAAACAATCTGTTGAATAGATGGCTTAAATGCAGAGCAAAAAAGTAAAAGATCACAGTACCATAATTTGCCACAACAAGTACTTGAGCTGTCCCAGGGAAACTCCTCAGATAAAGGAAAGCCAACCAACACCAATAGTGAGGTCTAAATAAACCACATGCAAATAGTTATGGCAAAGTCCATAGTTCTTTTCTGTTATCCCAAAAGACCATTGTACTATGGACACTGCCAAAATAGTTCACACCACTTCTATGGTCTAAATCTAAAACATATATCCGGTTCCAAGTCATCCAGAAACCAAATACGGAGTCAGGTGAAAATTCAGGCAGTCATTACCACCTTTCCAAACTAGGCTGAAACAACACACCGAAGAAGAACCAAACCTGGTGTGTTATTCATGTAGACAGAAGACAAATAACCAAATAACTTCATTGTATTTAACCAAAGGATGGTGTACAATCCATTTATTAAAATACACGTTGAGCGCTTTTGTCTAACCCCAGGACTTCCTCAGAACTGACAAATAATAAAATCACTACCAGCTTGTACTCCTAAATAAATCAATTTTCCAATTAACTAATAAAACAAAAAAGCCACATTTTACCCTTTCATCAAATGTGTTTAATAAATTATTGGGTATGACAGTACCAAGGGGACATCACGCAGAAAAGGATACAACTGTCTTTGTAGACACCATGTGGAGAATCTTTTCCATTTAGACATGTACGATCTTTTGTGTTAGGTTTCCTAGCCTCTTGCAGGACTGTGAGCATGTCCTCATTGTAAAGGTGTCTGTAAAGGATCAGAATCCTGTCACCCACAGGGTAAGGTTCAGGCATTGTAGGTGGGGATGGGTTAGGGATCCCTTGTCCTGTCTGAGTAGGTCCACTGTGAGGTAACTTGTGGTGATAGCCCCTGGCTAAATGCAGAAGGAGGGGGAAACCAATGCTGTCTTGGCCAAAAGGGAATCACCAACAAGATTTTTGGTTTGTCCTGATGGATTTTCCACCAAGAACACTGCATCAATGGGCCCAGACAGTATCCCAGGATGCCTTCTCCATAGCATGAAACATGACCTAAATGGGCCTCTGGAATTACTATTTAACTGTGACCTCCAAACAGGCTTCATGCCTCATGAATGGAGAAAGGCAACAGTCATGCCTCTGCACAAAGATAGGCCTTCTACAAACCCTGGAAACTACAGACCCATAAGTCTCACTTATATGTAAAGTCATGGAAAGAATTATCATGGAGGTGATCAATAGAGATATAGTAAACCTCCAGACACTGGAACCAACCCAGTTTGGTTTCATCAAGGGCAGATCGTGGCTACTCAACCTGGTGGACTTCTTTGAGAAGGTCACCAAAGCAATGGATGAGGGCAGAGTCATTCACACTGCCTACCTTGACCTGGCCAAGACATTTGACATAATACCTCACTCCGGTATTGTTGACAAACTCAAGAGGTTAGGTACAAACCCAAATGTCACCCAGTGGATAGCCAACTGGCTCACAGGACCCAGGAAGTTAGAATTTGGGAGTCCACTTCTACAGCGAAGCCAGTCACACGTGGAGTCCCTCAGGGATCAGTACTTGGACCACTCCTTTTTAGTATTTACTTCTTGGATGTGAAGGCCAATGTCATTGGTCTCTGGCTGACTAAATTTGCAGATGATTGCAAATTAGGAGCTGTCATTGAATCTCACACTGACACAAATGTTTTCCAGGAGGGGCTGACACAGGCAAACAACTGTTGTCAGAGCCATGGACTAAAACTGAATGCCAAGAAATGCATAATAGTATTCTTTGGGAAGTCATCCATCCCTGGTAACTATCATATTGACAACACACCCCTTTGAGTTGATCCAGTAGTCTGTGACGTATAGACACACAGATAGTAACCTAACCTTTGGTTATCATGTATGTACAGTGGTGAGGAAATCATTATACATACATATGCAACTTATAAACAAAGGTGTGACATCCAAGTCCAAGGAAGTCCTTGTTCTACTGCATTTGGCATTCATCAGACCTATAATTGAGTACAATTCACCATTTGGTATGTACCTAACCAGGTATATCCAACAACTGGAACATCCGCAGAGGTTCCTCACTAAAAGAATACAGGGTGTAAGCAAAATGTCCTATGCAGACCGCCTCAAGACCCTATCTCTGTATTCTGTCTCCTACAGGCTTTTGAGGGGAGATCTATGCCTGGCATACAGGTCATTGTCAGACCCTACTCTCATGGACCTCCTGCATATCCACAAAACAAACAACAACAGAATTACCCATTCTAAAGACTTAAACCTTGCCTGTGATATAAATAGGACCTGCTGGAGAGATAGATATGTATCCCAGAGACTACACCATCTATGGAATAGGCTCCCCATCCATGTGAAGCAGAGTTCCTCCCTAACCCAATTCAAGTGTAACTTGGCCAATTGGAATGGAAACCAGAAATTCATCCCTGGTTTTGCACCTGTGTCTCTACACTTATCAAGGGTATCAGAACTTGTCAGAATTTTGGGATGCATGGCTAGGCTTAAAATGGCCCTTGTGGTTATTAGCCTAGTAAACACCTATGACTCTATGATTTTCTGAAGAAGTGGGAAGGGGGGATGCATATAGAAACATCCCCTTCCAAGAGATTGAGAAGGCATCTGTTGCCCTTGACATAGGACTGGGCAGCCTGGTGCAAAAGGATGGAAGTTGTCTGTTCATAAGGGAGGCAAACAGATCTATCTGAGGTACCCCATTTGTGGACTATGTCCAGGAACACATTCCTGTGGAGCATCCATTCATGGAACTGTGACATAGACCTGCTCAAGGTGTCTGTCTGTTTTTTCTGTTCTGAAGGGATATGCAATGCCTGTAGGGTGACTCCCAGTTTTTTTGCAAGCTCCCACACTAGGAGAGTTAGTCTGCATAGCAAATAGGATTTTGTTCCCCCCTGCTGGTTCACATACCACAGAACTGTAGTATTGTCTGTGAACAATTTTAGTGGGCCCTGCTTCAGCATAGGTTGGAAGGCCTTCAGGGCTAGAAGAATTGTTCTCATTTCTCTGATATTGATGTGTTCCTTTCTGATGCAGTCCGGCTAAGTTTCCTGGAGTCTTACGTAACCAATGGCTGCTCCCCATCCCAGATCCGAGGCATCCATGTACATCTCCTGTACCGGCAAGGGAGTCTGCAAAGGGGAGTCCTGGGTTACAGTTCACTTGATTAAGCTACCATTGAATCAGTTTCCTGAGCCAAGGTAGGAAGGGGATTTTGTACTCTAGAGGATCAGAATGCTGTGTCCATAGAGACTTTGGGTACCATTGTAACGTTCTCATGTGGAGCCTTGCCAATAGCAACATGGGAATGATCGATGCCATGTGATCTAGGAGTCTGAAGTACTGCCTGGCAGTTGAGGCTGGTACTTGAAGGACAGTGAACAGGTACTGCCTTACATTTTCCACCTTTTGAGGTGACAGGCCCTCATGACATCTGTCCTTATCCTGCACCCCAGGAATATTTGGTCCTGAGAGGGGTTCATGTTGGATTTGCAGTAGTTTATCTTGAAACCCAGTGCTTGCAGAAGTGATAGTACTGTTTGCAGATGGCATTGCAGGGATTCTGGGCAATCTGTCTTTATAAGGAGGTTGTGTAGATAAGGGAATATTTGAATCCCTTGAGTCCTGCAGAAGGCCACCATTGGTGGCAAGCACTTAATGAAGACCCTTGGTGCTGTAGAAAGTCCCAAACGGCAAGGCAGAGAACTGAAAATGCGAAGAGCCCACAGAGAAGTGTAGGAATCTCCTGTACTTGGGCCTCATGAGACTGTGCAGATAGACATCCTTGATGTCCAAAGTGGCCAAGAATCCCTGAGGAAAAATCAAAGGGAAAGAGGGTCTGCAGAGTGAGCATATGAAAGGAGGGTACTTGCAGAAAGAGATTGAGATGGGGAAAGATTTAGGATTGGTCTCCAGAGACCATATTTTCTTGGGACTAGGAAGAGTTTAGAATACAAACTATTTCTCTTTTCTGTCATAGGGACAGATTGAATTGTTCCTTGGACCAAAAGGCTGTCCATCACTTGTTGAAAAAGGGGGAGCTGTTCTTTGCAGGGCAGTGAAATGCCCTTCAAGGTGGGTGTGATTCAGGTCATGAAATAACCCTTTTCTATGATGGATAGGACCCACCTGTCTGTGGTGATGATTTTCCAAACAGGGAGACAGTGAGAGGGCCTTAGGGATAGGGGGATGGAGTCAAGAGGTTTTTGCAGTAATGGCAGGTAGTCACAGACAACCTGCCCTGTCCTGAAACTGAGGCTTCTGGGCTGGAGTCTGAGAAGACCTGGAATGGGTGTTTTGCTTCCTGTCACTCTTTCCTGCCCCTGGAAAGAAGAGGGGGCACAGAGTATTTCCTTATGAAATGAGTTTTTGAGGGGTAATTTCTGTGGAATTTGGGGGTAGGAGAAACAAACAGGTGCTTCAGGTCCTGTAATTACTTCCCCCTGTGTTGCAGAGTTTTGAACAACTGTGCCACCTTTTTTCTAAAGATGGCTGAGTTATCCAGAGTCGCGTTCAATAGTTTTGCCCAAATATCAGGTGAGGGCTGTAACCTTAGCCAGGAATATCTTCTCAGGACTGAGGCAGATGCATCAGATCTGGGAGAAGCTTCAGCTGCATTGTAGCTGTACCTAATGGAATGCCTAGTGACCTGAGAAGACCGGGAAATAAGGACAGATAATTGTGCTTTGGCAGGAGAGTCTCATTCATAAGTTCAGTGGCTTGTCCTAAAAGGGCAAGGGCATATTTAGACATATAGATTTGATAATTTACTGCCCTGAGTGCCAAGGTTGCTGAGGTATAAACCTTTTTGCCAAGACACTCCATGTTCTTGCTGTCTTTATCTGTGGGGAGAACTGAGGTGGATGGAAGTAGCTTTGAGGCCTTATCAGAAACTGATATAGTGCCATGGTCCTCTGCAGGGCACTTAATAAGGAATTTTGCCCCCTCAGGAACCTTGTAAAATCTGTCAGGCCTTTGAGAAGCAGGATGCTGTGAGTCAGGATTAACAGATGCTGCATTACATGCATACAGAAAAGCTGGCAAGACTGGGGGTATAGCTGAAGCAGCAGGGGTGTCCGTCTGAAGGAGTTCATAGTATCTTTTATTAGCTTGTGTCATCTCAGAGGAGTTCCATTTGAAATACTTCCTCATTTTGGAAATGGTCTCACCAAAGTTGAGATCCTCACCTGGAGAATAAGTTTCTGCAGAGTCTTCCTCTGGGGAGGCATAGCCAAGGGTGGATAGTAACTGGGAGACATATGATAGAGTCCTCTGAAGAAGAATCAATGGGAGGAGTCCACTTCAGCTTGAGAAGTGTCTAAGGCCTGAGGCCTAGGGCTTATCACAGGAGGAGCCACTGGAGAGGAATACAGCGTAGTAGGCCTCAGAGCCATAAAAGCATTAAAAAGTCTCTGAGAAAAGGCCTGCCAGTCTGGCTGGCTCTGCAGAAGGGGAAACGTGCTTTGTTTTCTGTTTTCTTTTAAGAGAAGGCCTAGTTGGCATCAGGGCCAAGGAAAACCTATGTTCAGAAACTAGTGTAGTAGTGGAGGAATCCGTCTGGGCAGCTTGGTATAAGTCGAGGTTCTCCTTCACCATTGGTAGCTGACATCTGTGTTATCTCCAAGGATATGCCTTCTGCTGTGGGTTCTGCGGGCTTCCCCAGCAATACCCGCTATACCCATACTGGCAGCTACTGATCTTTCCTCCAGGCTAAAGTTGGCTGCAGGAGGGACACTGGGTGGAGGAAGTGCAGCAATGGATTCAAACCTAGCAACTTTGGTGTTTTTCTTTTGTGGCTCGATGGGCTTACTGGACAGCCCCTCCATAGGTAAAGCTTAGTGCTTAAGGTTCTGATATTCCAAGTAAATATTCAACATGTGCAGACGGCTTTGCAAAGTTTTTGGAATGAAGGCCTGGCAGATGGGGCAAGACATGGTCGTGCATAGGCCCTAAACAAAAATGGGAGATCTGATGACCGCACCTACACTTTCCCTTCCTGGATGACATGAACCTACACAAACATGCAGTGACTCAACAAAACATCCCCCAACGGGGTACTTATCCTAAAAAAGATGATCTGATGGCCAGTACAGCAGAAACAGCTGCTATTCGTCTGGCATCAGAGAACTTCTGAGGTCTGGTACAGGCAGATGTCACTTTTATGGCCCAGGTTCCCTTAGCCCCTTACCCAACCTCAGACATCCCAAGTACCCTGCGGTGACTAGAAGCTTTTGTACACTGGCCGGAGATTTGGTTTGGAATACTGCAACATGAGAACAGAAGGACATCTTATGATTATCCTTTGCTTTGGAGGCTATTTTTACCTCAAAGTCTGCTTTCAGAGACTTGACTAGTACCCTTATTCACTTGTTTAGATTAATGAGGGACTTGTTTTTCTGTTGTACACATTCCCTGTTACCTCTTACTTCTTGACAGGATTTTCTTTCTTATGTTGAACAATCTAAAACCTCTGCCTGACTGCATTGTTTCTCTCTGTCCCAGATGTGTGTCTCAGTAGAGTGCACAACTTACCTTAACCACATTCAAACGTCCAACAAAAACAAAATAAAAAAAACCTGAAGCAATTTCCTGCATATAAGAACACTGAGAGCAGAACCTCTTATAAACCAGTAAAAGCTACTGCAAGTCCTACTTTTATCAAGAGGCTGTGAGCAGTGCAAGTCTATTATAATCTTCTCTTTGGGATACTCCTACTGATTCTTTTGCTGTGCACACTACTGGACCTCTTCCCCTTTTCTTCCCGTTTATTGTAAGAAATATATACATTTTTCCAAAGCTTTGCATTTATTTTATATTCTTATATTTTATCTTGTTACATTTATTTTATATTATTATAGTTTATTCTTCCATTTATTGTAACAAATACAGTGGATATACTGTTGAAATACCAGGTTTATGTGATATAAAAATGAGACCACAATAAATCGTTTCAAAACCTCATTGGCCCTCTTCAAAAGGAACGTTAATGATTGGATGGAAGATAGAAAATTCACCCGGGGATCAAGTCAGTCGCCCTGCTAGACAGAGGTCCAGAGAAGTAAATATTGTGGGAAGAAATATCCAGGGAATTGTTATGGCTAGGCTTGCATAGGCCCTAGGGCCAATAGCCTAGTACCAACCCATGAACCTATGAACTTTTCCCACCTTTAATATGACCTATAACTTGTACAATTCAATTGAAAAACAAACAACTCTGTTGGGGGCAAAAATATAAAAAATAAAAAATGTACAATAAGCTGGTTGCACAAGTGTGCACACCCTTAAACTAATACTTTGCTTCAGTCTTCTTGGGTAGGAGACTATCAGCATGGCACATCTTGACTTGGTAATATTTGTCCACTTTTCCTTACAAAAGTGCTCCAAATCTGTCAGATTACGAGGGCATCTCTTGTGCACAACCCTCTTCAGGTCACTCCACAGATTTTCTATTGGATTTAGGTCTGCTCTCTGGCTGGGTCATTCCAAAACTTTAATTTTCCTCTGGTGAAGCCATTCTTTTGTTGATTTAGATGTATGCTTGGGGTCATTTTCATGTTGAAAGGTGAAATTCCTCTTCATCTTTCTAGCAGATGCCTGAAGGTTTTGGGCCAAAAGTGACTGGTATTTGGAACTATTCATAATTCCCTCCACCTCGACTAAAACCCCAGTTCCAGCTGAAGAAATGCAACCCCAAGGCATGATACTACCACCACCATGCTTCACCATGGGGATAGTGTTCTTTTGGTGATGCAAAGTGTTTTTGCACCAAATGAAACTTTTGGAATTGTGGCCAAAAAGTTCAACATTGGTCTCGTCAGACCATAACACATTTTCCCACATGCTTTTGGGAGACTTGATGTATTAGTGTTTTGCAAATTTTAGCTGGGCCTGGATGTTTTTCTGTGTAAGAAAAGGCTTCCGTCTTCCAACCCTACCTCAAAGTCCAGACATATGGAAAATGCAGGAGATTGTTGTCACATGTAGTACACAACAATTACTTGCTATAAATTCCTACAGCTCCTTCAGTGCTGCTGTAGGTCTCTTGGTGGCCTCCCTGACCAGTTTTTGTCTTTTCATCAATTTTGAAGGGATGCCCAGTTCTTTGCAACTTTACTGTTGTCCCATATTTTCTCCACTTTTTGATGACCGTCTTTAATGTGTTCCATGGTATAGCCAATGCTGTGGAAATTTTTTTGTACCCTTCTCCTGACTGATGTTTTCAACAATGAGAACCCTTTGATGCTTTGTAAGCTCTCTGCAAACCATGACTTTTGCTGTAGCAGGCAACTTAATAAATGTCAGGAAAATCCCACTAGGTCAGCTGAACTTTATTTGGGGTTAATCAGAGTCTTTTTAATTGATGGCAGGTGTGTACCCAAGAAGACTGAAAGTTGTAATTAAATCAAAAGCTGCTTCAACAAAGTATTAGTTTAAGGGTGTGCACACTTATGCAACCAGCTTTATTGTATGTTTTTTTATTTATTTTTTTATATTTTTCCCCTAACAGATTTGTTTGTTTTTCAGTTGAATTGTACAGGTTATAGGTCATATTAAAGGTGGGAAGAGTTTTGAAATGATTTATTGTGGTCTCATTTTTTATATCATAAAAACCTGACATTTTAACAGGGGTGTGTACACTTTATATCCACTGTATATACAGTTTCCCAAAGCTTTTCATTTAGTTTATATTCTACATCCCTGATGCTCTACTAAATCTGCTTTTGAGTTCACATAGATAAACAGATGCCTTTAGGTACTGACCTGGGCTAGCTCTTAAAGCTTTCTCCAAGTCCTGGTTCATAGCCCCCCCCTTGTTCTCCTAACATAATTCTGTTGTAAGTTTCCAAGCCCTGTCAAACCTGTTTAACCACAGCTTTCTCCAAACCCTGGCTCTTAGCCCCCCACCTTCTTTCGGTCTCCTAACATAATCTTATTGTAAGCTTCCCAGCCCTGTCAATCCTATCTATTCCCTCCCTCTTCCGAGTATACTTATTCCTCCCCTGAGCTGCAGCACCAGTTTTAATTACTAAAACCTCTTCCTGACTACACTCTGTTTCTGTCTGTCCCACGGGTGTCCCCAGTAGTGTGCACTACTGTAAGTACCATTTATGATGTAGAAGACTCAGTGGCATCTGTTTCTGTTTAATTTCTGACATTCTCTGTACAACAGAATTTGTATGCCAACAACCTCTTGAACTTTGTATCATTCCAGTCTTTTCAACACAAGTACACTCATGTATTTTAAATAGTTTCTGCCACTTATAACTGTTGTTCTTCCTGGCTCTTGGAGATGTTTTTTTTTTTGCCTTCAAGTCAAGGTCGGCATCACCCATTCCGTTCACTCTTTGCTTCACTACGGGCTCACTCTGCTCCCCATACCCTACCCCCATTCTGACCCACCCCCTTTCTTACATTAATACTTCCTGTAACTCCACCCTCACCCCGCCTTGACCAGTACCATCCCTCATATCATTAACAACCCCTTCCCATCTCCTGCAACATCTCCGTCTGTAACACACTTTCCACCACCTCTTTTAGCATATACCACCAACTCCAATCTGTAAAATCCAATACGAGTCACTTACTAAGACTCTTATTTATCTCACTTGTCTTTACTAATTTACTATTATCCCTCTCCACCACCATACACTTTAGATTAAATACATCTCCTCCAACATCCACAACAGTAGCTACACATTTACACCATACTTTAAGTAGTTATTCCAGTATCTCACCACCCCTATGAGTAAGCAATACCCACTAACTAGCCAAACCACAACTCTGGCCGACAAATAGTAAACTGAAATTAATGTAACACTATCCACATATACCTTTGCTAAAAACACTCTACTGCATCTTCTAGCATTAACTCAGTGTGAAGATGTCCATCCCAATCCTGGTCCAAATAACTTGCCAAAAACACTAATTCCTCTAAAACCCATGATTTATATTTTGTAACAATTAATGCACAAACTCTGTGCAACACAGTTACTGAATTCCTTACCATTCACTAGACATAGTAGCAATAACTGAAACCTGGCTTAAAACACATATATCCGACACTGAAATCCTTCCACCAGGTTATAACATTCTTTGCAATGACAGACCCCATAAAGAAGGTGGAGGTGTAGCCTTAATTTATCGACACTCTTTAACAATAAATATTCATCCAAAACCTGTCCCCACTTTCAATAGTATGGAAATCCTAATAACATCCCTTCATATAAACCCTAATAAATAACTCTGTATTGCTGCTGTCTATATTTCCCCAGGTCAAAACATCCCCCATTTGGAAGACTTCCTATGTTGGCTTAAAAAATATCCCCCAAGAAGCTATTATTCTAGGAGACACTAACATTAATTGACACAACCTAACCTCCAAAGCTCCTGCTACCAGTATTATCCTCCATAGTTTCACACAACTTACCTACACATGCTTTTAAATACCCAAGCAGAATGTACATTAGATTGGATTCTAGTATCTCACCCTCACTACTACTCCAATACCGGCACCCTCCTAAACACTTTGTGACCCCCTACCTGCTAACAACCATAGAATCCAAATACAAATCCCCAAATCTCACACATGCAAATCTACCAGGAACCTTGCCCACTTTGATCAAAGCATATTTATCAGTACCCTACAAGCTCAAAACTGGACCCCAATAAAAACACTGCCTCTGGATAATGATGTAGATTATTTCAATAATGTCTTTCTTAGCACATTAAATAGCTTGACACCTCTTTGTTCAAAATGAACAAAACCTAACCTTGCCCCTGGCTAAAAAAACAAGCCCTCCTGTCTAGAGACAAAGCCTAGAAAATATGGGAAAAAAGTAGAACCCAAACAAAATTATAAACAAATTCGAAATACTGCAAAAAAACTTATCATGACTGATAAAACCAATTTATCGTCACAACTATCCTCCTAAAGTAATAATCCCAAAAAATTCTGGAAATATGTATCCTCCCTAGTTAATCCTGGTAACATTCAGAATCCATCACCCTCTTCTGACAAAGACCCTCACCACTCACAAATATTCAACACCCATGTCATTGACACCATTCAAAAACTGGTCAAGGATTCATCTACAAAAAGCAACCCTAACTCCCAAAATACCACACAAATAGACCACATATCTACCTCTGTACACACTATGGTTTATTCCAACAATAACCCACCCAATCCTCCTTTCTCACTACAACCAGTACCTACATCCCCAATTCTAAAATTGCTAACCAAACTAAAGCCCTGCTCTCACTCTCCACTGATAACTTACCACCTGAATACTTACAACTTGCTGCCAAAGCTATAGCTTACCCTGTAAATTTTCTTATTAATTATTCAGTCTGTGAATCTTACGTCCCTCAACTGTGGAACTCCACTAAACAAAGGTGGTAATGCACACGATCTCTCAAATTGCCAGCCAATCTCCCTTCTCTCCCTGCTATCAAAAATCCTAGAAAAATGCATACAATCCCAACTAGTAAATCACCTCATTAACAACAACCTCCTAGTTTCCACTCAACATGGATTTTGCCCTGGACATGGCAAAACCACAGCTTTACTTCACTTCACTTCACTGATACTGTGAATAAAGTTCTTGATGCTGGCCTATCAACTTTAGTACTCCTGTTATACCTATCAAAGGCTTTCGACATGGTATCACACCCCAAGTTGTTAAAATATTTACAAACACTTGGTGCTAAGGATATTAACCTGGATTTCCTCCTATCTAAATTGTAGACAACAATCAGTTAGATGTCAAAACCAACAATCAGAGTATTTGGAAAAACACAGGAGTCCCACCAAGGGTCCATTAGGACCACTACTCTTTAATATATTCGTTAATGATCTTAATAAAGCCTCCCAACAAAGCATATTAATTCAGCATGTTGATGATTCAGCTATCGTCTCATCCTCCAGCAATTTCGCTAACCTCCAGAAGATCACCCAAGATGCATTCACACCCATAGAAACTTGGCTAAATGACGCTCAATTAATGCTGAACCCCCCAAAAAACGAAATTACTATTTCCATCAAAACCTCCAGCTGCAGAATTCAAGACTTTTTCACATAATACAAAAATAGAACAAGTGATATCTGCAAAACTTTTAGGAGTCATTATTGATAACAAACTCTCTTTAAGCAATACATTCTCAATACAGTAAAGAAAATGCTCTCTTTTGAACAACACATTCTCAATGCAGTAAAGAAAATGCATTTCAGACTTGGCAAACTATACCAACATAAACTCTACTTAGATAAACTAAGATAAAACTAGCCAACACTTTGCTTATCCCATCTCTCTTGTATGGAAACCCCATCCTTCAGTAATAAGCTGCAATATTCCTACTACAAGATAGCAAAATTCACCTCTAAAATGCCCAACTGCTCACACCACTGCAAAGGGGTTCACTATAGAATACTGAAATCCCAAATTTCAGTATTTTGAAATTCTATAGCTAAAACCTTTAAATACCGAAACCCCATAACCCCCATAATGAAATTTAAAATTGCGAACCTACAGTGCAGATATACCACACACACACACACACACACACACACACACACACACACACACACACACACACACACACATATACATACACACAATCTCCCCCCACAATCAAACAAACAATCCTACACTACAGACAGGCAGAGGGGGCAAGCCCCCCTGCACCCCCCACACCCCCTCTACTTATATATACTAACTCCGAAATCACACAATGACACACACAAAGGTAACTCACATTTACAGCCCCTTGCGCACACACATCACAGCCAAAACACACATCAAGATACACTAAAGCCCCTAACCAGCACACTCAAATGTACTTGCCTACACTTACACCTATGCATTCAAACACCGAAACACCAGAAGCTCCGAACTTCGGTATTTTGGATTTCACGCTTCTGGTGTTTCAGAATTTCAAGGCTTTGGTATTATAATTTCGAAATACTGAAAGTCGGGATTTCAGTATTTCGAAATTATAAAGGGAACCCCTGCAAAGCTATCTCAAACCTGTCTTGGCTTGAATTTCACCAGTATCTCTATTATATTCAATTAACACTTGTCCATAAGCAAATTTTCAAACCTGATAGCTGTCCTGCACTCCAGTCTATCTTACACACACACCCCAACTAGAACCCTCCAGTCTTAAGAAAGGACACTTTTATATGTAGCTAAACCCAACAAAAGAGCAAGACGATGCCTATATTCCTACAAAATTGCCAAACTAGCCTCCTCTCCTACATTACTCAACTTGACTCCCTAATAGCCTTTAAAGCTGCACTAAAAACCCACTATTTAAATAATCTGAACTGTACCTGTGAAATACACTGTAAGCCCCCTTTAACTTCACGCACGTAACTATTCCGATCCTACCCTTTAACCCTTCATTATATTATTCTCTTCCTCCTCTGTATGACTGTTTCTCCTGCCTATGATATGTGCAAGTTACTAATGATTGATCACGTTCTTGCGATTGAAAGTATGTTATTATGTATCCATACAGTCTGATAATTATGTATTAATTATATACCATTACCCCACACCCTATGCTAATATATGTATATCTCTTTCACTTTGTATTTGTTCTGTACAATATTTAATTTCCTGTGGGGCTTTTCCCCCCGAGCCTCCACTGAAAATAGGTTTCTGACCCAACAAATGTCAATAAGTAAATAAATAAATAAAATAATAAAAAAATCTATTAATACTAGGGGTCCACCAGGTTGGCTTGTTTTTGTGGTTTGATCTGGGTTATTTTGGTTTGGTACTGCAGTTTATGCATTTGTTTATATGGTCATACGGGGCTTTGGTCTTTGCCTCTGCATAGGTTTCTCTGTTTTCTGGATTTGAGGGAGCTTGGAAACAAGCTATGCCCCCCCCCCTTAATAAGGGTTAATTTACCTTCGAGAACTTCTTAAAGATTTTGGGGTTAGGTGGGGGGGCGTAATTTTACCTTTATTTAAGGAAGGCCTCTTTGTAATCTGATCTTACTAGTGAGGACTAAGGACACAACACTAGGGGAGTGCGCACTCTCCTATATTTATGGGTACCACATCTAGGATATTTATTGGACATGCAGACTAGCTGCTCCAGGGCATTTGAATGTACAAAGTCAAGAAAGCGTTGGGCCAGCATGTTGGTGGTCATATGTGCCTCCCAGTTAATGGAGGGATAGTTAAAATCACCCATGAGTATGGCATTGGGCTGGATGGTGATATATACATATATATATATATATATATATATACATATATATATATATATATATATATATATATATATATATATATATATATATATATATATATATATATATATATATATATATATATATATATATATATATATATATATATATATATATATATATATATATATATATATATATATATATATATATATATATATATATATATATATATATATATATATATACATATATATATATATATATACATATATATATATATATATATATATATACATATATATATATATATATACTTATATATACATATATATATTTATATATATATATATATATTTATATATATATATATATATATTTATATATATATATATAGATATATATATATATATATAAACAAATTAGACCAAAGCGAAAAAGGGTAAGGTCTATACTTCGACACTCTACGGCTAGTACATCTGAGGGTTCATCTGCATGTTCAAATACTGACACAGAACCAGAGAATGAACTAGCAGGTGGATTATCACCAGAGTTTCCTGTTCCTAAGCGAAGTAAGCCCCCTTTAGGAGAGGGGGCCGCAAACATAAGAACAACTATGGACTGATTTCTTTACAGAGGGCTAACAGCCCCACAGACCAGGTTTTTCAGACATTAACAGCAGTTGACAGTGTGAATGATATCAATCATTTAGTAGTCAATTTAACAAAACAATATTTCAGTTCCAGTCAATTAAAGCTATTGCAAAAGGGACTAAATTATGTGCCATCTTTTTATTTGTCACATGTTGATATAGTTAAAGATGTTAAACAGTTTAGTAGAGTGTTGAATTTGAAATGTTTTTTTGCCAGCCAAGGTGACACAGAGAGGACAACTGAAAATGTTGATTTTAGGTTTAAAAAATCTAATTTCATACCTATATATAATAATAGTGTACGTATTTTTGAACAAATGGTATTGAAAGAGATACAAACAAAACAGGCAGATATTTTCAAGCACTTTAGTCATAATCTGACGATGGAAGAACATAAGGCATTGGTTGAGTTAGTTCAGAATACCAATGTGGTCATTACCTCAGCTGATAAAGGAGGAGCAATAGTTATATGGGACAAAACACAATATGAAATAGAAGCATTAAGACAGCTGAATGATCCCAATTTCTATTGCCCTTTGATGTCTGACCCTATGATAGAATTTAAAACAACTATTGATCATTTTTTGTTAAGGGCTACACAGCAACAAATTATCAGTGCAGGTATAGCAGAACAACTTAAGGTTGATCACCCAACTTTTCAATATTTCTATTTAACCCCCAAAATACATAAAACTTTGGACAACCCTCCAGGTAGACCAATAGTGTCAGGAAGAGGTTCTATTACAGAACCTCTATCAGAATACCTTGAAGTTAAACTTAAGCCTCTGTTGACATTGGTACGTGCAAGAATTAGAGATTCTAAACAATTTTTACAACTGATGAATAATCTCCAATTATCTACTAATAGTCTATTAGGAACATTGGATGTCCAGTCGCTTTATACTAGTATCCCACATCAAGGGGGTATAGCGGCAGTAGAATATTGGATGAATAAAGCAGGTAATTATACACAGTCAGAAATTCAGTTCTTGCTATCTATGTTACAATTAGTTTTAGAACATAATGCATTTAAGTATGATGACAGATGGTATTTACAGGTGCAAGGAACAGCAATGGGAGCAACGTTTGCTCCCATATATGCTGACCTATTCATGGGCTACCTGGAGGAATTGTGCATATATACAGAGGATTTTCCATTTAAGAACAAGTTGATAATGTGGCGACGGTTTCTTGATGATTGTTGGGTAATATGGGAGGGCAACACCATAGAATGGGATAGTTTTAAGAACTATTTGAATTCCAATAAATATGGTATAAAATTTACTGG
>NC_056741.1:229117600-229157486 GCF_019279795.1 Protopterus annectens
CTCAGACACATTCCTCTTTCTCTTCATCTTTCCCTTTCTCTTTCTGTTTTGTTTAGTATTACTGAAGATTCCTGGGTTCTGTCCATTATCTGCCTAGGGTATTTCATGGTCTGGAAATCTCTCTCCCCCTTTTTATGGCATTCCTCAGCCCCCTCAGGAGCAGTTGCCCTTCTTTACAGGGGTGCTTTGAGATCTCTTGCCTTAGAGAACTATTCAGGAAGTTCCAGTTTCCCAAAGGGGGGAAGGGGTTTTATTCCAGAATGTTTTTGATGGACACAAAAGAGGGCACTTGGTGACATATTCTGGACCTCTGTCATCAAAACACTTTTCTGAAGGTCCCCTCTTTTTGAATGTTGTCCCCTCAGACTTTGTTCCCTTTCTGCTTCCTCGGGCTTATCTGATTCTTTGGACCTCGAGGATGAGTAATCCTCATATCCTGATTCATCCCATTTTCAGGAAGTTTATATGTTTCTCAGTTGCTTCCTGGCATTTTCTGTTCTCTGCTTTGCCCTTTGGCCTTTCTACTGCCCCGAGGGTATTCATAAAATACCTCACTCCTGTGATTGCTTTTTGCAGGCTAAGGGGGATCCATGTCTTTCCCTAGACCTTGTTGCAAAATTTTTGCCATCTCCATTTTGCAGAGCCTGGGGTTCACTGTTCCTTTGATGACATTCTTGTCTCCTCCCAAGGCCATAACTCTGATTTTCTTATTTCATTCCCTTTTTCCTCTGGCTTCAGTAACAGCCAGGGAATTTCTGAGAGCTGTGAGGTTCATGGCTTCCACCAGTCCTATGCTCTGTTTTGCCAAAGTCCCACCTATGAAAACTTCAGTATTTCTAAAGTCAGTTTGGCTTCAGCATTCTCATCCCATCAGATTTTTAGCCCGTTTTCTTCCTTGTCTGAAGCAGGAACATCAGTGGCTGATTCACCTGTTGACTCTCAATCCAGAGCTCCCTTTTCATCCACCTCTTCCCTCTCAGGAGCTGTTCACTGATGCTTCAGATGTGGGATGGGGAGCAGCTTTTGGCTCCCTAAAGGTGCAGGGAGTCTGGTCACACCTCATCAACAGAAAGACCACTTCAACGTCAAAGAGATGAGTTCTTTTGCTGGCTCTTCAGGCCTTTCATCCTCTCTTCTCCCCAGGACCTCTCAAGGTGTTTACATGGGTCTACTACAGATGCTTGGACCTTTTAAAACATCGATTTTCATATGACCGAGACTCTATGATCAATGTTTCAAAAGTTTGAACACCTGAAAAAAAAAATCCTGAATGTTTTTGCAGGGGGGCAAGCCCCCTGTTATGTAAATATACAAACTCCAAGATCGCACTACAGCGAGGAAAAGGGAAATTTTCCCATTCCGCACTGTACTGAGATCTCCATTCAGACCATTAAAGGTTTTAAAACTTCAATCATATGGGCAAGGTCTTAAATTCTTTGCCAGTTGGCAATCCTAGTGTGGCATTTAACTATCCAGCATCAAGTGATACTTCATAGAATTTACATTCTCTCAAGTTAAAACATTGTGGGGAAACTCTCTGAGCAGGTCCATAACTCAATCCCATGACTGGATGCTTCACAGAGCTGTGTTTCTGGACATTGTCCACCAATGGGTTACTCCTCAAATGGATCTTTTTGCCTCACCTCTGAACAGACAACTTCCTCTATTTTGTGCCAGAGTCCCAGGTCCTGTGGTTTGGAAGGTGGATACCTTCTCTTTTTCTTGGAAGGGGATGTTTTTTAATGCTTTCCATCCTCTTCCTCTCCTGTTCAGAATACAGCATGATGCTCCCAAAATGTTGTTGATGACTTCCTTTTGGCTGAGACAGCATTGGTTCCTTCTTCTGCATTTTGCCAAGGGCGGTCATCACAAGTTACCTTACAGGGTGGATCTGCTCAAACAAGACAAGGGATCTCTCATCCTTCTCCACCTGTCTACTTTTCAACTGACACTGTGGGTGATGGGATTTTGATTCCACATAGACCCCTTTTTTCTGAGGACATGCTTGGGGTCCTGCAGGAGGCCAGGAAACCCACTACTAGGAAGTCTTACTTATCCAAATGGAAGAGGTTTTCTGTTTAGTGTCTTTCTCATAACCTGGATCCACTTTTTGTGGATGTTTCTTTGGGTTCTGTCTTCTCTGTGAACTGCACAGATCTGTGTTGGCTTATTCTTCTGTTTAAGACCCACTTTTCAGCTATTTCTGCTTGTCTGCCTTTATTACCTCCTTTAGCTTTTAGATAAGAAGCTAAGCAATTCCTGAAGGGCGTCCTACATATTAGACCTCACAGAAGGCCTGTACCTCCTTGCTGGGATCTTAAATTTGTTTTCGAAAAATTGACCCAGCGTCCTTTTGAGCCTGCAGCTTCAACATCCTTGCAACATTGCTCTTGAAAGACTGTTCTGTTGGTCCTTACTTCTACCAGATGGGTGTCTGAGCTTCAAGCCCTTATGGCTTGTCCTCCTTTTGTGGTGTTTCATAAGGACAGGGTGCCCTTCATACAAGGTGCAATCTGCAGTGAGAAGGTGCTACACACATTGAATGTGCATAGACAATGCAGATTTTATTTAGATAAGACTAAGAATTTTCATAAATCTGATCAGCTCTTTGTTTCTTTTCATCCAAGGTCCTTAGGATTAAATATGTTCAACCAAACTATTTCTTCTTGGATTTCTAAAGCCATTCCATTTTGTTATTCCTTTTAAAGAGTCTTCCTTTTTCTGTTATGACTCATTCTACTTGAGCTGTGGCTTCTTTTGTTGCTTTATTTAAGGGTTTGGATACTAACTCTATTCTTGAGGCAGCTACCTGGACTTCTGTGCATACATTTACCAAGCACTGCAAATTTAGATGGAATTTCCAGAGCTAGAGATGGTTTTGCTAAGGCCATGCTTCATGGGCTCCTAGAGAGCTCTGCAGGTCCTTCCTACTCACTCTCTTCTTCCTGAACTTTGGGACTCTCCCTGTTGTAATGAATACTGCAATAGTGAAATGGGAGTACATAGTACAGTTATGTAAGGTCTTGCCATAACCGTAGATGTCCTTGTCTTCACTGTTGCAGTATTCACTCCCTCTCTCCTCCCCCATCCCCCGGTCCTTTTCTCTTCTGGTCTTACTGATTATCTCTTTTGTACTTAGGACTGGCGGTCCTACTGGAGCTCTCAGTTCTGAGGATGGTACTTCCAGACATCACCCTTATGTGCTACTCCATGCAATGAGCATACGCATGATGTATGGTGTACCTTAAAGCAACTGATAGGCTTTGGTATACTGGCTGGACATTGGGCTGCCCTTGGCATGGGATCCCTATTGTAATACATACTGCAACAGTTAAGAGAAGGATGTCTACCATTATAGTAAGATCTTATACCACTGTACTATATAATATATGTATGTAAAAGAAGTGTCCAGCAAAAAATCAACAGAGTACTGTTGATTTTGTGCTGAAGTCTTTGCTGAAACTTGTATGTATGTTTGTGATTTCTGCATGCGGTTTGTTCTTATATATATAGGATTTGTGCATGCGGTTTGTTCTTGTGTGTGTGTGTGTATATATATATATATATATATATATATATATATATATATGTGTGTGTGTGTGTGTGTGTGTGTGTGTCTACTTTTACTCACTGAAAACACATTTCACTGAATTTCAATTTACTAACAACAAATCGCTGAAAGCTCGAATCACCGAAACCTCATTTCACCGAATCACATTTCACTGAATGCAGAGTACTGTAAGGCAAGTGTAGCATACATGCCCTTTTCCCTACTGTAGTGCGATCCTGGAGTTAGTGTATATAGTTGGGGGGATGGGGGGCACAGCCCCCCCACATTGGTGGGGTTGGGCAAAGTCCCCCCCCACCTAGTTTATTGTTAGCTTTCAGTGAAATGAGATTCATAAATATAAAAGCAAACTAGGTGAGGGCTACACCCCCCCTAACTATATATACCAACTCCGGGATTGCACTACAGTGGGGAAAAGGGCATGTACATTTTACTTCCCTTACAGTACTCTGCAGTCTGTGAAATATGATTCGGTAAAATGAGTTTTCAGTGATTTGAGCTTTCAACGATTTGGTGTGGGTGAATTGAAATTCAGTGAAATGTGTTTTCAGTGAATGAAAGTAGATTCACACACACACACACACACACACACACACACACACACACACACACACACACACACACACACACACACACACACACACACACACACCATGCAGTTGATTCTGTTAAATGACATAATATTAAGAAATTGAATTGAATGCTAAAACACACTTTCAGAAACAAAACCACAAAGGCCAGAAATGTTGATGTTGGTAATACTGACTATCCATGTGGTGTGCAAGGTTTGCTCGTTTGCAGGTGAGGGGGATTCCTAACATGCTATAAGTTTAGCATGTACAGAAAGTTCTGGCTTTAGGTGTAGGTATGTGTGTGTGTATGTCAGTGGGGGGTTAGTATTTAAGTAAGGACTAGATGGGGATATATATTTAGTATTGTGCATTTCTTTTGTGTTTCGGTAGTGGATCTTTTGGGCTGGTGGTGTGCTACTGTTAGGGAGAAGATTTTTCATAATGTTCTATATGGGATTGTGGCAAGAGGCAGCGGTAGGGTTAGTCTTACCAGAGATTATTTTTGTGGACGGGGGGGGGGGGTTGTTCCCTTGTTATTACCTTCTTCATATAAGATAACCCGACCTGAATGCTGTATGTTGGTGAACAGTTACAGTCCTAATGAAGAAGCACAACATTTTCATGGATTTATACACTAAAAACCTGATATGTTGTGCTGTAAGAAGGACGTACTTCAAAGATTGTTTGAAAGATAAGTTGAACTTTAAGGTAATAATTTAGGTATCATAAGCAAAAGTGGAGTTGTGAGCTGACGATAGATGACATTTGGAGATGCGACAGATCAAGAGATGTAAGAGGTGAGGAATAAGGTAGAGTTGTAGGCTCAAGGCAGTATTGGTTAGTACTGAAGAAGACTTGTAGTGAAAGGAGTGAGTAAATGGAGTAAGAAGAGAAGAAGAGTAAAGAAAAGTTGGAGTAGGGAGTAAGAACGGCAAAAGAATAAGTAGGTATGCCATTACAAAAAAGAATCATGATAAAGGTCAAGTGACAAATTGTGTATGACAATTTAAAATGTAGAAAAGAGGAAATTTAGAAGGAAGGTCTAAGGGGGATTGACTTGTGGAGAGGATGAGGTAATTTTGTATCAAAACCTGTGAGTCTGCTGGTAAAAAATGCTCCTAAGGAGTATGAAATGTATAAAGGTACAGGATCATAACTGAGTTAAGTGATTTCACATACCAGCAGGACATCTATATGGGGTTTTACTACTTTTTAAAAAGTGTTTGTGCAGTCGATAAAATGCCTACTTTTTGTAATGGCATTCAGTTCCATAAGATTCATCATTGTGGAGCAGTGTCTCCAGTTTTAGTGTTGGTCGTGTACCACTAAAGCAATGAGCTGATGGGCAATAGTTGTAGTTCAGGCAAGAGTGTGACAGTGTGTGACAGAGTGAGTAGAGCAGGTGCTTGTATATTTATAGCAAGGCACACACAATTCAGGCTGTTGAGAATATTAGAAGTATGGGTTTCCTTGATTTTGATATTTTATTACAGTAGATTCCAGTTAGAATTGGATAGTTTTGTACAGGTTTCTCATAGTGGTACATACTTAGAAAAGTTTAGGTCAAGGAAAAGCATTGACTAGTTTAACTCCAGTTGTAGAGGTCAGAGCTTTACTAATCCCTTTGAAGTCATACAGTTGTGTTTACATATCCTCTGAGAGTGAGTTTACTGTAGATGATAGTGTTTTCTTTAGTTCATAGGTTCATAGGTTCATACTAGGCTATCTGCCCGAGGGCATTTACAAGCCTAGCCCATAGTTTTGTGGCTTACGCCACCCCTTTAGTATGGGGAACTATACCCATTATTTTGCTGTGCCTCTGTTGAGCAGTGACACTGAGGTAATCCCTGGGGTATATCTGCGATCTCCCATCCATTGGTCAAGATTTCTCTTGAACAAGGCCAGCGAGGTGCTCTGCCTCACATATACCGGGATTTTATTCCACAGCATAGGGAGTCTTTGGGTGATGAATCTATCCCTCCATCACGTCCTATTAATAGCCGTGTCGAGGTTTAAGTCTCCCACCCTTGTGGCTCTGACGGATCTAGCTTTTTGAGGTGAAGCATATTCATCAAATCTGGGTTTGACATGGCCTTGTATGTTAGGCAAAGGTCACCTCTGAGCAAGCGGTGCGACTGAATAGAGCTGGAGTTCTTTCAGTCGGGCAGCATAGGACAGATGTTTGAGACCCTTTATCCTTTTGGTGAGGAACTTTTGTGGCCTCTCCAGCTGCTGCAAGTGTCGGGTCAGATACATTCCGAATGGGGCATTGTACTCAATCATTGGTCTGATGAGTGATGAGTATAGGGAGACTATGACCTCCTTGATCTAGATGAGAATCCCTTCATGATAAGGTGGGCAATGTAGAAGGTCTTCCTAACTACTTTAGCTACATGGGTGTCGAATGACAGACTACTATCAACCTGGGTCCCCAGGTCCCTGATAACTTCTTCTGTGCTCAGTGGATTGCCACCTATTTGGTAGCTAGGGGTAACCTTGTTTTTCCCGAAGGGTATGACTATGCATTTTTGGCATTTAACTTTAGGCCATGGCTCTGGCACCAGTTATCTGTTTCTGTGAGACCCTTCTGAAGGATATCTGTGTCAGATGTGTTTTCTACTATGGCCCAGTTTGCAGTCATCTGCAAACTTTGTCAGCCATAACCCTCCTGTGTTTGCTTGTACTCGAAAAGTAGATGCCAAACAAGAGTGGGCCCAGGACTGAGCCCTGTGGTACACCACTTGTGACAGGCTTTGAGTCTGACATGGCGCCAGCAACTTTGACCCTGTGGGTTCTGTCACTCAGCCAGTTTGCAACCCATCTTGTGATGTATGGGTTAACATTTAAGCTGATGAGTTTTTCAATGATACCCGAGTGGGGTATTGTATCGAAGGCCTTCGCCAGATCGAGGTAGGCTGTATGGACTGCCTTTCCCTCATCAATGGCTTTGGTGACTGTTTCGAAAAAGTCAACCAAGTTTAGAAGGCATGATCTGCCTTTGACAAAGCCAAACTGTGATGGATCCAAAGTCTGCAAATTCCCTATGTCTTTATTTATGAGGTCCATTATGATCCTCTCCATGGCTTTGCAGATAAGGCTTGTCAAGCTAATGGGCCGGTAATTTCCAGGGTCGGTGGAGGCACCGCCTTTGTGAAGTGGGACCACAGTTGCAGTGCACCACTCCCTGGGTACGTATCCAGAGGTAAGACTATGATTAAACAGCTGTCCTAGCTGTGGGTTTAATTCCTCATTGAGTTCGTGGAGCACACAGCCGGGGACACCATCAGGTCCCATGGATGCTGTGTTTTTTGCTTTGGAGAGAGCAGTTCTCACTTGGGCGTTGGAGATGTTTGGGGGGCTGCAATCGCTTGGTATAGATATCTCTCCTTTTGGGGGGGAGGGGGGGAATCAGTGGTCAGATTCGAACCGAGGATACCATGCACTAGAGTCAAGGTACTAAACCACTAAGCCATGACAGCTGTTCAGTGTTGGTATTAATTGTTTGTAATAGCCTGGAACATATTATTAACTCTGTGTTGTCTTCAGAGAATCTGAGGAAGAATTCTGATGTAGTATCACCTTTGTCTTATTGTGTAGCTATGTGGTTTATTACTTTTAATAGGGCAGTTTGAGTCCTATGGCCAAAAAGAAAACTGTATCGTGTGCAGAGTCAAATAAATCTGTGAACTGGATATGGATAACCCTTTCTCATATTTTAGAAAGAGGACTTAAAAACAGGTAGTGGCCTTAATTCTCTACCATTTTATCACTTTTGTTGAATATACTTAGGACATATTCCCTTATAATATGAAATATACATTCTACTAGGCACCAATAATACAGTTTGTTAGGCATTTGGGAATAGTCGGAGGGAGATTATCCAAGGTAAACTGTGGCCCATTTTGTTTTCTGGTAATATTTGCTATAATGAATTAGAAAGAAATGTCTGGTTTGAGAATTGGGTAATTGGTTTACACATTGTATGAGAAAGTAGGAAGGTTGTGCTTGTCTGTAATTTATTTCAAAACTACCTGGCAAAGTTATTAGTGAAGCCCTGATGTCATGTGAAGTTGAAGCGTTTCATTTCAGCTTAGTTTGGTGTTGCCCACAAAAGAATACGGAATTGATTTTATTGTTTTGATGCAGCTGCAGGTACTTGATTCTTTTTGTTTTTAAACTGTTTCTGGTATGCATTCCTAAGTTCTTTATATTTGATGGCTAGCTGAGAACGTTTTTGATCATTTGCAGGTTTTCCAGGGCATGTAATTATGGCCTTCAATAGGTGTTTGTGTCTCAGTCCAAGGTACTGATGATTTTCTTTGCCTATTTTTTTCTGGCTTGTGCATATTTTGCCTAGAAATGTTAGGTGAGAGTCAAAAAGCTGTAAAGCATTATCTAGTATTTTTGTACCATTAAATGTGATGGATCTTAATCTGTTCTGTTGACTGGTAACTTGTTCCAAAATTTATCTTGGGAGGGAGGGGGTTTATTTTTCCATACTGCATAGTGTGGATGCAATGGCTCTGGTAGTATTGTTCTACTAACAAGTTTTGTATGCATTTAGATAGATCCAGTCAAGAGTGTTGCACCTGTCTAACGGGAGGATATGTCCATGGCTGCCAAATATGCAACCAAATCTGGAAGATTTAGGAGTTTTGCTTGGACGTGTTTGCAGAGGTATTTTTATTCCCCAAACCGACTCCAAAGACTTTCCTCAGATAGATGGCAAATGTTGGAGGTGTGATGGGGAAGAAGGAGATAACTGGGAACATATGTTTTGTAAGTGTAATGAGTTGGTAGATTTTAAAAATTCCCAGCAGAGTGCTCTGTCAAAAATATTGGATGATCAAATGACCTGGGATATAGAATCAGAATTGCCTAGACATAAGGCCTTGTTGCGTTTAATTCTGTTGACTGCCAAGAAAGCAGTTACTATAAAATGGAAAAGTAAAAAAACAGTATCTGAAGTAGTGAATATTTTAACAGACGCAAAGTACTGAAATTGTGATCTTTAGAAAAGGGTTAAGAGTAAATTATGTAGAAAAAATGGAAATTGTGGGAACAATACTCACAGAATAATGTTTTGGAGGGGGAATGACGTTTAAGGGAAGGCAGGAAATGACCAATTTATGCGATGTTGGATTGCTGATGATTGTATAAAAGACTTATCTGATGTATAGTGTTTGTAACTGTGAACATGTTATCATGGTTTGTTTCATTTTGTATAAATATATGTTTGCGTTCGTCTCAAGTGATAAACCCAATAAATGTATTAAGTGTTGCACCTGTGTGTTCTGGGTGCATTTTACTGGAGTCAGTTAAATGTTGTGAGAATACTAAAGTCTGAATGAAGTGGTAATCTTGGTTTTGTTCAGTTTCAGTAGACCATGAAATGTTAATCACCATAGACATAGCGGTTATACCAATACTAGATTAACATTAGTGGTGGCAAGCTACATACGTAACAAGGCTGAAGACCTATCCTTTGTGTAATTATGTTTGAGTGGCTAATGTAAAAGAGACCAGCAGAGATTCTTGACCGGAGATAGATTGCTACTGATTGTGTTAATTTATGGGGGGTGGGGTTTTAAAATCATGTGATGGTACTGAGTTGATATTTAAGAGTGTTACTTTGTATTTTGAGTGCTTCTGATGAAGTCTGAGGCTTAAGGCCGACGAAAGCACTAAAAATCAATAAAGTTTGCTGTGGAACTTCATTTTGGATCCTGCTTCTTTTGAATTAATAGTTTTTGGAGTGTATTTGACTTCTTGGTTTATGTGTTATGGAGCCAGTTCCTCTCATTGGAGATTCCCCAGCAGGTTCCATCCGTGAACTTAACAGTTCTATTGGGAGCCTGGCAGCTTTAATACAGGTGCTGTCCAAGCAGAAAATGGACTTGGGAAGGAATTTATCTGCCCTACCAACTACTTTTGGACAAGTCAACAGCTTGTGAGGTAGCTCGCAAGATAGCATTACCAATTCCATTCCCACAGCTCAAGGTAGTCCTATTTCTGCCTCCACGGCACATGCAATGACTGTGATTGGATGAGGAGAGGTACCTGGAGGAGCTAATTTGGTGACTGGCATCGCGAATGGTGCAGCGTATTTTTCACTATCTGAGTGGATGAACGAAGGATTATCTAGTGACTTTAAAGACTTTAGTGATAACAGGCATGCCAACAATTATGTTGGAACGGTTGATGAACAACTGGAACATCTCGAGAAGGGAATAATCAAATATCGTAAATTGCAGGTGAAGAATTATTTACGTGAATGCTTGCAGAGGGAGCAAGTGCCTAAGGGTTTAAGGACATGGAGAATTCCCTCAGATACTATTCAAGGCTCTGACTTTTATAAAGAACTTGTCTTAATGTTCAACAGACATGGTTGTGAGCTTGTTCAACAGACATGGTTGTGAGCTTGTTGAATGTATTATTAAGGAAAATGATAGGAAAATGATGTTTATTAAAAAAACTGTTGATGAATGTGATTCAACGCTCAAAAATTATTTAGGGTTTCCGTTAAAGTTTGATAAATATAGGGCTATGTTTGTTGACATTGATAAATATGTAGAGGACTTGGTGAATAAAAAAAAGTAAAAAGTTAGTAAGGGACTAAAAAGACTATGAAGCTGGTAGAGCCTATCCCACACCAAGTGGATTCATTAGAATTCAACAGGACAGTGATAGAGAAAATATGTATCAAAATGAGTATGTGGACCAGGACTTGAGGGATGATAATGTAAATGACAATGGTGACAATGTAGTCCCTTTAGACATGCCATTGAGGAGGTCAGAATGCCTTCAGAACAGAACGAGGCAATTTGCCCAGGGCAGGGATGTAGAGAACAATGGGAACTACAGGAATACATTTTCCAACAAGGGCCGCCCCTACAGGGGACGAGGGAGGGGGAACAACAGGTGGTAAAAGATTCTGCCACCCAAATGAACACACACATCATTACGAACAATGAGGGTGATTTCAAAATATTCAATTTAAGTAATACAACAGTAGACAATGAGTGGGCAGAATTATTTCAAAAAGGGCTAAATTATGTTTCCTCGAAGGTGCCAGCAGTGGAAAAAATTCTTTTGGAAATTAAAATGTTTGTCAGGAAAGTTAATTTAGGTATTTTTTTTGACAATTAAATTAATAGGATACAAATACCACAATGTAAAAAATCAAGTACATTTAACCCTCCATTACATCCCTTGTTACAGGTGTTTGAAAATGTATGTAGTAATCAAGTAAGGAATCTTATTAAATATAGAAAAAACAACTGTACAACTAAACTTTCTCATGAAGAAAGTGATCTTTTAAAAAGTATATGTGAGAACATGAACATCAGGTTAATGAAACCCGACAAGGGAGGGGGCATAGTGGTAATGGAAAGGAGGGCCTATGTAGAAAAAATGTATGAACACCTTTTCAGTGATAGTTATGAACAAACATCTCTGAATGAATTGAGTATAGCATGCAGGCACATTGATGTTATTTTGAATGATTTATTATTAGATGGACATCACTATCTGAATTTAATTTTTTGCAACAAAAATCACCCCGGATACAGACTATCTTCGGCATCCCAAAAATTCACAAAAATATTGTTGATCCCCCCCCCCCCCCCAATGAGACCCATTGTAGATGCTAAGGCATCTAAGACATTCAATTTAGAAAAATTTGTAGATTTTCAACTCAAAAATGTGTTGGAAAAATTCCAGCACGTTCTCAAAGATTCCTGGGACTGCTTGGGTAAAATCACGGATAATTTATTTTGTGAACACCTGATATTAGTTACTATAGATGTCAAGGATCTCTTCAGTGTCATTCCACATGCCCTAGGTATTCAATGGTTTTATGACTTTCTTTGCAACAACACTACGATTGGACATAACAGAATTTTGATGCTTAGAACACTTATGGAAGTAATTTTAGAGAACAATTTTATTGTGTTTGAAAGCCAGTACTTCAAACAAAAGGTGGGTGTTGCAATGGGGGCAGCATGTGCCCTCTTATTTGCCAATATTGTCCTTACCTATTGGGAAATAATGTTTGTGTTCAAACATGAGTTATTTAAATTCTGTAAATTCTATGGGCGTTTTTTGGATGACATCCTGATATTTTGGGATGGCACGGATGAAGCATTGGACTGTTTATTTTTTTTTGAATTTTTAAACAGTAGTAACTACATTCTTCTCCTTTACCATGGAATCTACCAAGGGCACAATACATTTCTTGGACATTAAAATCACCAAGGTTCAGGTCAAAAAAGGGTTTAACTCAACAATATACAGGAAACCTACTTATTCGAATACCTTGTTGCATTATGGTAGCAGTCACCTCATACACCAGAAAAAATCATTGGTTAAGGGGCAAGGGGTGAGAATAACAAGAATGGTCAGTGATTATAAACAATTCACCGATGAAATGAACACCCTCAAACATATGTTAATCAGGAGAGGATACCCTGAAACATTTATTGATCCCATTTTACAGGAAGTTATTACTAAAAGAATCCGTGGGCATTTTCTTCCCTTATTAGGTGTTAACGTGTCAAATACAAATGCCATGAAAACATTGGATGGTGTATTAGATCATTTTAACACAGGCGTCACTGACAGAGGCTTTAGCAGGGTGTTAATTTTGACATTTAGCCCTGTTTTCAGTGAGATAAAAGATATTATTCTTAACGATTGGAGCATATTAAATGATATAAAAGAAAGTAAAATGGAAATGGGATCAAGGCCAGTAGTGGTGTATAAAAGAAGTTCCAATATTAAAAATATTTTAGAAAGGAGTGTACACAAAAATGTCGGATGTATGAGAGGATGTGGACATTGTGCACAATGTAGTTATGTTCTTGAAACAGATCTTGTGCATATAGAAAGTTATAGTACCATCAAACTTATGCATAAGATGAGCTGTATGACAAAAGCTTTAGTATATATCGTAATTTGTCAACAATGCAGTATGTTTTATATAGGAAAAACTAAAAATGCTTTTAATAAACGGATTTACCAACATCTCTGTCACATACGGAAAGTTAACATGTCCAATGCTTTATAGCTAGACACACTTTCGAACATAGTGGGCATTGCTTCAGATTTTCAGGTCTGGAGCAAGTCACTGACAAGGATATGAGGGGTGGTCCAAAAGATGTATGGTTAGAGTATAGGGAGTTGATTTGGCAACTCCGTGTTAATGCTACCAGTTTCCCAGGTCTGAATGAGACCTTGTCTATTAGTAGTTATTTAAAACTTAAATCTGAATTCCACATGTGAAAAAAGGTTCACAAGTTATTAGGACCGTCATTAATATTGAGTATCATAGTAATGATTATGAATTTTTTATGTTATTATTGTTTACTTTTTATTGCATTTGCACTTTATGAAAAAACACCAACTGCAGAAGTTTTGCACACTAGATTTTAGGTAATGTTCCTTTAGGAACAAAAGTGTTTTCACAAATGAACTGGTGTTCTTCATGAATTAATTGTGTTAAGTTATGGGGAGTGGGGTTTTAAAATCATGTGATGGTACTGATTTGATATTTAAGAGTGTTACTTTGTATTTCGAGTGTTTCTGATGAAGTCTGAGGCTTAAGGCCGACAAAAGCACTAAAAATCAATAAAGTTTGCTGTGGAACTTCATTTTGGATCCTGCTTCTTTTGAATTAATAGTTTTTGGAGTGTATTTGACTTCTTGGTTTATATGGTGAACTGTATGTTGTGTACTGAGCTTCAAGAATGTAACCACAGTGTACTCTACTGGAAAAGAAAAGAAATGTGTATAAACTATATACCTGTGCAAATGTATGCTTTAATAGTAGAAGTTGGAACATAGAGTTATCTTAACAAAACTTCACGAAAATAAGTGGAAATTAAGTGCTTTGCGATGTGCTATGACAGTTGAGTTTCAATGTAGCAAGAAGATAGGATCTCTAGAGCTAGAAATTTTTTCTATTGTCCTGGAGAGAAGTATTTGCTATGTTTGAAATGTAAAGTGTTTTATATTTCTGTGACTTCCTAGCAGCCGCACATCTGAGAGAGATGTATTTTTGACACAGAGATGTTAGTGTCTGCTTAGCCTGGGAACTGAGGGCAGGTGACAAAGAATGATGTCATCCAGGCTAACCCAGCAGTAAAATGTAATATTAATTTGAGCACTCTCTCAGAGAGAGACTGCATTTTGTATCTTGTCTTGGACCTAGCAAGAACATCCACTCATCATCATCTGTATTTGCCTTGCTAATAGTAAATAACTAAGGAAAAGGAATTTCTTTTAGATATAGATAGGAATACAGAAAAGATTAGTTTAAATGTTTTATGTATTTATTTGAGACTGTCCTGCAATGTCATTTTAAAATATTTCCTGTGATTCTGAATTCTGTAGTTACTGTATTGGCTGAGTATTGGCTTGTTCTTTTATCATTTATTATTAAATATATTTAAACCTTTTAATCTTGGCTGGTTTGGAGATGTTTAAGCTCTTGAGTACATGCATATGTATTTGGTGACACTGTAGAGGCCACTTCAGTAGCCTTGCTCTTGGTCCCACTTATCATTTGGATAATATTAATATTACACAGTAGGATCGGCTTGGCTTGGGAGTGCCTTCTGTGTGGAGTCTGCATGTCCTCCCTGTGGTTTGGTAGCATTCGAAAGACAAGCGTGCATAAATGGGCATGCCTTCATTGAAGGTTGGGTGTCGAGCTGGCACCTCGGCGTTTCATAAAAATCTACTGCCAATCATTAGTGGACCGGAGTTCCTCTGTGGCAACCCCTTACCGGGAAAAGCCGAAAGACCAACAACAACAACACAGTAGGATTGGGCACCCTTTGTAAGGGCCTTAGAGTAGGTGCTAAAGAGCTGTTGGTGGCAGTGATAGCTACCTTTTAGTCTGGGCAGAGGGGGGCATAGCTAGTAAACCTATGCCAGCCTTTCCCAGGAGTGTGTGTGTGTGTGTTTGTATATAAAGCAAATCTCAAAGTAAACGTGTGTGTGTGTGTGTGTGTGTGTGTGTGTGTGTGTGTGTGTGTCAGCTACTTGGGCAGGGACATGAAGCACTGGTTGGACAGAGATGGTGCTGGAGGTTTTGGCTTGACCACTTGGCTGAGATCTTAACCTTATAGCTGTGCCAGTGGGGGAGTCTTACTGGAGAGCTGGAGAAAGAGGGAGAAACCAACCCCAGATTGACTGTGATCTCTCTGTGCTCTTAAGGGCAATTGTAGTTTACTGTGTGTACTTGTCATCCTCCCAATGTGTATGCCCCTCACTGGTACTAGTGGTGAGGATTGAGGCTCTTTGATTACTGGGCCAGTGCAGGGGCGTCACACTGTCCAGTTTTTTATGTAGGATATTTAGCCATATTTTAATAACCACTAGGATTACTATTATGTGTGACTATATTGGTACATCCATGCTTGAAAAAGGACATATTACATGGACTTCTGGCATTTAAGTGCATGAGTATTAACTCTTGCTCATCTTGTTGAAAATGTATATTTGTTACCAAAGGAAAAAGTGTTGTGGGAGGACTAAAGCTGGATTCTCTCTCTCTCTTCTGCATAGGTTCATAGGGAGTAACTAGGCATACAGTCCAGGAGACCATTAAGGAGCCTAGCTTAGATTCCCAATGACCCCAAAGCTCTGTCTACACAAGCAATTTGCTTAAGGTTGCACAGTAGGCAAATAAAGGTGGAAAGATTCAAGCCCTGTACCCCTGGCACAGGAAGCGGCTCATTAAGAAGTCAGAGTTTTAATCATATGCACTAATTGCATAGTAGTAATAATAGTAAGGAAAAATTAAGCTCACAAACTGGACTGTCAAAATGCCAAAAATACTGCATAAAAGATGTCTGCATATTGTTGGGACAATACAGGTAGTATTAAAAAGTTTTGTAGTACAAAACTACTGTAGTTGATTTATATTATGCTTTAAGAATGGGATTATATGTAGTTGCTTGTGGTGTTGTATGGCTGGACTTTTGAAAGGAAGGTATTTTATTAGGCTCATTGAGTTGCACTTGCCTCTTTTTTTTTTTTTTTTTGTAAGATGAAGAAATAAGACGTTACAAAACTAGTGTAGAGAATGGTAGGAGACCTCTGTGCAGTTTACAGGAACAGAGGGATAAGGACAGAGAGATAAAGTTTTGCAAAAATCTTTGTAGTCATGTCTGTTGAATTATACTGAGACTTTTTTGTAGTATGTAATACAGACAGCACAAAATTCCAGGGTTTTTGAACATTACTACATTGTGCATCATCAGAAAATTATTAATTAGTAATGCTTCAGAGACTGCATAAAGGGTTTTGTTGATGATATTCATTTGTTTTATTCCTATTATCTTTGAAGCAGTGTGAAATATCCAAGCATTTGTAAAGTGGTCTGTTAGCTTCATCGTAAAATGTGGCTATGTGGTTTCATCACAGATTTCTGCTGAGATGTGATTCCAGTTAGCCGGGATAACATTTTTAAAACGTTTTTTTCTCCCACGACATGACAGTTTGGAGTCTTTGCAGTGCTGGCATGATTTCAGAGTTGTGTGAAGATCCTTATGGAATTTCTTTGTGTTTAGTCTGTGCCTGGAGGATTAATATATAAGTATTTTAAAGGTTAGTGTTGCTATAAGTGAGGCATAGGCTAGTACAAGCAGCCAGTTGGCCATCTTTAGAGTAATACACTCGTGTTCCTTTTGTGAGACTAAGGTTATATACCTTCAGATATTGTAGTGTTGAGTGTTCTGACTGGAGTTTAGAGCGATAACTGGCACACCATCATCAGGACAAGGAATTATATTTTTGACTGTGGCTTTTTCTGATTTAGTAGTTACATATATAAATATGCAATAGCAGGCATATTTGCATTATGACATAACCAATCAGTTGTTTCATGTGGCTAATAAATGAGAGGGCTACGTCCATGATCCAAAGTCCTAAGTATTTATCAGCTTGGATTTTCAAGTTTTAATAGATCAACTATATTAATAGAACCAGCTGGTATTATATTTTTTGCTGGTTTCAAGAAGCTAGATTGTTAGAATGCCAATAGGATTGTGAGTCAAAGTTGTTATGCAAATGTGCCTGTCTTTTGCTGTAGAAGAAGCAATTGCCATGAGTTGCAGAAGAACTGACATTCATCTGTTATCCTGAATTAGTATTTAATGATTGCTATATGAAAGTGTAAACATTTGTGTAAGTCATGTATGTTCATAGGTTGATAACTAGGCTATCTGACCTAGGGCATTTATAAGCCGAGCCAGAGTGTGTTTGGCTTTCGCCACCCTTTTAGATTAGTTGACTGTGTCTCTGTATAGTAGGTCGCAGAATATAGCCCTTTTGAGGTTAGTTTACTGTGCCTCTGTCTAGTAGGGACACAGAAGAGATCCCAGGGGTAAAGCTACGATCTCCCATCCACTCGTCAAGATTTCTCTTAAAGAGGGTCATTGAGGGACTCTGCCTAACATGGATTGGGATTTTGTTCCGGAGTGAGGGGAGCCTCTGGGATATGAATCTGTCCATCCAGCATGTCCTATTTATTTCTGTGCTGAGGTTTAAGTCCCTGGAGCGTGTAGCTCTAAGGGATTTGGATTTCCTGAGGTAGAGCATGTCCATTAATTCTGGGTTGGACATGGCTTTATACGTCAGGCACAGATCGCCTCTGAGTAGGCGGTAAGCAACTGAGTAGAGCTGGAGTTTCTTTAGCCTAACTGCGTAGGGCATCTGAGTCCCTTGATCCTCTTGGTGAGGTACTTTTAGGGTCTTTCCAGTTGCTGCACTTGTCGGGTAAGGTACATCCCAAATGGGGCATTGTATTCAATTATGGGCCTGATGAGTGATGAGTAGAGGGGCACAATGACCTCTCTTGATCTAGATGTGAGCCCTTTCGTGATAAGGTGGGCTATATAGAAGGTCTTTCTAACCACTTTGGCAATGTGATTGTCAAAGGAGAGATTGCTATTTACTTGGGTCCCCAAATCCCTAATTACTACTTCCGTACTTAATGGATTACCACCTATGTGGTAATTTGTGGGCACTTTGTTTTTCCCAAAGGGGATGACTATGCACTTTTTGGCATTTAGCTTTAGGCCATGGCTCTGGCACCAGTTATCCATCTCTGTGAGACCCTTTTGGAGGATGCTTGTGTCAGTCGGCGAGTCGATTATGGCACCCAGTTTGCAGTCATCTGTGAACTTGGTCAGTCATAGTCCTCCCATGTTAGCCTGTACCTCAGAGAAATATATACCAAACAAGAGAGGTCCCAGGACTGAGCCTTGTGGGACGCCACTTGTAACTGGTTTAGAGTCTGACATGGCATCTGCAATTCTGACCATGTGGGTTCTATCCCTGAGCCAGTTTGCAACCCATCTTGTGACATAGGGGTTGATATTTAAGCTGGTAAGCTTATTTATGATGCCCGAGTTGGGTATTGTGTCTAAGGCTTTTGCAAGATCCAGGTAGGCTGTGTGGACTACCTTCCCTTCATCTATTGCCTTGGTGACTGTTTCAAAGAAATTGACCAGGTTTAAGAGGCAAGATCTGCCCTTAACAAAGCCAAATTTGGTAGCATCCAGTGTTTGGAGGTTCCCAATGTCTTTGTTTATGAGTTTCATGATGATACGCTCCATAGCTTTGCAGACTGGGCTAGTCAGGCTTATAGGGTGATAGTTTCCGGGGTCTGTTGTGGCACCACCTTTGTGGAGTGGGGACCACTGTTGCTGTACACCATTCCTTGGGTACATATCCTGTAGTAAGGCTGAGATTGAACAGTGACTTTGTGAGGGTTCAGTTCTTCTTGGAGTTCGTGTAAGACGCAGCCCGGGACACCATCCAGTCCCATTGATGCTGTGTTTTTTACTTTGGAGAGGGCAGCTGTCATCTATGCATCTGTGATGTCAGGGAGGCTACACTCTGTTGGGATAGACATTTGCTCTTTTGGGGGGAAGGGGGGAGAAGTTTTCACTGAACCTGTCTGCCAGGATGTTGGCAATGTCTGTGGGTTCACTGTATTTTTTGTCATTTTGAACTAACTCAGAGCATTTCTGGGAGTTGCCACCCAGGTTCCTGACATAACTAAAGAAGGCCTTGTGATTATCTTTAGCATCTTGTGCAATTTTTCTTTTGAAGCTGGCCTTAGATGATTTTATGAGGGATCGTAGTTTCTTGCTAGTACTAATCAGAGATGCCTTCCCTTTTCGGGATTTTGCTCTATCATGTAGTAGCTTCCTCCTTCTGTTGTATAGCTTATTTATGGCTGGGGTCCACCAGACAGGTCTCCTGCCTTTGGAAGAATGAGTTTTGGTTTTATTTGGGATAGCACGATCCATGCATTCCTGTAGGTGTCCATAGAAAGTGTTTGTAATGGATTCTGTGGTTTAGGCCGTATTTTCCACTGGCCCGGGGGCTTTGAAGGATTCCACCTCAGTTTTGAGAAGTGTGAAGTTTGCTTTTGAGAAGTTCACCTTGGTTTCCTTGGCTGGGGGTGGGGACAGGATATGGATGTCCAGTGAGATTAATTTATGGTCAGATCTTACCAATGAGGGGTATACCTCTGGTATGGAACATATAGTCCCCATGTTGGTGATGATCAGGTCCAATATGTTTTCCCCTCTTGTGGGAGTGGTGACGAGTTGTTCCATAGCATTTGAGTTTATAAATTCTAGGAACTCTTGGGCGAGGGTGTTGGGGCTTGAGAAGTGCTCCCAGTCTATGTTTGGGTAGTTGAAGTCACCCAATATAACGGTGTTTGGAGAGACCTTCATATTCTCCAGTGTTCTCAGGAAAGCTGAGTGGGGTTCCTGAGTTTACAAACTGAAAGGCAGTTTTGCCCACTGTTAGTTGCACATGGATGGTCTCCGATGCTTCATGCAGTGCCACTAACCTGGAGGTGTGGGTATCTTTGATGAATATGGATACTACCCCCCTCCTTTTGTGGTTCGGTCCGAGTTTTGGGGCCGAAAAGCATGGTATGAGGTATAACCTGGTAGTGCTGGGGTGCTCTTGGGAGCCTTGAACCAGGTTTCTGTTACTGCACAGATATCTCCATACTGAGGAGAGCCTCGAGTGCATGCATCTTGAGGTTTAGACTTCTAGCGTTGAGCAGCATTACCCTTAGTTTCTTTTTCTTTGTGTTGTCTATGGAGGTGGGTTTGTCTTTTGAGCCTTGCCTAAAAAAGGCAATATGGGGGTGGCAAGAGCCTTAGCCAGTATTCGAAAGCCCAGGGTGACAGGTGCAAGCTGTCCCTAGCGAAGCAACGTGGCTTGTCGGGCGTGTCATCCCAGGCTGACAGACACTGGATCCCCTTTGAATGAGACCAATACTTTAGCCAATTGTTAAAATTGATCATTTTGTCTTTATACTGTGGCATCATTCTTGGTGAGGGTAAGATGCTACTTAAGGTCAGGGCCATACTGGCCTGGGCTACATGATCAGAGAGCTCCTCTATGTCTCTCTTCATGTAGTCCAGGGAGGTACGTCTCAGGTCATTCACACCAGCATGGACAATGACGGAGTCATATTTGTACTTGCTTTGGAGTGACCCGAGTACTTGTGTTATGTGGCAGATCCAGGCACCCGACAGGCAGCTTACAGTGACCTTCTCCTTGTTCAGCCTGGTGAGTGGGACGTCAGTGTGTCTGACAATAGAGTCACCTATTACAAGTGTATTAGGTGTGTTGTTTAGTCTTAAGGGCTGTGACTGTGTGGCACACTGACTTTGTAAACTATGTGATACGTGGGTATTGTTGTGGGGTAGCGGTTGCTTGGATGTCTGCTTTGGAGCTCTCTGCTGCTTGGGCAGATTTTTATTTAGAGCCTCCGAGTGTGTTTTTGTGTGTTTGTTTTTCTGTTGTGATAGGTCTATGTGAGACTGGATTTGTGGCGTGTGTGGTTATTTTCTCCTCCTGACTGACTGCGCCAGTATTGGGTTGAGAGAGCTCAGCCTCCAGTTTGGCTATATAGTTGCATCTCTCATATATTTGAGCTTGTTGGGAGGAGGAGAGGGTGGTCTGTGTACATAAGGCAGTTGTAACATTGCCTCAAGATTCCCAGATTCACCAGCTGGACTGGAGAGTAAACCCGAAACTGACTTTTGGACATACCAGAATAGTATAAGGAACTACTTTTTGACTGATCAAAAAGGACCAATAGGGAGCCAAGTACTTAAAGGGAGTATAAGAGGGTGTAGTGCTTTAGTTTATTAGTGCTTACTTATAAGATTACTTATACGAGCAACTGCAGGGCTTTAGAATGAAAATAGAGTGCTTACTTTGAGATTTAGAACAGTTCTAAGGGAAAAAGTGAAGAGCAGACTTTGTGGAGCCGGGAATAGTTTAAACCCGTTTAAGCAAGGAAACTGAAAGAGATAGGAATTGTCCCAGAGCGGCCAATAAGCTACTAGTTTCAGGGCTGAGACCACTCCTCCAGGGACAGATAGGCTGCTCAAAACTCCCCATTCTCACTGGTGAACAGAGAAGCTTCCTCCTATCTAAGTAAGGATATGGGCAACACAGGAAACTATACCACAGCCCGGAATTCAGCAAAACCTGAAATCTGGACTAATCTAGTTCAGCAAAGGCAGGAAAAGAGATTTTTTTTTTCCAGGAAACAGCAGAAAAACACACAGAAAACACTGTAAATGCTATAAACAGGCTAGCGCACTTTAGTGTGTGGCCTACAACAGTTATACAATACAAAAATGACTTAAATTGATATGAAACAAGTGCAAAAACTGTAAAAAGCAGAAGACAAATGCAATTTAAACTTTTTGAAGCACAGATCAGTTAGAAATTCGCTTTTTAGGTGGGAAAAGGCAGTCGGAGCAAAAAAAAAAAAAAAAACAGAGAAAAAAATACTTAAATCTGGAAAAGTCTCTCTTGGGTCTCTCTGTTGCCTGTATCACTCTGCAGGACACCATGAGGAGCTGTGCGGAGTTGTATACTGGCGCAAACCGTGCAAATGTGGGTTTTAAAGCAGGGAAACTGAAAGAGATAGGAATTGACCCAAAACGGCCAATAAGCTGCTAGTTTCAGGGCTGAGACCACTCCTCCAGGGACAGATAGGCTGCTCAAAGCTCCCCACTCTCACTGATGAACAGAGAAGCTTCCTCCTATCCATATAAGGATATGGGCAACACAGGAAACTGCACAACAGTCCGGAATTCAGCAAAACCTGAAATCTGGACTAATCTAGTTCAGCAAAGGCGGGAAAAGAGATTTTTTGTTTTGTTTGTTTTTTGTGATAGTGGGTTCAGGTTTAAGCTTCTTGAGTCATATTAGTACTGTAATATAAATTTGTCATTCATATTTTAAAGTTTACGTCTGCCAAAGATGCATAGTAGTGCTTCACTGATCTAAGTTTTATTTTCTTTTAGCCTTTCACGTAATATTTCAGACTGAGGACCCCAGTGGCATTCCACACTTCACCTCCTTCCCAATGGCACTGTACAGCACCTATGAACTGTTTGTGACCATCATTGATGGCCCATCTAACTACAATGTGAATGTGCCAGCTATGTTCATGGCTCTTTATACAGCCTTCTCTATCTTTGCCACCCTACTGATGGTCAACCTATTAATAGCCATGATGGGAGATACACACTGGCGGGTAGCGAGGGAGCGCCATGAACTTTGGAGAGCACAGGTGATGGATATATAGTGATGAATATGATTTACTGCACTGTACTGTCTATTAGTAACTGCCATGATTTACTTTTTTGTCCTTTCTGAATTAGTGAATTTCAGTAAAAAGGAGTGGAATGTGGAGAAAGGCATATTTCATTCAACAATATATATTATTTAACATGGTATGATTATTAAAAGAGAAGTGAAAATGAAACATGCATTTTAACAGCAATAACCTTTCTTGGAGATGTACATATGCATTTACCATTGTACTCCTTGATATCCTACACATTGGATACACAAGAACACTTGATGTTCGTCGTTATATCACTGTTGCAGTAGCCTAAGCTATATGGGACACTCCTCCAAGGATTAGGCAGTCAGCTTTCAAAACTTTAGGTCACCTTCCATGCACCCTAGTAACTGCCATGCACAAATGAAGCAGTATAAAACTTCAGGATTTTCTTGCCACTGGAGAGAGCATTCCTCTGACAACTTTGGGTAATCGACTGTCAGCTTGCTCTTTTACAAGACTGGGCAGATAATTTCCCATTTGAGGATTACCACCCTTAGACCAGTTCTTTCAGAAACATTCATTTATTTTTAGCCAAAATGTTATTGTCGAAGGATTGTTTTCCAGGGATTGTCACAAAAGTTTCACTTCAAAATCTTATGTTTTGTCTGAAGGTTCCCTAAGGTGAATGAATCCCTTGTATATATTAACATTTTTGTAAATAAATTTCAACATTTATTGTTAGGGCTTCCACTTTGGACTTTTAACAGACTACCCTAAAAATCAAAACTTTTACCTCTATACTTCCAATTCCTGTCAGGTTGCTTTACTTGACATCTAAGCTCTGCTAACCACTTGTCAGGCATCTTTTTTCAGCTGACAGTCTATCCTAGGTCCCTAATGGGACTCCCTAGTTTATCTTTATTTTTTTTTTTGAGAAAAGTGTACTGCTTGTACGTAGGTGTTGAGAGTCTGGGACAACTGTGCTTTGTGCTAAAAAAAATTTACATTGAAATTTATTTCCTCAGAAGGCAATACTGGTTCCTCTAGGCTTTCCTTTTGTTTTTTTTTTTCAAATATATTTTTATTGAAGTTTACAAACTTTTCAAACCTAAAAAGGAAAAACTGTAAGTCATTACAGGAAGCAGTAAAGTATAGGTGTATATATATATATATATATATATATATATATATATATATATATATATATATATATATATATAAAAAACAGTACAAAAACAATGCATTTATAAAACAGCAGTTATGTTACAGGGAAACTTACATCTTAGAGAATAATATAAGCAGTAGAGGCCCCCAATAACCTATTACAGTCAAAGTCTAGAGAAACAAATGGAAAATGACTTGGAAGGAGGAGTATATGACTGTCTTAAGAAGAATGAAAAGCGGTAAGGAGGGTATAGCCATATAAACCAACTATTTATACCATATTTACAACATGGATGCTAGAGGATAAAATAATATAACAAAATACGGTACTTGCATATTATCGCAACCACATTTGCAACTGCAATAATTTGCCATGTTTAACTCAAACTATGTCTCTTAACTTTAAAATAGTTGTGTAAAGTGTTAAGTAGTACTCTCTGATATCATTAATGGGTAAGGAAGAGGCATAAAGGTCAAATTCCTGTTTAGGGGTAGCGTCCTTTACTGATGTCAGGTCATGAATAATGCGAGCACCATGCCTACTGCTTCTCAGTGTGGTGAAGAATGACCGATTTTTATGAGGAACATTTTGTTATATGATTAATAGTCAGACTGGGAACCAAAGTTCATAGAGCAAATGAATTATGCCAAACACTGACCCCACAACAGTTGCAATAATGCAAATAAATACTAGTAACTAACGCAGCGCAGGCTTTCTCCGTAGCGCTACTTGTGGGGCATGGGTGATGAACGTTATCCTGCTTCACACGCATACTTGTGTATCTCTGAAGTTGTGTACTCAGAAATGGCCCTTACAGCAAGAACTACAGGTGCTGCTGTTGATGGTGAATGATTCCCCAGATAGGAAAATAAATGGGGAAATAAATATAATACATACATATAATGAATAAATAGGAAATAAATTTAACAGAGTTTGAAAGGCGCCGCTTCTGTTGCTCAGAACGTTATGACTGATGAATCCTAACATTACAGATGACTGCCAAGCAGCAGTCATGTGTCTACTTTGGACAAGGGCTCTACCTGCCATTATTCCTCCTCGTATGTGCCAAAAAAATGTGACCCAGTACTGTGTAACAGTTTACACCACCCTTCTTTCACTAACGCACACAGTTTGGCAGAAAACATTATAAAGTATGGCACCTGTGAAATGTGGTTGCGATAATACGCAAGTACCCAAAATACTTTGTAAAATCAAAAGTTACAGTGTGGTGATAATGTCTAATAATTATAGGGCCAGATATGAAACCGATGGAGGATTTCCTGGAATGTATTGGCCTCTAGGCTTTCCTATCTACCAGTGAAGCTTCTTTTCTGGCTATGGCATAGACCTGGGTCCCATTTAAATCTATTGATCCCTCCCTGATCTTTAAGAAGAAAGATGTTACCCAGGCAGCTTTGGCTTTCACTGTGCCTTCCTATTTGCTTCAGCCACTGGTGGGTGACTGCATTGTGTTCATCTTTTGCTCCTCAAACAACTCATCTATTTCTGTTTCTGTTTCTGTTCCTCTTTCTCCCTTGGGTGTTGCTCCTTAGGAGGGCTCTAAGGACTGGGAGACTAGCATGTCCTCTCCTCTGACTGTTCAGCTGCCCTTGTTGGGCTTCTCCTCTAAACTATCCTAAGGAACTTCCTTACTGGGAAAGGGACTTTCCTTTCAGCTGCTCTTTTTCTGGTAGGTCCCCCAGAAAAAGGAGCCAGAAAATTAAATGCATAGAGAAGACTGATTGATTAGATTTTGCAAAGGGTTTATTTAGAACCTTTCGGGCTTTTGGTACCAAATCTTCTCTTCCTTTTAAAAGGAGAGTGCTTTCCTCTCTTACAAATACTGAATTCCACTTTGAGGTGCAGGATTTAGACTGGGGATGTGTTGCTTTTATAATAGGCAGTCTGATTTCAGTGTGGAAAAAAAGAAATTTCAGAATGTCATCAAAGATCTGATTTGTTAGAGGTGGATTTTCCATAACCTGTATGTGCTTCTCCTGTGTTGCCAGCCAAAGTGGGTCTCTTTGTGATAGTTGTAATTTGCATGACTGTATAAATGCCCATGGCAAACAAATTCCTTTTTGCGAACACTACGTCATATCATGCAGTATTTCACTGTCGAAGTCAGCTTCTTCTAAAGTCATTACAGCGACTAACCCTGTGTTTTCTGACAAACTGGTAAAACCTTAACAGGTTTGGGAAGAAAGTCTATTCTTGTACCTTGACCATCATGTCAGAAACTATAACCTCTCTAAATTCTGTGCTATCTTCTTTGTCTTGGATAACCAAATTTAAACTGGGGAAATTTACACCGGATAACCAAATTTAAACTGGGGAAATTTACATCTAGCTATCACATGAGCAATACAGGTGACCCCCAGGGATGTGTGCTCTCCCCACTTCTGTTCTCCCTCTACACTAATGACTGCACCTCTAAGGACCCCTCTGTCAAACTTATTAAATACGCAGATGATGCAACTATCATCGGGCTCATCAGGAATGGTAATGAGCCTGCATACAGATGGGAGGTTGAGCAGTTGCCCCTTTGGGGCAGTCAAAATAATTTGGAACTGAACACTCTCTTAAAACTGTAGAGACGACAGTGGACTTTAGTAGTGGTACTACGATATTACCCCCCCCCCCCTTTATATTTAATACTGCTGTGTCAGTTGTGGAATCCTTTAAGTTTTTAGGATGTGTAATCTCCCGGGACTTGAAGTGGGAGATCAATGTGTAGGGTGCATCATAAAAAAAGGCACAAAGGCAAATGTTCTTTGTGATAACTGAGGAAGTTCAACCTCCCACAGGAACTGTTGATTCAGTTTTATGCAGCAGTCACCGAGTCTGTTCTTAGCTCATCCATAATAGTGTGGTTTGGATCTCTGTCTAAACATGACAAAAATAGTATACATCGAATAGTCAGGTCTGCTGAAAATATCATTGGTGCTAGTTTGCCCTCCTTACAGGGCCTGTACTATTCCAGAATCATGAAAAGGGCAGGGAAAATCATCACCAACCCTTCACATCCAGGCCATCTTTTTGAACTATTAACATCAACTGGGCAATCTAAACAGCCTATACTCTATCTGAAAAGCTCAGCACTTGCTCCTAAAGCATTTCTTATACAGGTAAAGCACTCTTAAACAAAAGAAAGTACTTCATTCACCTAAATTCCCTTGAGTACCCATTTTCCTATAGGTCCCTTCTGACTCAGTTACACAGCAATCTTTTTCACTATTTCTAGCATGTCGAAGGGTCAGTTGCTGGCATCCTCTCCTGTTCAGCTGGTGAATCTGGGAATCTTGAGGCAATGTTACAATTGCCTCATGTACACAGACAACCCTCTCCTCCTCCCAACAAATACAAATATATGCGAGAGATGCAACTATATAGCCAAACTGGAGGCTGAGCTCTCTCAATTCAGTACTGGCAAGACCAGTCAGGAGGAGAAGGTAACCACGCACACCACAAACCCAGTCTCACATAGAACTATCACAACTGCAAACCAAACACATAAACACACAAAAACATACTCGGAGGCGCTGATTAAAAATATACCAAAACAACAGAGGCCTCCAAAGCAGACACCCAAGCAACCACCACCTCAAGACATAGCACATGCAACAACATAGTTCACAAAGTCAGTGTGCTAAACAGTCACAGCCCTTAAGGCCAAACAACATGCCAGACACTTGTAATAGGTGACTCCATAGTCAGGCACACTGACGTCCCGCTCACCAGACTGAACAAGGAAAAGGTCACAGTAAGCTGTCTGTCAGGAGCTAGAATCCGCCACATAACACAAGCACTCAGGACACTCCACAGCAAGTACAAATATGACTCAGTCATTGTACATGCCGGTGTGAACGACCTGAGACGTACCTCCCTGGACTACATGAAAAGAGACATAGAGGAGCTCTCTGATTATGTAGCCCAGGCTGGTATGACCCTGACCCTGAGCAGCATCTTACCCTCACCAAGAATGATGCCACAGTACAAAGACAAAATGATCAGTTTTAACAATTGGCTTAATTACTGGTGAGGGGATCCAATGTCTGTCTGCTTGGGATGACATGCTTGACCAGCCACGCTGCTTCGCAAGGGATGGCTTGCACCTGTCACCCCTGGGCTTCCAGATATTGGCCAAGGCTCTTGCCACCCCCATAGTGCCTTTTTTAGGCAAGGCTCAAATGACAAACTTACCTCCCTAGAAAACACAAGTGGAAAAAAACTAAGGGTAATGCTGCTCAATGCCAGAAGTCTAAACCTCAAGATGCATGCCCTCGAAGCCCTCCTCAGTATGGAGAACATCGATGTCTGTGCAGTGACTGAAACCTGGTTCAAGGCTCCTGAGAGCATCCCAGCACTATCAGGTTTTACCTCATATCATGCTTTCCGGCCCCAAAACATGGACCGAACCACAAAAGGAGGGGGAGTATCCATATTCATCAAAGATACCCACACCTCCAGGTTAGTGGCAACGCACGAAGCATCAGAGACCATCCATGTGCAACTAACCATAGGCAAAACTGCCTTACAGTTTGTAGCATGCTACAGACCACCCTCTCAAACTCAGGAACCCCACACATCCTTCCTGAAGACACTGGAGAGTATGAATGTCTCTCCAAATACCATCATATTGGGAGACTTCAACTACCCAAACATAGACTGGGAACATTACTCAAGCCCCAACACCCTAGCCCAAAGGTTCCTAGAATTCATAAACTCAAATGCAACGGAACAACTAGTCACCATTCCCACAAGAGGAGACAATATACTAGACCTGATAATCACAAACATGGGGACAAAATGCTCCACACCGGAAGTATATCCCTCTTTGGTAAGATCAGACCATAAATTAATCTCACTGGAAATCCACATCCCGCCCCCACCCCCTGCACAAAAGACCACAGTGAAGAACTTCTCAAAAGCCAACTTCACACTTCTTAAGACTGAAGTGGTATCCTTCAAGATCCCTGGGCCAGTGGAAACCACAACCCACACTGCTGAATCCTTTGCAAATGCCTTCTACGGGCACCTTAAAGAATGCATGGATCATGCAATCCCAGATAAAACCAAGACCCATTCCCCCAAAGGCAGGCGCCCAGTCTGGTGGACCCCAGCCATAAACAAACTTTACAACAGGAGAAGGAAGCTACTACATGACAGAGCAAAATCCCTAAAAGGGAAGGCATCTCTGATCAGTACTAGCAAAAAACTACGATCACTCATAAAATCATCCAAGGCCAACTTTGAGAGAAAAATCGCAAAAGACACAAAAGACAATCACAAGGCCTTCTTTAGCTATGTTAGAAACCTGGGTGGAAACTCCCAGATATGCTCAGAGTTAGTCCAAAATGACACAAAATACACTGAACCCACTGATATTGCCAACATTCTGGCAGACAGGTTCAGTGCAAATTTCTCCTCCCCCCCAAAAGGAGAAATAACTATCCCAGCTGAGTGTAGCCTCCCTAACATCTCAGATGCCCAGGTGAGAGCCGTCCTCTCTAAAGCTAAAAACACAGCATCAATGGGACCGGACGGTGTCCCGGGCTGTGTGCTACATGAACTCCAAGAGGTACTAAACCCACACATAAGGCTGCTGTTTAATCTTAGCCTTACTACAGGATACGTACCCAAAGAATGGCATACGGCAACAGTGGTCCCACTTCACAAAGGCGGTGCTTCTACGGACCCTGGAAATTACCGCCCCATAAGCTTGATGAGCCTGGTCTGCAAAGCTATGGAGAGGATCATTATGGAACTCATAAACAAAGACATTGGGGACCTACTGACATTGGATCCTACCCAATTTGGCTTTGTCAAGGGCAGATCCTGCCTTTTGAACTTGGTCTACTTTTTTGAAACAGTCACTAAGGCCATTGATGAGGGTAAGGCAGTTCACACAGCCTACCTTGACCTTGCAAAAGCCTTTGACACAATACCCCACTCAGGCATCATAGACAAACTCACCAGCTTAAATGTAAACCCATATGTCACAAGATGGGTTGCAAACTGGCTCAAGGACAGAACCCACAGGGTCAGAGTTGCTGGAGCTATGTCAGACTCTAAGCCAGTCACAAGCGGTGTCCCACAGGGCTCAGTCCTGGGACCCCTCTTGTTCGGCATTTATTTTTCCGAGGTACAGACAAACATAGGAGGATTGTGGCTGACAAAGTTCGCAGATGACTGCAAACTGGGCGCCATAATTGATACTCCAGCGGACACAAACATCTTTCAGAGAGGCCTCATAGAAACAGATAATTGGTGCCAGAGCCATGGCCTTAAGCTGAATGCCAAAAAATGTATAGTCATACCCTTTGGGAAAAACAAGGTACCCACAAATTACCACATAGGTGGTAATCCATTAAGTATGGAAGAGGTAATCGGGGACCTAGGGACCCAGGTTGACAGTAACCTCTCATTTGACACTCACATTGCCAAAGTGGTTAGGAAGACCTTCTATATTGCCCACCTTATCATGAAGGGTTTCACATCTAGATCAAGAGAGGTCATTGTGCCCCTGTACTCGTCTCTTATCAGGCCAATGACAATGCCCCATTTGGGATGTATCTTACCCGACACCTGCAGCAGTTGGAAAGACCCCAAAAGTTCCTCACCAAGAGGATAAAGGGTCTTAAACATATGTCATATGCTGCCCGACTGAAAAAACTCCAGCTCTATTCAGTCGCATACCGCCTTCTCAGAGGTGATCTGTGCCTGACGTACAAGGCCATGTCCAATCCAGAATTAATGGACATGCTCCACCTCATAAAATCCAAATCCACCAGAGCCACGAGAGCAAGAGACTTAAACCTCAACACAGATATAAATAGGACGTGCTGGAGGGACAGATTCATCACCCAGAGACTCCCTACACTATGGAACAGAATCCCAGTCCATGTGAGGCAGAGCCCCTCACTGACTCTGTTCAAGAGAAACTTGATGAGTGGATGGGAGATCGTAGGTTTACCCAGGGAATCATCTCTGTGTCACTGCTGGACAGAGGCACAGCAAACTAATGGGTATAGTATTCTCATCCTAAGGGGTGGTGAAAGCCACACACACTCTGGCTAGGCTTATAAATGCCCTAGGGCAGATAGCCTAGTACGAACCTATGAACCTATAATACTCACTAAAATGAGCAGATGTAAGAACAGATTTTTTTCCACAGGCCATCAAGTTCATAAACAGTTAATTCAGCTTATTAGGTTGGGGTATTCTTTTTCGCAAGTCTTGGAGGATTCTGCAGTATTGTTTACATATTGTTATACTTGTTTCTTTTAGAGTGCATTTCAGTATTTCTTGCACTGAGTTGCACTTTATATGTATATTTACTTTTTTTTCTTGTTCTTAATAGTTGCATGTATGTCATTTGTCCTGTTCTAAATAATTGTATGCATGTCGTTTATGTAATTCATACTTGGAGGATCACTGAAACCGGAGTCAAATTCCTTGTATGAGTGCATACTTGGCCAGTAAATGTGATTCTGATTATGACACTGCTGATGGTGTATTTAGTGCATGACAAGGCTGTACAAGCTGAAATTCTGAATTCTCCTCTTGATAAAGAAGTGTTATTTGGACTACTCTCTGATGTGGTCCTTAAAAGGGTTTATAAAAATGGGAAGTTAATTCAGATTACCCAGAAAATACAACCAAAAAGTTTTCTTCCAGGAAATGGAAGAGTTTCTCAAAAAGGCATCGCAAACAAAAGTTCAGAAAAAGAGTGGCAGGAAGGTTCAAGAACAAAGGAGGGTCCCCCAAAACCGCGGACAAGCTAAGAAAATGGACTGAATATTTGCCTCTCGTGCTTTTGTCCCTCCCCACACTGGCAATCTTGTAAGGCTGTCTTAGCGTCTAGGCCTTCGCCTTCCTTTTTGGTGACCCACAAAATCAGACTCTTGTTCTCAGAATCATTCAAAAAAGGATACAACTAGCAGCTGATTACCTTCCTTTCTTCAAAGGGATTCCTCGACATCCACCAAATTAGACATCATTCTTCCCTCCCATTCTAGCTCAGATGCTGTCTCAGGGGGTGATAGAGAATCTGTTCTTTCAAACCCAAGAGGGAACATTTTTTATTCAAAGATTTTTTGGTGACAAAAAAGGTACCTGGCAGCCTGTCCTACACCTTTCTTTTCTAAACCTTCACATCAAAATCCAAAAAGTGTGTCCTTCAACCCTCTCAGGATCTTGTATTCCTAGGGTGCCACTTAGATGCTGTCTCTGCGACAGCATTTCTACCTCAGAATAAATTATAGCATCTACTTTCTTACTTCCAATCTCTTCTTTCCTTAAAACTGACCTCTTCAAAAGAGATTGAGAGCCCCGGTCACATGACTTAAACCATACAAATGATTCCTTTTGCTGGACTCCACATGAAGAATATTCAGTGGTACCTCAAATCAATCTTGGCACAGCATTGCCATCGCTACACTTTGTAGTTCTTCTCTTGCCTTTCTTAAAAAAGGAACTTTTTTGGTGGATTGACTAGATGTCACATAGTCCTGTGGTGCTGTTCCTCATCCTTTCTTCCATTGAGGAGCTCTCCATCATTGCTTCAAACCTGGCTTGGAGAGCACATTCCAAGAACATGAGAGTCCAGGACATGTGGTTAGTTCATGGCAGGAGATATTACATAAATGTCAATAAGATGAAGGCTCTGATCACAGTCCTGCAATCTTTGCATCAACTTTGGTCTCCAGGAACCTTTTGATTTCTCACAGACAGCACCATAGTAATGCAGTCAACAAGTAAGGATGGGTAAATTGTCATTATCAGTGCAGGTTAGCTATGACCATCTGGTAGATAGTTATACAGCACAATCTCTCCATCAGGCAGTTTACATCCCCCTCAGAAATGAGTACATTTGCAGATTACTTGAACAGATCCAGCACAGACCACAGCTGATGGATTTTGCACAGAGAGGTCATCCTGCAATTGTTCCATCATTTGGGGTACTCCCCAAATAGATTTGTTTGTCTGCAACCTGAACAGGTAGCACAGACTGTTCTGTTCCAGAACTCCATGCCTAGAGGCTTGGGAAATGGATGAGATAATCTCATGGAAATGGAAATTACTTTATGCATTCCCTCCCTCTCATCTGACTCCCTAGGTTCTAAAAATCAAGAAAACCAAACCAAAATGGCATTGATAACCCTATTTTAACCCAAACAACACTGGTTCTTTCTTTGTTGGACTTGCACAACAGAAGGGCCCTCTCATCCATCCAAAAATGCAAACCTTAAGCCTAACAGTTTTGGTGATGTTTTTTTTTTTTTTTTTTTTTTTTTTTTTCCACAGGATGTGCTACCGGTATTACAGGAGTCTAGAAAACTACTGATGCTTATATTTCCAAATAAAAATAGTGCCAAATAAGATCAAGACCCATATCAAATGGGCATTTTTACCATTCTTTGTCTGTGAGATGCTCAGTGCTGGGCTGTCATACTATTCTGTGAAAGCTCATTTGTCAGCCATCTCCACCTGTTTATCCATGGATGTTTTTCCTTAATCACCTTTGCAGTATTCCTTACTATAGGGATATCCTGCCAAGGGTATCTGAACCATCTGGACAGAATATCAGTGCATTGATCCTTCAATGTGCCGTACATCAGACGCATGTCCTATGTCCAAAAGTGTGAATTATGTAAGTGATGTATTAGTGCCAAACCCTCGGAGCTTATTTGCCGCCATACTGAACACAGCATTTCTGTTTTGGTCTGTAGATCGTACTCCTAGGTGCAGACTACCAAGTCTTGGGCAAATAAGTACCCCATTGAGGATTCTTCCTTTTCCTTTATCTCTGTTTTATTGTAAGCACATGTCACTCAGAAGGGGGGACATGATTGTGGGAAGCAGTCTCCCAATAATGACAGACACAAAATTGCTTTTTTTGTTTAGGTGCGGAACACAATCATAGCAAATGTTTTATTAGCCTTATCTTCATTCCTAAGACCCTGTACAGCCATCTTTCCTCACTCTTGGTCTGTGTTGAAAATCAGCACCTTAATCTTCTTACTCAAGGAACCATGGCCTCAGAATGTTCCCGCCCAGGTGTCTAGGCTTCTTTAAAGACATTAAAAATGATAAACTGGCGACTTTTATTGAAATCTACATTGCGTCTTATGAGGAAGACTGTGGTCCACCTGCTTCATATATACCTGCTTTTGCTGTTGCAACCCCATTGGAGCCTGACATGGGACATACTGTTCACATGCCCTCTGAGGTTAAGCTGACATCCATTGAGGGGTGAGTAGGAAGAGTATAATCTGATAATTTTGGAAGGAAGTAGGGGGATTCTACAAATTCTTGTTTGGAAAGTCCTGGGTTCTTTAATAATGGTACGTTGGGGCTCAGAACCTCTGAGATTTGTTAGCATGGACATAAAAAAAAAAAAAACAGGAAACCAAGCATATTGCTGTTATTGTTAAGGACCTCAGAACAAATGACAAGACTTTACCCAAGATCTTTTTAAAGCCCTGATGGCTTTGAAGCCTCATTATGGGTTGTCAGTTCCTTCTCTTATAGGTATTTATTCTTCCATTCCTATAAAAAGGAGTAGACAGACTGTTTCTTCTAATAAAAAAGATTTAAGATTTTGGTTAAGAATTTTTAACTACTACTTCCCAGATTAATTTGCCAGTTGCAGTGGGTTCTGATAAGGAGGATACTCTTTCCCTGATTCCTCAGTCAAGGATCTTTCTTTTCGGGTACTATCCTTAAAATTATTCAACACTATAGTGAGCAAGTTCTCAGATGTCTGACATTCATAAGAGGTATTATGACCTCTTTCGGATGGATTCCCCATGACTTTCTGCAGTACATCTTGTTTTTTAAGCCTAGACACTTGTAGGTAGACTTTTCAGACTTCTGAGTCTCAACCTTCTGCTCCTAAAAACACAGACCAGTTTTGTACAGTTCTTTAGTTTATTTATAAGAATCCCTCTTCAGATTCCTCTGTCATTTCTGTCTCAGCTGACAAGTCCTCTAAACTACTTGCTTATCCTAAAGTCTTGCCAACAGATAAAGATAGCAGAGCCATGGATAGATATGGAAAGAAAATATAAACCTCTGACACTGGCCTTTAGCGCCATCAACTATCAGATGCAGATGACCAGAATGTGCTTCCTTGTCTTTCCAAACTGGGGAAGTCTTAGCTGATATGACTGATTCCGATAACAAGACCTCAGCCTTTTATATGTGTGTGTGTGTGTGTGTGTGTGTGTGTGTGTGTGTGTATGTATATATATATATATATATATATATATATATATATATATATATATATATATATATATATATATATATATATATATGAGACCCCACATTATGTAATGTTTAAAGTTTTTTTTTTTTTTATTTTGGAACAGCGATTTTTTTCCCTTGGAAAAAAATCTCTGTTTTGATGTTGTAAGCTTTCGCTTACATGGGGTCGATTGTGTTGTTCGCTCCTTTGAGTGTGCGATATAATATAGACCCCAAGCTTTGACTTCAGCTGTTCAAGCCCTGCGTTACCTTTAATTTACAGGACTACTCAGGGTCTTTACAGACAACATAGTACATATGCAAGGGGGACAAAGTCTTATCACCTTTGCATGATGTTTGCTCTCATAGCTAGGGAACTGATTCTTCAGGCAATCTGTAGTTCCTCAAAAAAAGAAGTTATCCCAAAGGATAGCCGTCCTGCCAAAGACAAGGGTTGTATTATTCACCCTCATCCTCTCACCATACAATCTCTCTGGGTGATTGGGCTATTCCTTTCTGGCACCATTTTTCTAAGGAAATGGCTCAGGTTTTGCATTAGACAAGAAAGTCCCCTCCTAGAAAATCTTATTTAGCTAAGTGCAAGAAATTTTCTTCTTTGTGTCAAAACAGTGAGCAGGACCCACTTTCATATTTTGGTTTTGTGTGTGTGTGTGTGTGTGTGTGTGTGTGTGTGTGTGTGTGTGTGTGTGTGTGTGTGTGTGTGTGTGTGTGTGTATGATTTTTGACTCTTATTTTGTTCTCTTCCTCATAAATGTTGTAGTTTTCTGGCATATCATTGTGTATTGAAATCATTAAGTAGTGACAGATATTTGAATTTCAAACTTCTTATTCTTCAGAAAATGCATGCTAATGTTATACCTGGTGTTACTGCATATAAGCTCTCAACTGTTGCTGATTATCCATCATATTTTGATCTGTTCCTCTTAAAGCTTACTAGTTTGTTTTTCCTGGCAATCACTGAAGACTGCAGATGCAATAGACTTCAAAAAAGGAAAATAAAAAGGGGGAAAAAAAAAACAAAAACAAAGCATGCAATTCTATCAAGTTTCTAACTCCATAGAGGCAATAGGTATCCCTGATTTTGGTTCATTGTCCACCCTTATTTTTAGGTTTGTCACTGATGTTTGAGATAAAAGATTGAAATGTATAGGATGGTTGCATACTATCCTGACAGCAGTGAGCTGTGAAGAAAGATTCCTGTTTGTCAGATTTTATGCATTTATTTATACATTAATTTGGCGCAGCCAAGTGCCTGAGGTATATAGTGACAGCCCTTGAAGTGACTAGTTGATGGTCACATCTGTGTGTGCATGTTTAGGGAGTTGAAATAAATTACTGTTATTTTATTACGTTCTAGTATCTGAGGTATATACATTCAAAGTTGGCTTTAATTGCTGGATGTAGGGGGTTTCTGTTGATGAAAGTAATAGACACTTTTGTCATTCATTCAAGTTAAGCAGTCATTAACCTCAGCTTTGCAGTGGGAATATGCATTTCTTTGAAGTTAGCTAGTGGCTTTTTTGAGACAGTTCGCTATCTGAGATGTGCATGTTCAGTAAAGTGGTGGTAAATGAATGTGAGGATTGCCTGTGATCAAATGGCTGAATGTGCATAGTATAGGGGTTAGAGTGCATTTAAAGTATGACCAGCTTGATCCTTTTTTTCACTTTGTATCACAGTTAAACATCAGCATTGTACTCTGTGTCTGTCTCTGGCTATCTGGGCAGGAGTTTTACATTGAGTAGCATCACCATTTAACTGCATTTTTTTCTCTGCTTGAGTTTTTCATTATTCCTTCTGTGTGGAATATGAATGTACTCCCTATCCCTGTGTTGAGTATGAATGTTCTCCCTGCCTCTGTGTGGGTTTTATCCAGGTGATTGGATTTCTTGTCCTAGACTCTCAGCTGTGTAGTGTATGCTACTGGCCATTTGAACTTTTGCTTTTATCATCATCTGACCACAGAATACAACTCTCTGGAGAGGCAGGAAGGTGGGCACTCTTCCCAGGCAATCCTTGCATTTGTCTTCTAAGGTTATTGGAGGCATATGTTTGGTTAGTTTTGAATATTAAGATTTAGTCGCAACTTATTTTCATTGAAAAAAATAAGACTGAACTTTTCCCCTTATTTGTATTTTTTTGTTCATGCCATCATTAATTCAAAACATTGTAAAAAAATCTCTTTAAGATGTACCTCGAAGCATTTGGAACCCTATCAGCCACCACATCCCCAGATTAATTCAGCTGCATTCTCCAGAGTTAATGTAGCAGAATCTTGACCAGTTAGGGTAAGTTAAAAGCATGGGGTGAGCTACAAAGTAAGACAACTTGTGAAAAAAGCAAGAAATAAGTAATATGTCTGAATAGTGTGGGTCCAGAATGTGGGGAAAACGGGAGGGGGTGCAGTTGAAGTGCTGCTGGGGGGACTAGTGTACAACAGGGGAGCCCATGAAGTCTTTTGTCTAGGGCTGCCTTTTACCTATGGCTGGCTGCAGACATATGAGATGTATATAGAGCCCCACCCTTTCTGATGCTTCCTGCAGCTCCCCCTTACTTTGAGGTTACCAGACATTAATGAAAGTAAAACTAATGATCTGGGTAGCTCCATTTTTCATCAGTGGTCACTTTCTTTCTAGTGCTTGCATGTTCTTATTGTATTTGTGTGTGTTGTGTTTTGTATTATTTTTCTGTTACTTCTGAAAACATGCTGGTAGATTGGTTATTGTAAAAGTGTCCGTATATTAAATTATCTTTGCCCATGTAGACTGGCTGAAACGGGTGCATGATGTCCAGCTGATGCACCCAGCTAACAGAGGAATAAAAAAAAAATATTAAATTTATTTCTACATTTTAGCTGGATTGTTTGGGAATTCAGGTTTCAGATATCCCTGCGCTGTGAATGCCACTAAGGGATCAGACTTTTTACGTAAATCAGTAGACTGCTAAAGCCTAATTTTTTTGTTCCAGATCATCAAGGTTGCAGTTTTCTAGGGATTTCTCATTTCCCTTAAGATGCAGCAACCTCCAAATCTGTAAATGAAGTGGGAGGTATAGGTCTGAATCTCCTCACATTGGGGGGGGGGGGTTGCTCCTTCAATATTTTTTTTTGCTTTTTGTTTGCTTCAAATGGTGTTCACATTTGAATGAGATTGCTTTTTTTTATTGAAGTTTTGTGCTGATCACAAAACAGTTGATATGCTGTCATAGAACCTTATTTCTCTGGTCATTTGGATACATGCTTTTAATATGTTTTCAGCATTTAGAGGCAGTAAACAATAAAGAGAAAAGTGGTTGTGTGATTAGTTGAATGAAAGCATTTTTTTCATAATTACTACTTTCATGTTTTTTTGTTAGGAAAGTGGAGATTAGTGGTGTGCGCGTCTATTTACTGTTGTTTTTACTAATTGTCTATGTAACCTTTTTACTATTTGTGTGGATGTTGTTTGGGATGATGATCTTCATGTTTCACTGTTGCAGTCATCACATTTGGGTTATCTGCTTGCAGGTCGCCCTCAGTCGGCCTGATTATCAAAGTCTTGGGTCCTGCATCAGTTGCTGTCTCATCTTCCAGCCATCACTTCAGCAAGAAGGGTGTCTGAATTACAAGCCCTCATGGCAGTGGAGCCTTTCATCATCTTTCATGTGGACAGGGTGTCCTTTGCCAACCTTCTTTTCTAATCCACAGAACAAAGGGGAATGAATACTGCACTCCTTGGACATGCACAGACAACTTGGATTTTACTTGGACAGGACTAAGCTTCTCAGGAAATCTGAACAGCTGCTGGTGGCATTTGCTGCAAGGGCAGAGGGAAGGCCATTTTAAAGCAAACCATTTCTAAGTGGATAGGCCATTGCATTCATTTCTGCTATAAGCACCATGGAAAACCTACCCCACAGGGGATAAGACCACATTCAACCAGGGCTGCATCTACCTCTACAGCCTTTCTCAGTGGGGTCCCTACCAGGGACATTCTAGAAGCTGCTACCTGGAGTTCTGTACATACCTTCACCAAGCATTACCACTTAACATTTTTTTCTAAATCCAGAGCTGGCTTTGCCACTGCAGTCTTGTAGGGCCTTTTAGCTGGTCCAAATGCTATCTAATTGCCTTCTCCCATCCTTAACTTTGGGAATCTACCCACATGTGATGACTGCAACAGTGAAACACAAAAAACATAGTACAGTTGTGTACACTTAACATAAATGTAGATGTTCAAGTGTATTCACCTTTGCAGTCCTGGTTGCCCTCCCTCCAGCCCCTGACTTCTATTGACTATACCTCTATTCTTGTTTACTATGCTTAAAGCTTTTTGGTGTATTTGCTTTTTTGTTGGAGGTTTAACCTTGTATATAATTGCTTCCCATTATGGGGGCGCCTGACATTTGGGACAAGAAAAAACTGATGTAATGGAGTTGGCTGCATGCTTTATACACCTGACGTCATGGAAGATGAGACTGCAACCGACGCAGGACCCAAGACTTGATAATTAGGCCGACTGAGGGCTACCTGCAAGAAGATAACCCAAATGTGATGACTGCAACAGTGAATGCACTCGAACATCTACATTTATGGTAAGTGTACACAACTGTATATTTCGCAGACACCTTAAAGTTTATGGACAGCAGCTGGGTTTTAAGGCCTATGTTTCTAAAGCATAGCCGCATAATCC
>NC_056741.1:229157986-229295486 GCF_019279795.1 Protopterus annectens
ATTGTACTCAATTATGGGCCTGATGAGGGATGAGTAAAGAGGCACGATGACCTCCCCTGATCTAGATGTGAATCCCTTCATGATTAGGTGGGCTATATAAAATGTGTTTCTAACCACTTTGGCCACGTGGTTGTCAAATGAGTGATTGCTATCAACTTGGGTCCCCAGGTCCCTAATTTTTTCTTCTGTACTTAATGGATTACCACCTATGTGGTAATTTGTGGGCACTTTGTTTTTATTAGGTGTAATATTACATTCTAAGGAAGTCCAGCACATTAAACTGGATGAAGCACATTTTCAGGCTCTTAGTTTGATTTTTTCAGTATCATATAGTATCATATAGTGAGTTTTTTGAAGTTTTTTCTTTTATAGTGTTTTAGTTCTTCAAGTTTCAGAGTTATTTTGTTATATGTGTGTGTGTGTGTATATGTATTTTTTTTTTAGTTTATTTATTTATTGAACATTTTGTTGACCAGGAAAGTCCGACTAGGCTCCACAGAGCCTGTTTTTAGCGGAGGCCTGGGGAAAAATGCTCCAGATGCATGTCTTTAGAATGTGGGAGGAAACTGGAGTACCCGGAGGAAACCCCCGCAAATGCAGGGAGAACATGCAAATTCCGCACAAAAGGCACACCAGCTGATAATCGAACCGGAGAACCATTTGCTGTGATGCGACACCGTTAACCGCTGCACCGCCCGTATTTTTTTTCTTGGACATAGAACTCGCTTGCTTCACTTCTGTGTAGGTGGTGTTAGGTGAAATTTGATGGCACATCAAGAGGGTATTTAAAAAAAAAAAATAATTTTGGCATTACATTGGCATGGTTAAAGTTGACACACTAACGTCAAATTGTAGAATGTCAGCAAACTTCTGTGCATACTCCTAGCTTACTTCTCAGAAAATACAATGCAAAAAATAGGCACCCCACACTCCCTGCTAAATATATATATATATATATATATATATATATATATATATATATATATAGAGAGAGAGAGATATATATATATATATATATATATATATATATATATACACATACATATATATATATATATATATATATATACTAAATCTGAGATCACACAATCTGCAGGCAAGGATCATTTCTCCCTTCCCCTTGTGGATGATCTTTTCTCACCTAACTGTTAACCATCTGCATTGTCGATCATAGTGGGTCAACAAAACAGAGGTTGAACACAGCCACGATAGACCAGTCTCTCAGAACCTATCTTCTATAGATGTCTATATTTATTTATCTATATATGTGATGTATGTGTGTGTATATTATCTCTATATATATATATATATATATATATATATATATATATATATATATATATATATAAGGAAGAGAGAGAGAGAGAGAGAAAAATATACATTCATATATTTATACAATGTTACATATGATGTTTTTTTTAATCTTACACTTTTTCTGTGTTCCACTCTCAGATATATATGTTTATTCTAATAATACACCTTTGTTAAATGGCATTGCTCTTTTAAGAGCAATGTCATTGACTAAATACATTGTATTTATCTGCACTGTTGGGGTTACATTAAAAGTTTATTTCCATATTTGTTGCATTATCACAAATTTATTAGCATCTGTGATGTGACATAAAAGCTACTAAAGTTCCCTTAAACCCTTCATATTTGCAGTACGCCCTAAAAACTAAATTAAAAAAATTACACAGTGTAGTCTCAGAATACAGAAGCAAACAGAACTTCTAAGAATCATAGCTCACAGCATTCCATTTGTGTAGATTGATAAAGCTCTGAATGTGACCTAAGTGACTCAGGTTTAATTAGTAGCTCAGATGTGTGGTGGAGCTGGGTAGCCACTATGTAGGTGGAGGCACTTCCCACACTGCACCATTACATGCCCACTTGGATGAGATCAGCCTTGCACATCAACGGGGCTTTGAGTTTAAGCAAAAAAAAAAAAAAAAAAAAAAACAGGTTGGTCACAGTATGATACCCTGGGTTTTCCAATACTCTACTTGGTCACATGGAAATGATTGCTCATACAACTGTGTTGACAATTTCTGGAGTTACAGAATGCATCTGACAAAGGAACACCCCAGGGATGGAAGGAACTACAGTTGTGGGTGTGAAGTCAATGGTAAATGCAACCAAAAAATATTAGTAGCAAAGTATCCTAGGCTATCAAAAAAAAAAAATCCAAAATCACCACTTTATTAAAAAGTTGTAATGAAATAGAGCATAACAAATGTATAATAAAATACGTTTCTCATTTGGTGTTTTCTTCAGTATAAAAAAGTAATTTTGCATGCAAATGCAACTCTTAGAAACCCTGTCCTCCTAAATCAATCCCCCCAAATCTTCCTAATTTAAAATATAAAATAAATGCTGACCACTACTAGCCATTTAGAAAATAGTATAGCTGGCAAAATGCTATCTAAACTGTGTATGAATAGCAAATAATTTTACTAAATTATAAAATAAATCCAAACAAAACCTTCACTAATCTAGTAAAATGCATAAAAACTTAACTGTCATTACAAAAGAGAAAATAGAAAATAAAAAGCATGCAAGAAGAAGAAAGTCAGTGTGAGATGATACAGGGAAAAAAAAAGGTTAAAAAAAGTACATGAGAATTGGGAAAAAAAAGTCCCGCATGAGATATGTTATTCATAACATAAAACTCTGTGGAAATTACCTAAAGCCTTACTTGGCAGATAGTTCAATCAATGACTGCAGTGTGTCTAAATTAATCTGAAGTAGTATCTCAACCCTAAAGCAAGCAAGCGTTTATCATTCTTATTATTGGCTTATTGCATAGTGATTGGTCTTGCTTTAGGATGTAATAGTGTGATGGAAAAGTAGTAGTGGGAGTGAGAGGTAGTTTGTTTGTATATCAGACAGTGTAGACACCATCATTAATTCATTCATTGATAACTGATGTAAAAAAGTGTTAGATAGTTGGCCAAAATGGCAGATTTATTTTTAAGTGAACCAGTCTTTAGGAAGTAACAATGAAGTACATCATTCATTTTATCATCTGATATAATGAAAGTGTTTGGCAGCTTTACAGAGGCTAAAGTGAATTACAATGCTTGCGCAACTGCTTTTAGACATGCTGGCAAGTCTTTATGTATTTTGATATTACATTTCAGTTCTGCATTCACTGTAATAGAGCTTTTCTGTAATAATTCATTAACAGCTGCGGGGTATAGATTAATTCAAATTCAGTAGCATAATTGCACTTGTGGTATTAATATTATATACAGACATTTATTAGCAGTTGTGAAATTAGTACTGCATATATAGATGTCCTTCTCTTCTCATGTTTCAGTATACCAAACCCTTGGGTTTTCCTCTGTTGCTACCCATAATTCTGGCCAGTATGCAAAAGCTTCTAGTCACCACAGGGTATGTGGGACGTTTGATGTTGGCTAAAGGAACGTGGGCCATAAAAGTGATATCTGCATGTACCAGACCTCAGAACTTCTCTGCCACCAGTCAAACTTCCACTGTTCTTACTGTACCAGTAGTCAGACAGTCTTTTCTAAGATAAGTACCGCATTGGAGGCATTTTGTTCTTTTGAGTTACTGCATGTTTGTGTAGGTTCATGTCATCCAGGAAGGGAAAGTGTAGATGTGGTCATCAGATTCCCTATAAAGATGCTCACGAGCGTTGCCTTTTTTTGTTTAAGGCCTATGCATGATCATAAGTATTACTCCATCTGCTAGGCCTTCATTCCAAACACTTTGCACAGCTGTCTGCATGCTTTGAATATTTACTTGGAAAAATCAGTGCCTTAAGCGCTTAGCTTTAGCTATGGGGAGCCATCTGGTCAACCCATCGAGCCACCAAAGAAAAACACCAAAGCTGCTGGCCTGAATTTGTTGCTGCATCTCCTCCACCTGATGTCCCTCCTGTGGCCAGCATTAGCCTGCAAGAACAATTGGTCACCACCGATATGGGTACAGCTGGTACGGTTGCGGAAGTCACAGAACCAAGAGTGGAAGGCACATCTTCAGAGGTAACTCAGATGTCTGCTACCAATGGCGAGGGGAACCGTGGCTTGTACTGGCTGCCCAAATGGATCCCTCCACTACTACACAGGTTTCTGAACAGAGGCCTACCTTGGCCCCAATGCCTGCTAGGCCTTCCATTGAAAGAAAACAGAAAATAAAGCATGTTTTCCTTCTACATAGAGCCAACCAGACTGGCAGACCTTTTCCCAGAGCCTTTTTAATATTTTTATGGCTCTGAGGCTTACTGCTTTTTCTCCAGTGGCTCCACCTGTGATAAGCCCTAGGCCTCAGGTCTTGGATACTTCTCAAGCTGAAGTGCAGGACTCCTCTGATTCTACTTCAGAGGACTCTATATCATATGTCTGCCAGTTACCACCCCTCTTGGTTATGCTTCCCCAGAGGAAGACTCTGCAGAAACTGATTCTGCAGGTGAGTTTCTCACCTATTAGGGTGTATTTCAAATGGGATGTCTCTCAGATGACAGAAGTTCAGAAAATATGCTACAAACTCCTTCAGATGGACACCCCTGCTTCTTCAGCTATACCCCCAATCTTGCCAGCTTTTCTGGATGCATTTAATGCAGCATCTGTTAATCCTGACTTGCAGCCCCATGGTTCTTGAAGGCCTGACAGATTTTACAAGGTCTCTGAAGGGGCCATATTCCTTGCGTGCCCTGCAGTGAACCCTGGCACTATACCGGTTTCTAATGATAAGGCCACAATGCTGCTTCCATCCACCTCAGTTCTCCCCACAGATAATGACAGCAAGGCCATGGCATGCCTTGGGAAAAGATTTTATATCTCAGCTACCTTGGCATTCAGGGCAGTAAATTATCAAACTCATATATCTAAATATGCCCTAGCCATTTTAGGACAAGCCAATAAACTTATGAATGAGATCCCAGATTCTCCTGCCAAAGCACAATTATCCAGCCTTATTTCCCTTTCTTCTCAGGTTACTAGACATTCCATCAGGTGCAGCTACGATGCAGCTGAAGCTTCTTCTGGATCCACTGCATCTGCCTCAGTCCTGAGAAGATATTCCTGGCTAAGGTTACAGCCCTTACCTAATGATATTAGGGCAAAACTATTGGATGCTCCTCTGGATAACTCTACCCTCTTTAGAAAAAAAGTTGCAGAGTTGTTCAAAACTCTGCAATAGAAGGGGAATGAGTTACAGGACCTGAAGCACGTTTGTTTCTCCTGTCCCCACATTCCACAGGAATTACCCCTCAAAAACACAATTCATAAGGAAACACACTGCTCCCCCTCCTCATTCCAGGGCAGAAAGGATGCCAGGAAGCAACAAACCCCTTCCAGGCCTGTTTCTGGACAGGCCCATTACTGCAAAAACCTCTCTGCTCCATCCCACTATCCCTAAGGCTCTCTCACCATCTCCCTGTTTGGAAAATCATCACCACAGATAGGTGGGCCTTATCCATCATAGAAAAGGGTTATTTTGTGACCTGGACCACAACATCCACCTTGAGGGGCATTCCACAGCCCCCCAAAGAACAGCTCTTCCTTTTTCAACCAGTGATAGATAGCCTTTTGGCCCAAAGAAAAAATTGTCTGTCCCTACGACAGAAATGGGAAAGGATCTCTATTCCAGACTTTTCCTAGTCCCAAGAAAAGATGGTCCCTGGAGAACATCCTAGATCTTTCCCACTTTAATCTCTTTCTGCAAGTACCCTCCTTTTGTGTGCTCACTCTGAAGACCCTCTTCCCTTTGATTTTTCCTCATGCATTCTTGGCCACTTTGCAGATCAAGGATGCCTATCTGCACATTCACATAGGGCCCAACTACAGGAGATTCCCATGCTTCTCTGTGGGCTCCTCACATTTTCAGGTCTCTGCCTTGCCCTTTGGACTTTCTACAGCACCAAGGGGTCTTCACCAAGTGCTTGGCACCAGTGGTGGCTTTCTACAGGACTCAAGGGATTCAAATATTCCCTTACCTAGATGATCTCATCATCCAGGCAGATTGCTAAGAATCCCTGCAATGCCATTGAAAAACAGTAACATCACTCCTCCAAGCACTGAGTTTCAAGATAAACTACCCCAAGTCCAACATGAACTCCCCTCAGGACCAAATATTCCTGGGGTGCAGAATAAGGACGGATGTCATGAAGGCCTTTCTGCCACCTCAAAAGGTGGAAAACTTAAGGCAGTACCTGTTCACTGTCCCTCAAGTCACAGCCTTGACTGTCAGGCAGTACCTCATACTCCTGGATCATATGGCATCGACCGTTCCCATGTTGCTATTGGCAAGGCTCCACATGAGAAAGTTACAATCATATCTAATGTCTGTATGGACACAGTACTGTCATCCTTTAGAGTACAAAATCCCCTTCCTACCTTGCCTCAGGAAAGAGCTTCAGTGGTGGAGGAATCAAGTGAACTGCAACCCAGGACTCCCCTTGCAGGCTTCCTTGCCAGTTCAGGAGACATACACGGATGCCTTGAATATACGGTGGGGAGCAGCCATGGGTTCCCTACGAGTCCAGGGCACTTGGCTGGAGTTCATCAGACAGGAACATATCAATATCAGAGTAATGAGAACAATTCTTCTAGCCCTGAAGGCCTTCCAACCAATGCTGAAGCAGGGTCCACTAAAATTTTTCACAGACAGCGCTACAGTTCTGTGATATGTGAACAAGCGGGGGGGGGGACAAAATCCTATTTGCTATGCAGGCTAGCTTTCCTAGTGTGGGAGCTTGCCACAAAATGGGGAGTCACTCTACAGGCAGTGCATATCCCTTCAGAGCAGAACACCCAAGCAGTCACCTTGAGCAGGTCTGTGTCACAGTCCCACAAATGAATGCTTCACAGGTATGTGTTCCTGGGCATAGTCCACAAATGGGATACACCTCAGATAGATCCGTTTTCCTCTCCTGTGAGAAGACAACTTCCATCCTTTTGCACCAGGCTACCCAGTTGTATGTCAAGGGCAATGGAGACCTTCTCAATTTCTTGGAAGGAGATGTTTCTGTATGCATTCCCCCCTTTCCACTTCTTCAGAAAGTCCTACTGAAAATACAGCAGAACAAACCAAAAATGTTGTTGGTGACTCCCTTTTGGCCAAGACAGTATTGGTTCCCCTGTCATTCAGCATTTAGCCAGGGGCAATCACCATGTTACCTCACTGAGTGGACCTACTCTCACAGGGCAAGGGATCCCTAATCCATCCCTATCTACAATCTCTAAATTTTACAGAAACCTATACAATGAGGATGTGCTGACAGTACTGCAGGAAGCCAGGAAACCTAACACTAGGAGATTTTACATGTCTAAATGGAAAAGATTCTGCATATGGTGTCTATTACCGGCAAAGTTATTTCTAAAGTGAGTGCCACATCTCAGACCCCCCCCCCCAGGAAAACCTGTTCCACCACAATGGGACCTGAATTGTGTTCTGGAAAAGCTCATGGTGGCCCCCTTTGAACCAGCTTCTTAAGCTTTTCTAAAATGTTGCACCTGGAAAACGATTCTCCTAGTAGCCTTGACATCAGCTGGAAGAGTGTTGGAGTTACAGGCCCTCATGGCTATTGCCCTTTCCTCACCTTCCATAAGGACCAGAGTAGCCCTTAGGACCAACCTTTCCTTCATCCCCAAGGTGTTCATTGAGAATGAGCTAGCCTTAAGCCAAGCGATTCACTTTCCCACTTTTTTTTGCCCATCCTCAGAATGACAGTGAGAGTGTGTCTTACATTCCTGTGATGTGCATAGGCACCTTAGGTTTTACCTTGATAAGACCAATTCTATCAGAAAAACAGACCAGTTATTTGTTTCTTTTCATCCCAAGGCTCTGGGGAAAGCAGTGACAAAGCAAACAATTTCTACCTGGATTTCCAGGGCAGTCTCATTTTTGCTATGTATACCATGGGAAATCCTTATGGTCTAATATTAAGGCACACTCTACTAGGGATATGGCTTCATGTGCTTTCTTTAAAGGACTGGACACTGCCACCATTTTACGAGAAGCTACATGGACCTCTGTTCACACCTTTAACAAATATTATAAATTGGATCACATTTCCAAATCCAGGGCTGGATTTGCCAGGACAATCCTTCAGGGATTCATAGAAAATAGTTCAAAGCCTCCTCATTCTTCCCTTTGAGCTTTGGCACTCACCCAAGGGTTTGGAATACTGCAATATGAGAATAGTAGAACATAGAATAGTTGTGCAAAATCTTACCATAACCATAGATGTTTTCCTCTTCATGTTGCAGTATTCCTTCCCTCCTTCCTTCCCTCCTTCCTTCCCCCTTCTTCCACTAGACTGCCCCTTCTTGGATGGCTCTGGACTTGCGCAATTATCCTGGGACTGCTCAGTTCTGAGGTCTGGTATGTGGAGACATCACTTTTATGGCCCATGTTCCCTTAGCCAGTGTCAGACATCCCACGTACCCTGTTGTGAATAGAAGCTTTTGTTTACTGGCTGGGCATTTGGGTGGCAAGAAAGGAAAACCCAAGGGTTTGGAATACTGCAACATGGAAGTGAAGGACATATATGGTTATGGTAAGATTTTACACAACTATTCTATATTTATTATACTTTCTTTTAACAGACATGATTTCTTATGTCATGGCATTATTTCATGCTTCTGACTTTAATCATATGACTGGCCAGATTTTTACAGGCAACACCTGATAGGTGATGCTGTGTTAAAAAAAATCTAAATCTTATCTCGGATGCATTGCAGATAAGCTACTCTCTGACTTTTTATGCATAAAGTCTAATCATGATTATATAAAGCCAATAATCATGATTATATAAAGCCAAGGGAGGAGGATCAGCTGCCACATTTCAGGTTGAGACAGCTTGTAGCAAAATATAGTTGGATATTTATCTACCTATCAGTTGTCAGGATACAGATCTTATCAAACCATTTGAACCATAATGCTCTATATTGTTTCTTTGTGATGGCTTTTATTTTAGTATTTTTTTTTTTTACAATTTCACATCTACAGAGTAGAGCTAATACAATCTTCAGATTCCAAGCAGTGCTTTTGAAATCATGTGGACTGTAATGGGATGTTTTGCTTTTTCCATGATCATCTTTACAAGTGTACATTTAAATGGTAGGATTAATATTATCACCTCTTCTTTACTGTAGTAACCATTTTTATTACTAAAGACATGAACTGAAGACCAGAAAAATGTAATTGTTTACATGCTCACTGAACTAGATGTTTGTAGTCCACTTCCATTTATTTTACTGCTTTTCAGTGTCAGGTGTCAGAGAAGAGTTCTTGTGAAGGAATCTGGATCATAATGTGTGTTGTTTTCCTTTAATCATAATTTTCTAGGCATACATTTGCAAAGTAGAATTAATACAGCCTTTAGATGCTGAATAGTGTTGTTGAAAGCATGAAAAGCCGACTGCTGGAAATTGCTTCCCTATGAACATCTTTGTTTGTGCAGTAAACTATTGAACTGCTGCTTCTGCATGCATACACTGTAGCAAACACTGTGCAATTAAGTAAAGTGAGATATATATTTTGCCTTGTATATGCCTACTACTTCTGTTTATCAGAATCACCTGTCAAAGTTGCAAGACCAGGATGCTTTATGTTGTTTCCCCCGTGTTCATGTTGTTTACATTTTCTTTAAGTGGTAGAAATAATAAGCCGCCAGGTGTCCTGGTACAGTGCTTTGCAAGTTTGAAAGAATGTAGCCACACACAAACTTGCATGCTTGCATCTTGCTTGAATCAAGGTTTTCCACTGCAGTTTTTTTCTTTGCCTATAGGCATTTCCCTATTTGCCTGCTGACAGTCAAATCTTACTCACATAGGGATCAAGAAGATTGGCTATCTGTATAGGGTGGCTCTGTCTGTACTCAGCGAGAGTACATCAGAGGGGCCCACCTTTCAGGAAACCATAGAGGAGTTGGTACCCCAACATGTTTCTGTGCATCTACTGGGTACGGGGGGGGGGGGGTTATCTTCTTCAGCCCACTGGCTGAGGGTTTGGCTTCTTCACTCCCAAGCTGGGTCTGTATTACACAGCTCCACTCTTAATCTCTGTATTCTCACTTCATTCAGAATACAGGCTATGTGGCCATTAATTATATGTCTGTAACCCTGCCCAGTATCTGGATGACATTAGCATTGTATCACTTTGGGTTGTCATATGCCCTCCCCCACATCTATACTCTTCCACTTATGTGCTGGTGGTGATGATGAGGGCTACCATTAGTAGCTTAAGTCAGTGAGTCTACTTCCCTGCTCAGTGGTCATTTGTGTCATGCAAACCTTTTTATCTGCGCAGGAACAGTTGGTCTACTGAAATCAATCTACCCACTCCCCCCCCCCCCCCCCAGGATGTGTAAGCTGGAAAAGCTGATCATTACTCCACCAGCCAAATTGTTCCAGTCCCCATGCTGCTATTTAAACTAAGGCTGTTTGGATCATAGTCAGGAATTTATCCCTCTGCACAGTAATGTAATTTCTACCCACAAGAGAGCTATATCATCTTTTTCTTTGGCCAGCTGTTGATAAAAGAGAAGCAAGAAAAACACTACTTTCACTAGTGCATCTTTGTGTATTTCACTTAATTATTCCTACATGTGTTGTACTTTGCACCACTGAATGAATACTGCATTTTGCAGTACTTGTGTTGTACAGTACTGCTGCATCAGCTTTACTGCTGCATCAGCTTTCTTTTTATTTTTTCAGGTGTGCTTTTTTGCATTTGCTAACATACTGGAATATTGTTACTTTAAAATTAAATACTTTCAAGAATACTAAACTATAAGTGTGCAAGCTTAAATATTTGGATGCATATTGCTTGTGAATAAGAAAAATGGCAGGTATTTTGGCTTTTGCTTTCTTACTGTAAGACCTACTTCAGCTTCATTCTTAACATGATATATGCATCAGCTTATTAATATTCATGAAGTAGTGCTTTTCTGTTGATCTTTGTAGTGGCAGATCATATTGATATTTTACTGTTTTTTATAGTGTTCTCCACAGCAACATCCTGATTGAAACAGTGTGTTGTGATGGCATTTGTACAAACCATCACAAAAACAAAGAAAAAGGAATACATGGAATATATGGGAATCTAGTAATGTCTTGCCTAAGAGTACAAGATATTTCATTTATTATATACCAGACCCCGATGAACATCTTTGTGTGTGTCTGTGTGTATTAGGTGGAGTTCCATTTCTATAGATTTTTTTTTTTTTTTTAGAAATTTGATTTTTACATGCCTGTTTTTTTACATGCACAAAATATAGCTGGCAAAGTAGAAGGTTGCCTGTACTTTGGCTTATTCATAACATCTAGTAGTCCTTTCACCCTTTGTACTCACATATTTGTGTTACTGTTCACTTATAGTTGGTGTTAAAAAAAAGCTTGCTATATTGTCATGTGCATTCTTTGGATAACTAGAGTGCAAGTTCTTGCATCCAAATAATCAGGGTGAAACGTATCTGACTACCAAATGACAAACAACTTCATCCTCACTCCAGTATGTACTGCTAAGATAGAAAAACATATTTATTTCCAGTTAGCCAAGTAAAAGTCTTTCAAGTTTTCTACCAGAATGTGAACACTTTTATACTACAAACAAGCAGGCTCAGAGTTTTGTGCAGAAGGCAAAGCTTAGATATGTGGTAAGATAACTCTTCTGCAGAAGTGCAAGTTAATTTCAAGTGTTGCAGGGTTAGTGAGCAAATGAGAAAGGTTTGTATAATGACACTTATAGGTGCATTGAAGAAATGTAGTTAAATATGCTTGTGAGCTTATCAGTGGGATGTATGATTTGCATTACTGAGATCGAATTTGTGTGTGAGGTGAAAAAAAATGCTTAGCATGAGTTTTCTCCTTGTCATATAACTGCCTAATAACATTATTTGTGCTGTGAAGGCTATTCTCTTAAACTAAAACTTGGGGTACAGCTCCACACACAATAACTCATGATCTTTTCCTTGGAAAAAGAGGCAAAGCCCAGATGTGGTTCTCTATAATTTAGAATACATCTGAAAGAAAAAGGAGAGCAGTCTGTGTCCAGGACCAACCAGATAACAACTGCTGTTTCTGTATATATTCATCTTGATTTTATACTTTGCAGTTATCATTTTTTGAATGATGGCATGTTGGTTTCATGTAAATACCCACAACGTTAAACTGTATCATCTCTGCTTTTTAGGTAGTAGCAACAACTATTATGCTAGAACGTAGACTTCCAAGGTTCCTTTGGCCACGATCCGGGATTTGTGGAGAAAGATATGGGTTAGGAAAGAGCTGGTATCTAAGGTAAGTCAGAGCTGTAACATAAGTTAAACAGTAGCATTTTTGTTTTCAGATTTCTGCCTTTATAATTCTCACTTTCAGTTCAGCTTTGCAATACTGTTTTCTGAAAAGTGAAAAGGCTTGACCCTCTGAGACAGAACCTGAGTGTAGATTTTTTTTAGTTTTATGTATTTGTCAATTTATTGCAACCAAATGACACATCCGGGTATTTCTGCAGTTACATCCTACTGTCGTCTCTATGCATCAAATATTGCTTGTTCATATTTGCATTAATAATTCCAAAGCCATGCTATATACAACATATTAAAAGATTCCATCGTAAAGCTTACACAATGACAGACACAGCTGTATTGATATTTGATCTATGTTTAGTAGAGCTAACGAGATATTAATTGTTCATTTAATATTTTTTATATTGTCATAAATGTCAAGTTTTTCTAAATATCTCAGCAACCATGTAGCACAGAGTCATAATATGAATTCTCTCAGCTGAATGTACAAAATGTTGCGACTGTGTAACTTCAGTGGTTCCTGAGAATATTATAAGTTGCTTACAAAATATTATAGACTTAATAGTTAGTGTGTTCACTATAACTTATAAAAATTCAGTTTAAGACCTAGAATCTAAATAATGCTATCAATTTAACAATACTTTGTTCAGAAGATCTTGCCACTTACACTTCCTTAGTAACCATTCTGGGTCTAGAGATATGAACATTGTTTGAAATGTGAAGACATAATTTGATTCTATGAAAAAAGTTAGGCTCCGCCCACTGGAAGTTGTGTTGCAGACTTCCAGATGTCATTGGAAGGAATAACCAGGTAAACCTACAGACCCAGAAGTCCCTTTCCTTGGGGTAACCGATGTGCACTGTATGATTAAGCTACTTGCTCAGATTTAAATAGTAGGCAGGCAGTGGCTGAAAGAATCAAAGCTTGGATTTACAGGATGAAGCTCATCAACAGTTTATAACTTTAATCCTCTGTGCTAACTGCTGGCTGTTGAACATGGCGAATGAAGTGAAAGGAGGAACAGAAGTAGAATTCAAAAGGCAAGCATGAAGTGTTCATTCTGCATGCATTTTTGTATTACCTGTCACTAACAATAACCATTGTTTTCCTTGCTGGATTTACCTGTAGCATTATATGTTTGCATGTGTCTGTTTTGTAAGATGGATGTCCTTTCACTCATTGTGCTTCGTTTTCAAATGTCAGCAGGGGTCATTCAGGTGGCTGTCATTTTGAGATACAATTCTTGCTTCAGCAGAGCCCCTGTAGGACACAGATCCATCTTTTTTCATTCAGTTTTTCGTTTCTTACTGTGCTGGTTTTCAAATTTGGCCTTCTCAAGCCAGCATCCCGTTATGTTTACACATTGACTATATTCTTTGAACCTTCCACACTGTCTTGCATTTCCCTTCTTGTGACTTCCACTGACTTTCTCCTAAAGCCATTTCCCCTGCAACATTAGGCCACACCAACTGTGAGAATACATTTCCCCTGCAACATTAGGCCACACCAACTGTGAGAATACTTCATGCAAGTATTTTGCAAATTACATATATAAATTAAGATAGGACATCATCATGCATGAAATCTTTGCAATTGTCACCATCACAAAATGGTGCAGTTGGCATTATTCTGTTGACACTGATGAATCAGACAGCATTGTTTTTGTAAAATGCATGGTGTCATCACTAGGCATGAGATTAACTAGTTTTAAAGGAGTGAATTAGGTGAATTAAGACGGTTATAATGAGAAAATAATCCATGCAGTCAAAGGTGTCGCTGATCACCATTATTACTCTAATACTGATATGTTAGTCTTTGTTGGTCATTTTAAAATGCATCATTAAAATGTATCATAATGTAAAGGTTATGATGGACTTTTGTACTAAAACATACTTAAGTCTGCTTAATTTCTGCAATAGGTCATTTAGAGGGATGTCATTTGTAGTAATTGCTTGCCATCCCGAGTCACCTATGTAGTGTCACTGATGCATTATTGACTTGGTGCCTATTCTTTTACCCACTGATTGCATTTATTCTTTGCCAGGGTGCATGGCCACATCCAATTGGAACACTTTTCCAGTTCATTCTGGATGGTGTTAGGAAGGCATGAATTGCCAAACAAAATGCAGAGCACTTTAATATCTGCGTTGTCCTTGGTCATCTTCAGATTGGCCGTATTCTGAGTGAATTTGGGATTTTTCTCAATGCAGAAAACATTCTTACTCCTGATTTTGTTCTTCAAGCTGGTGTGCTCCTTCCCTGCTTTCTCATGATTAGGACTGCTAGCTTTGAAAGTAGCCATGGTGTCTCTTTACTGACTTTTCAGTTAGCTCTGATTGGTGTTAAGTGCCCTGATTTTCCATGCAGAATTTAAGTGATCATTTAGCTCTTGGGATAATTTCAATGCCACACTCCATACTGATATTGAATCATTATGCATTACTGGAAAAATGTTGCGTTTAACATTTAAAGAACAAAAAAATATATTTTAAATTTTTTTTTTAAATAATTTTTCCAGCTGATTTGTTTCTTGTTTTAGAGGTCATTCCTGTCGGTGTTCACCATTCAGTACAAATACAAAATATGCATCATGAAGAAGGGAGCTTTTCTTATTGGAAAAATAATTGTATTCCTTAGTATGTCAGTGTATTGACCAGGTTGAGTGTGTAGTCTGTTTTTATAGTCCCAACTTTGACAGCTGCTGTTTTTCTGTTCATGCACAGTGTAAGCACTATTAAGTGTGATGCATCTCTGTAATTTGTTGTATTTTGTGTAGTGTGAAGTCGTGGCTGTGCCCGAACAGTGCTTCTGTTGCAAGACATACCAGTTGCTAGACATCACTCACACCTCCTGTCTCTTGTAACCATTCACTGGTAAACCTGAGTTCCAAACCAAGGTAACAGGAGTTACAGTTGCCATACCAGAGAACGGGAATGGTGTAATTCCATGGTGAATAAATATCTGTCAGCGTGGGAGGACATGGTTAACGGACCATATTGCTTTGTCAGGGATGGTCTGCACCTGTCCCAGCTAGGCTTGTTGATGTTTGCTAAACTTTATCCACACCTTGTCCTTTTTAGGTTGTGCCAAAATGGCAAAACTATTAACAATGCAAAAAAGACTCAAAGCAACTTAAGGTGTTATTGCTCAATGCTAGGAGCCTAAACAAAAAACTCCATGCCCTACAAGTCCTCCTCACTATGGAGAATGTAGACATCTGTGTCATTAACTAGACTTGGTTTAAAGCTATAGAAGGTACTCTGATAGTGTAAGTTTACAGTGCTATCTACACATTTAGACCAACAGCACAGACAGGGACTAAAGGTGGAAGTGTCTAGATCTACATTGACAATAAGTATACATCCAGGTTGATCAAACAGGATGATCTGTGGAGTTCATCCACATGCAGGTCACCTTAGATAAGGTCCCTTAACATATCCTAGCTAGCTATAGGTCACCATCTATGCCCCAAGATTTTCACAAGTCTTATATAGACCTATTAGAGGTGCTAACCATCCAATAAAATACTTTATACATGGGTGTCTTTAACTATTGTTCTGTAAACTGGGAAATGTACAGTAGCTCAACTCACAGGCACACCACTTCTTGGACTTTATTAACATGAACATTGTGGGACCAGGTAGTGTGCACTCCAACCAGTGGATCAGATGTACTGGATCCAACACAAATATGGGAGAGTGTTGACTACTTCCCCAAACCTCCATGTAACATCCACACTAGTGAGGTTGGATCACAAAGCTGTTTCCTTCAAAATAAAAATCAGCTTGGAAAACCCCATTAAACTTGTAACAATTATGAGCTATTCTGAGGGATACTGCATCCTATTAAGCAGCAGTTTGTCAAAATTAAAGGCTCCACCTAACCCCAAGACCACAGCTTCTGTGTAGAATTATTCACAGAAACGCTATACAGACATGTAAACAACAACATAATGGCTAACATACCTACCAGACGTAAGCCCAAAACAAACATCAAAAACGAACCCCACTGGAGGAATCCTCACCTCATCAGAGTATATGACAACAAAAAAAAGTTTTGGCCAAAATCAGAAAGAGCAACTCACATAAAGAAACAAGCTCTCTGATTCAACTAAACAATAAACTAAAAGGTCTAATTAATTGTAACAAGGCTAGCTACGAAGTCAAGACAGCCTCTTAGTCTAAGGACAATCACAAGTCCTTATTCATTAATGGCTGGAATAGGGCAAGAAATCTGGACAAAGCCCAACAAAACTGGGTGCACAAAGGCCCCAAAATAGGGACATTTGATACAATACCTCACCTGGACATTGTTGACAAACTCTCTGAACTAGGCATAAATCCCAACAGGTATGACCCAAGAATTCAGGAATGGTGAGACCACCTCCATCAAGAGACCAGTCACCAGCAGAATACCTCAAGGCTCCATGCTGGACCTGCTCCTGTTTGGCATGTGCTTTTCGGAAGTCAAGGCTAATGTCAAAGGCCTTTGGCTCACCAAGTTCGCAGATGGCTGGATGCTATCATAGATTTCCCCTCAGCAACCTCTTGTAAGAGCGTTTAACACAGACAAATGAGTAGTGCCAAACGTGGTTTAAAACTCATTGCCATGAATGCATTATAATTCCCACTGAAAAATTATCCACTCAGGTTAATTACTCCATCAATAATACACTCCTAAGAGGGTTTACTATCAAAAAGTAGAAAATCAAAACAATTTTCCACATTTGGTCAAATTCATTTTTCGAATTTGGTAATACAGAATTACCAAAATGTCAGAAATGGTAACCACAGAATCTACATTCAAACACAGGAAGTTCTAATGTCAAAAGCCCCCCTAAACTTCCCTGCATATTTATGTATTCCACCTTTGAGATCACATTACAATGAGGAAGAGGGTGGATTTCCTGAACCCCACATGAGTGTGATCTTTTATGGGAATGTCTATTGCATATTAGTGAATGTACACCATCATTCACTAATGTGTATTCGAACATTTTCAGAATGGCATTACAGAAACTGGAAAAAAACACTTTTGACCATCCCAGTTTCACATAAGTGCCATTCCACATTTTGATAGTAAACCCCCTAAGAGTCTACCTGGTAATTATGGATCTGAGGACATATGTAGACAGCTATTTGGCCTTTTGACAATCATATAGCAAAGATAGTAAGAAAATCTTTGTGTTGCCTGAATTATAGCTAAGGATATGGCATCCAAGTCCAAGGAAGTAATGGTATCTCTGTACTCACCCCTTATCAGATCCATCATCGAGTACAGTGTCCCCTTTGGCATGTACCTAACCAGAAACTTGCAACAGTTGAAACGCCCACAAAGGTAGCTCACCAGGAGAATCAAGGTCATGGAATACCTTGTCCTTCATGGATTGTATAAAGGCCCTATTTCTGTGCTCATTATCCTAGAGATTTTTGAGAAGTAATCTATGCCTGGCTTGTAAGGTGTCCTCAGATCCAACCCTGATGGATCGTTTTGCATATCTGCAAAGCAAACAGCATGAGAAACACTTGCGGCAAAGATTTGAGCTTCACTTGTAACATAAATAGATCATGCTAGAGGGACAGATGACTCAAAGGATCTGCTCCCCATCCATGTGATGCAGAATTAAATTCTGACCATATTCAAATGAAACCTTGACCATTGGAAGTGAAATTGCAGATTCACCCCAGTATGGCTCCCATATCACTGATAGAGGCTGTCATTAAGTAATTAGCACCGCCCCCCAACTCCCCTGGCTATCTCCTTAATAATATACCCCCCCCCTTCTAATAGATGCCCAAGGTACCCAGGGACAGATTGGGTTGGGGTGCACAGCTCTGCTTATAAAGGCCTTAGTGGTCATTAGCCTAGCAACAACCTATGAGTGCATGGGTGAAGACTAAAAAAAGTAAAAAAAATTAAGCTAAGAAGTCACCACAAGGAAATAAACAGAGTCACTAAAAAGACTAATGATGTTCAGTTATGTCTTTCTCTTGCATTTTCTTGTAATCATCATGACACTATTGCAGAAGGGACCTAAAAACATCTTAATCATTGCATGCTCTGGTGTTTTCCATACCACCTCACTGTAAAACTGTGATAATAGTTTTGTGTGAAAGTTTGTATTTGCTGGGTGTGTTATACCTGCATTTTTGGGTTATCCTATTTGTCAGTCAGCTCCTCTACTGTTTATTATAGATTTGTTTGAGGGCAGTATAGGTGGTATATTAAATCATGAATGACTATGAATCTCTGTCATTTCCATTTTTAAATTTCTCCAAATCTTTTGGGTTTCTAGTTCCATGACTGGAATGGACCCCATTCCTAAGTCAAAGTACGATTAAAGTTCATGAAATTAGTATTGGTTCACTCTTTGATATCAGCCAAAAGTGCTCTTCACAGCACCCGCAATGTGCCCAGTAATGTCTCCTCCTTCAATTAGTAGAGTTACATGTATTGGTAGCATATTTAAATAGGATTGTAGAGACTTAACACCTGTTGCTCGTGCTACTATTCAAACTATCTGGGTATCTTTCTTCCACATTGCTCTCATTTCTGCCTCCAAATCCTGATAGCATATGACTGTGTCTCTCTGTACACAGGACACTGTAGTCACTGGGTGTGGCAATTTCAATGATCAATGCTACTTTTGTCTTCTTTTCCTGGATCACTATATCTGTTTTTCTAGCATCTGTCTTTTGAACTGTTGGTAATGGGTGATCCCATGTGATATAAACTTCATCATTTTCTATGATGCTTTTGTGGCTCATATTTCCAGTGTTTTTCAGCCACTTCAGTATCATAATGTTTGCATAATCCCCATTCCAACAGTCTCGCAACATTATTATGCCTTTCAGTATACAGTCCTTCTGCCATTAGTATGTCGCAACCAGTAACGAGGTGTGTAACTGTTTCCAATTCTCTTTTACAAAACCTACATCTGTCTGTTTCTCCCACATGTTCAATGGACTGTCCAAACAAACGTGTACGTAGCCCACTATCTTGGGCTGTCAATATTAACCTTTCATCTCTTGGTTTAAATTCACCTGTCCATAAACATTCCTGCATTCATTCCTGATCAACATAAGGTTCTTCTAGAACTTTTCTATACTTGCAACTATATTTATGCTTTTTCCACATTTCTTGCCTTCTCATCTGGTCCTTCACTTTATATTCTTTCTTTTGTTTTTTGGCACATTCAGTTGCTGCCTGATTTGTATCTACCTGTGGTTTGACTTCCATTCCTGCTTGATGCTGATATGTTTCTGCTAGCCTAAGCAGGGAAGTCATCATAGATTTATTCTCCTCATGTTTAAAAACTTTCAGTATGTTTGGGTCTTGAGGTCAGCAGATGTGTGTGGAGTCCCATGATTGCAGATCTATACATGTAATCAATTTCAAGGAGGCCCATCCCTCCTTCAGAACGGGGAATATATACTTTTGGTATGCACTGATTTTTTATAAATCATTTGAGCATGATGCATCCTTCTTTTTTCCTATCTAATCTATCCAGCGTGTTTTGAGGCCAATCACTCCAAAACTGTAAGTTAGGTCAGGAAGAACACATTGGTTTATGGCTTGCATTTTGTTCCTAGATGTCAAAGCTGTTTTCAGGATTAATTTTAGTGTTCTGAAGTACTCCTTACTAAGTTTTATTCGCATTTTTAATATTTTATTGTTGATCCTTCATCATTTCCCAAATATTTATACACTCCCTCTTGCTCAAGTTCTTTTATATCACATTCAAGTTTCAAATCATCGACAGAGAAGATAAGTCTTTGCACTTTGTTGTTTTCTACCAGCCAAATTATAGCCATGGTCTAAGCTGTTAAGTAGACAGTTTAATGGATTAAAGGCAGTGCAGCATAGCAGCAGTGACAGAAAGTCACCCTGGAATACCCCCCTTTGGATTTTTATCCATGCAATAAGTTGGCCTTTATCATGATTTAATTCCAAAGTGGTCTGCCACTGTTTCATGGTCAATGTAGGGTGTATCTTATACATTTTTAAGCACTCTTTTTATCCATGAATGTGGGATACTATCAAATGTTTTTTTGTAGTCAGTCCAGGCCATACTTAAATTCTTCCCCATTTACAGTTCTCCACTATGAATTTAACAACAAATTATCCTTTGTTCCGTATGATTTTCTCTTATTGCCCTTTTGTTCTGTTGCCATAATTGAATTTTCTTTTAAATGACTATAAACTCTGTCGGCATCAATTCCAGTGTATAGTTTACACATCGTCGGAAGGCAAGTTATTGGTCTATAATCTTTATGGTAACTTGCAGGTTCACTCTTAAGTAGGAGCATTGTTTTTCCTGTTGTTAGCCAGGTTGGTGTCTATTCGGGGTGCACATATAAATAATTCTTACTCATGGTGAAATCTTCATGCAAAGATGTTAATACTTTTAACCAGAAGTTAGGTACTGCATCTGGGCCTGGGGTTTTCCAATTAGAGGCTTTTCTTAACTTTGTTTCAATCTCTCTGGCTGTTGCTTCATCCCATTTCATATCATGTACCTTTAAACGTCTTATTCTTTCTTTTACTACTTCTGTCCATTTAGCATCTTTATGTTCCACAGGATCTTCATAGATACTTCTCCAAAATGTATCTATTTTTTTCTTTTTTGGTGTCTTTCAATTCCTTGTACCTTATTTCCCAATTCTCTATAAAACTTTTTGGGTCATCAATAAATTGTGTATTTTGTACTTTTCCTTTCTATTTGTCTACGTATCTTCTAAGTTTTTCTGCCTGTGCTGAGATTTTTAGTTTATTATTTGCGATAGTGCATGATAGATCCTGATCTGTTCTAATACTGCAGATTGCATTTATTATGCCTATCTTTCTGAGTATTTTTGTTGATCTGTTCCCTCTTCTATACTCTTCTAATAGTGACACTTCTTGTCTTAGCTGCTTTATAGTTTTCTCTATTCGATTCTTCCATGATGGTATTTCATTTCTCCCCTTCACTACCCTGTGTTCTTGTGGTAGAACTTTATCAGTTATTAATGTAGCTGCACAGTAATGTATCCTGTTTGCTTCTGTTATATTGCATGAATCTCTATGGACAGTCATAATTACTGTGTTTCATTTGTTTTATCAAACTTCTGACTTTTTGGGTTTTATTGACCTTCTGCAGTCTATTTCTTTCATTGATCTTAATATGTCTATCTATCCCTATTAAGTCAAGCAACTCTTCTCTTAGCTCGGTTTCTTCTAGACTGAGGGCACATTTTTGGTTTTCTATTCCCTGTGGGCATTCTGTAGAAAGTTCTATTGTATCTTCCGGTGGCACATTCTCTTCAATTTCTTCCTGTGCCATCTGTTGCTCTGCCATATGAACTCACTGGTCTATTATTTCTCAACATTAACTGCGTCAGAGTTTCCATAGTTTCCTGTTTCTTCCCTTGCTGTCCATTTTCAAGTGGAGGTTTATACAGGTTTTCTGTTGATGACTCCAAAATATCTTCATATGGCACCTGACCAATTGCTTCCCATTTCACTGGTTTCCCCTTAATTTGGAGTTCCATTCCTTTGTCCTGTCATGGTGCTTTCTGAATTAGATTTCTGCACTGAATCCTTCACTTTGGAGGTACTTCATGACCTCAGTTTCTATTTCTTTAACTTCATTATTACTGATCTTCTTTTCTGCTTTTCCTCTCGGTCTTCTTGTTTTGTATTGTAAAGTTTTCCATGTCTGGATTCCTTTTGTTTCTGTCTGTGTAGATCAAAGCATGATGCAAAAATACAGCCAAGTGAGGTATTGTCAAAGCATCCTAGGCAAGATTCAGGATTTATCTGAAGTATATAAAAAATACATTTAACTGTGTATTTCATTTATCTGTGTTACAGTTGAGTCAGGCTCTATTCCATCCTCTACCTCCTATTCCAAAGGTACTGATCAAGATAAGGGAGGAGAGACCAAAGGCCATCCTCATTGCTCCAGATTGGCCCAGACAGCATTGGTACCCCTTACTGCGCAGCCTGACATTACAGCCTCCCAGGCAGATTCCCTTTATCTCAGGCCTCTTGACCCAAGTGAGGGGGGGGGGGATGCTACACTCAGACTTGCAGGCTCTCAAACTGTCAGCATGGCTAATACTTTAAAAGCAAACAAGGGGTCCCTGTTAAGCAAACAGGTCCTAGACATTATCACAGAGGCCAGGAGGCCCAGTACCAGAAAACCTTACGCAGGGAAATGGAAAAGATTATGCTCCTGGAGCCAGTCCAGAGGGGGCAGTACCTCACAACCTTCCATCCCTCTTATCCTGGACTACCTAGCGGAGTTACTCAATAATGGCCTCTCCTTCTCTTCTATTAAAATCCATGCCTCAGCCATTTCAGCTGATTTCAATACAGATCAGTCCCTCTTCTCACATCCTTTGATTAAACAATTCCTCAGAGGGGCTTCTAATATCAGACCTCCGAGAAGGCCACCCATGCCAGCCTGGGACCTGAATTATGTTTTAGAAAAACTAACCTTACCAACATTCGAACCTGCTGTTACAGCAAATTTGAGCTACCTCTCCTGGAAGACTGCTTTCCTACTAGCTTTCACCTTAGCCAGAAGGGTTTCATAACTTCAGGCACTCATGGCTGTTGAGCCCTTCATCATTTTCCATGCAGACAGTGTCTCCCTGAGGACTAACCCCTCCTTTATGTCCAAGGTGGTATCTGATATGACCCTCAACCAGGCCATACATCTACCCACCTTCTTTCCTAACCTTCAAATCAAGGGGGGAAGAATTCTGCACTCACTAGATGTGCACAGACAGCTCAGATACTACCTGGACTATACTAAACTTTTCAGAAAAACAGACCAGGTTCTTGTCCGCTTTGTCCCAAGGACAAAGGGGAAGGATGGCCATTTCCAAGCAAACCATTTCCAAATGGATATCACATTGTATCCATTTCTGCTGCAGACTACATGGGAAACCACCCCCTAAGTCTATTCATACCCATTCCACTGGGCAGCCTCCATTCCTCAGAGGAGTTCCCACCAGGGACATCTTGGAAGCTGCCACCTGGACCTCTCTCCATACCTTTACAAAGCATTACTACCTACCTCTTTTTCTCTAAGGCTAGGACAGGGTTTGCCTGTGCAGTTCTGCAAGGCATGCTGACCCATGCCTAGGTCTCTACCTATCCTTCCACCCCTCTTCTCAGCTTTGGGAATCCTCCCACAGATGATGACTGCAACAGTGAAACACAAAGAACATAGTACAGTTGTGTATTATTAACATAAATGTAGATGTTCAAGTGTATTTTACTGTTGCAGTCCTGGTTTCCCTCCCTCCTTCCCCTTTATATCCTCTTTCCTTAGGGTGACATAAGGTTTTCACAGTGGCTTTTAGCCACCAGGACCACTTTACCATATTTCCTTGTGCTTCTGATGGATTAGGCTAAGAAAAATTGATGTAATGGCGTTGGCTGCCTTGCTTTATAGCACTGATGACCTGATGTCAGACTACAGACAACAGCAGATGAGGCAGAAAAAACATTGACTCTGGTATTCGGGCTGGCCGAGGGTTACCACAGCAGGGATAACCCACAGATGAGGACTGTAACAGTGAATGCACTCTAACATCTACATTTATGGTAAGTGTACACAACTGTACTTTCTCTTCCCATTTTCAGAATCATGAAAATGTAGGCACCTTTTTATGACAAGGGAGCATTCTCCCCAGTAGGACCATGCTAATGGTTAGTAATTGAGAAAAAAAGTTCTGTCTCAGGGCTAGGCACCCCATGGTGTAAACCTTGGTTCTAGACAATTGTCATTGTGAAGTGACATCCCGACCCATTGTGGAGGAATGGTAAAACAGGGTTGTGGTTGGATGGATGGAATTGGAAAAAAAAGTTATCTTGGTAACATTTGTAAAATTTCCACCAGAGTGCCACCAGGATCATGAATTTTACCAGTCATATACTGCATATACGGCTGTGGAGTTTGCTGGATATGACCCAGCAAAGGGAAAGGAATATAGAGTAAATAATATTTGGGGAGTTAGGAAACTCCATAAATATGGTCCCAGGATCTCTGTCTGCTTGTGGTAAACATTTAAGATGGGGAAGGTCAGTCCCATCAGAGAAGTGCTTTGGAGAATTACTATCATTCATGTATTTTAGTGGCATAAAACCTAAAATATAAAGCCACAAAAGTTTGCAACACTGCTTAAGGTATGGCTAGCAGATGACCATACTGGATGGAGTAACTGAGATAATTGATAGGGTATGACTTTTAGCCCACTATCACAGAGCCTTCAGTGCAGTCTGTTTTCCATCTAAATGCTACTTGTACTTTAATATGGTTGGCCAAATATTTTAGATCAAGTAGCTGAGCGACTTGTAGTTGTAAAAGGATAAACTCTTAACACCAAGAAGTGTTGTCATCGTTATGTTGTTTCCATCTTGTGATTGTGTAGTCTGGGATTCAGCAACTTTCTTGTTAGCCCTTTGTGTAAGAATGTACAATTGTCTGAATGGGGGAGCTGGTATTCAGAAATATTTATAACATGACAGTGATGCCCTAAATATTGTGGAAGATGTAGTGCAATGTAGCCTGATGCCGCTCTAATAGGTATTAGGGTTGGCTAAGCCCTGTCATGCCTTGGCAAGGGTTGCATATTACATAATATAAGCAGTGGTTATGGGAGTCAGCAAGCTGCTGCAGTGGCCATTCATTGTGTGGTCATGTGAGCAAAATGATGGGCACAGAAAGGTGGTGTGTCTGATGCTGTGCATTTTCACAGGTACAATGAAGCATCCGCATAGATTCAACATAGGCGTGACATTCTGGTCACACAGAGCCAGTACAACAATGTGCCAGCTCAGTTTGTTATTCAAATTTGGAAGAAAGAGAGATAGAGCGAAAGAGACGACATCCAGAAAAAGGAGTACGAGAAAGGCAGAGGAGCACACACAAGGGTAACCTGAACATAATACAATCTGTCACTGTGGCTTGAGGTGCCAAAGTGGGTTGAATAATAAGTAAGCAGTGAAGAAATGGGTTGGTACCCATTTAAATTAAGGACATTACTTTTGCCCATGTTTTTCAGTAATTGGAATTAGCAGAGATTCCTGGTGGGCTTAACAAGAAATGGGTCCTGGAGGGCTATGACACAATTGAAACTGCACACTAAAATAAACCACTACACTCCTTCTGTACACTACAACACTTGCTGCTACTGCGTAACACCCATAGTCTGTTGTTAATATAAAGAAGCAAGAGTCAAAAATTCTCCTTCAACTCACACCGTGTACCCAGCCAAATCCCCTTCAGATATACTGAGAGTATCTGAGACCTGTATTGCTATTAAATTCTTTCTAAAAATATATAATGTTGAAGGATGGGCTGGAGAAGCCAACAAATTATAGTCCCAATGTGCTAATTTAGCATATTCTGTATCTGGCAAATGCATTTCTTGCAGTGCTATAATATGAGGATTAATTGCCCTAATGCATGCAGGATCATTTGACAGGGGAATTGATGCCATGTTTCTTTTTCAGGACCATTTTTTCAAGAATTTATCAAGAAGCATTAGCAAGGATTAGCCAAACACTTTCTGGTGCCAAAGCAAAGTAAGAGGGAATTTGGAGCCCAGTGGCAGCTGATGACTTCAAATCAAAGGGGGGGCTACAGGTGACAGTTGAATGAGTGGAGCCAACAGCAAGGGGTGTGAACAAATAGAAAGGGGTGGAGCTATGCTCAAAACCACAAAAAATTTGGACTTTAATTAAATACGCTGCCCTGGGTGCCAAACCGTCATTACGAGAGTCCAATCAAGACAAAATGAAGTGTAGAAGCAAAAAATATTTCAATGCATTGGTTACATGACAGCTTATTAATATGTAGATGGAAACAAAAAGGTTGTGAGGCATGAAAAAAATAGTTATTTTTTAAATAAATTAATGGAATACCAGTCAAAATCAAGTATAAAAAACAAGCAGCACTCAACTCAAACCACTTCTCCTTGCACTGTAGTTCTAATTATAATTTATATTCATCTTTATAAAATTACCAAGTAACATGCTGAAAGTAGCAATCTTAGTGATTACCCCCACTTGTAAAAATTTTTCTTATCCAAAAAAGACCTGCTGCTTGACAACAGCTATCTACTTGTTTCATGAGGAAAACATGATCAAAGTAAAAAATGAAAAGCAAACAAGAAACAAGCTCAAGATACATTGCATAAAGGATTACTGTACAGGTTATGGACCACACATGATAGATTGCCATTCTGTTTAGTTTGTGGGTAAAGCCTGCAAAGATGACTGCAAGTCTCTAACTAATGAGCTTCTGAAAATACTGTAATCCCGTCCTTTATTGCAAATAGTGGCATATGCATTTCAATACCTAAGGCTTATATATTATCTAGTTATGTAAATATTCTCTGCATGACAACAACAAAAAGGCTTTCAATGTTGGTAATTCTTTAACAATATGCTTATTAAAGCTAACTTGCATCTTACAATCTCAGACATGTTTACCTGATGGTCATTAAAGCATTGCTACTTAAACACAGAGCAACAGGGACTGCAACAGCATGCATTTTCTGAATAATAAGAAGCATAAATCAACACTATCAAAATATGACAGAAAACCAGAACATTCTGCAAAATCAAGGACAGATGAAAAGCCACTGTAGTACTTGTGTCTACCTTAGATGGGGGGATACTCTGCACACTTACACTGCATTACTGCTCCTTGCCTTGCTTGGACACATCCAGAGTCACTACATGGGGAAGTGGGGTGCAACAAGTATGTCACAATTTGAAATGTGTCTGGCTGACTGTGATGGCCATGACACATTTGTCATACCTCTCAACCTCCGAGGAAGAAATCTGGACAAAACCATAATTAGAAGTGGGATAAAGGCCCAAAAATAAGGGCAATTTTTAAATATTGCTCTTACAAAACTTAGAAAGATAATAGAATAGTAGGTCTTGCATTAGTATGAATTTTCTGAAATGTATGAAATCTGAAACTCAAATTTTCTAACTTCAGTCTTTAATGATTTGCCACTAATTTGCCAGAAAACCACAATTTTATGAAAAATGGACCAAAAATGTGATGCAAAATTATAAAATAGCCACACAATACAGCTGGGAACCTGTCAAAGAAGGGACACTTTTTAATGTTAGCACTGGTAAGTTGAGAAGCTGACAAAATAAGAGAATTTACATGCATTTCTGAAATAAAAGTGATCTATATCTCTGATCATTACAATTTTTTATTAATTGTAAACCCTCCACATTTTCTTCCAAAATTGCCATTTTGCAAAGGGATTATTAGGGGGAGAGCAACATTTTGAGCCAACGCTGGGGACAGTTGAGAAGTTTGGCTATACCTAATTCTATAAAGCAATTTATTTGCTTTATTTGGATGGCGCAGTGGTGCAGCGGTAGCATTGTTGCCTCACAGCAGAAGGTTCTCCGGTTCGATTCTCAGCTGGGGTGCCTTCTGTGCGGAGTCTGCATGTCCTCCCTGCTTTTGTGTGGGTTTCCTCCAGGTGCTCTTGTTTCCTCCCATGTTACAAAGCCATGCATCTGGAGCATTTCTCCCCGGGCCTCTGCTGAAAATTGGCTCGTTCCAAGTCGGACTTTCCTGGTTAACAAATGTAAAATAAAATAAATAAAAATAAAGATTTGCACGTACCTCTCAACCTCTTAACAAAGGAAATCTGGGCAAGGCCAAATATATTGGGGGAACATACAGACAGTACTAAAAATTGCTCTTGTATAAACTTAGTTAACAGAATAACAGGTCTTGCTTTAGCATGCATTTTTCTGAAGTGTATGAAGTCTGTTTATCATTATTTAGTGACTTCATTCCTAAATGATTTGCCAGAAAACCACAAATTTTATGAGGAATAAACCAAAAATAAGAAGCAAAAATCTATTCGTTCTGCCAAAAATCTGGACAGTGGAGAGGTATAGTTCAACCGGGGCTGTCTTTGAGATTGCCATACCCCTCCCCTTCACAAAATCTTGGTCGAACGGGCCTGGCTTCCCCCCTGCAGCCATTCCATGTCCCATTACTTGGCTATTTCACCCCAATTACCATAAATACTGTAATATGCATACTGCTTTACTTCTACAATTATTTGGATTTCATTTAAAAGTTTTATTTTACATTTAACAGCAAAAACACTAATAGACATCTGCTAAACAAAGCAATGCAGTCTCACAGTGAAAATAGACTTAGCATTAAAACTTTTCTGCCCTTGAAACTCTCATTCATTGAAACAGCATTGAAACCAACATTCAAAGAAAGTACATCTGGGCAGTGGCAGATAAAGATTAACTATGGGCTGTTTTCAAATCATAGGCCCCTTGCAGTACACACACATGAAGCATACTTGTGTTCTTTGATACACCTTCCTGATTGTATTAAATTACATTCCTTGTTGTTTGAGGGTGTTTTAAAATTTATTGTTTTGAAAATTTTTCCAGTAAACAATGACACAAATTGCATGCACCAATATATTTTTTATTTATTTATTATTTTATTTCAGTTCGATTACCGGGGAAGTCCACTGGGCCATGAAGTGCCCATTTTCAGTGTAGGCCCGGGGAGAAAAGCTCCAAGAACAGTATGATACAATATAGGTTACAGAATAAAGCTCCAAGAACAGTACAATACAATATAGGTTACAGAATGCAAATAAAGATCACAAATAAAAAAATACATACAATATAGTTTGTAAAAACAAGTAGGGTTACTACATTTGAGAGTTGAAGAGAACTTGATGGCATTTTTTTTTTTCAATAATGACAAAACTGCCCAATTCAGAACATTTCCATCGTAAGTCTACTCAAACTTCTACAATCCACCAGTATCAGTAAGTATGCACAATCTCTGCAGAAGTAAAAGTCATCTAGGGTGGCACAGTGGTGCAGCGGTTAACATTGTCACCTCACAGCAAGAGGTTCTCCGGTTCAATTCTCGGCTGGGGTGCCTTCTGTGTGGAGTTTGCATGTTCTCCCTGTGTTCGCGTGGGTTTCCACCAGGTACTCCGGTTTCCTCCCACATTCCAAAAAACATGCATCTGGAGCATTTCTTCCCGGGCCTCCGCTGAAAACAGGCTCTGTGGAACCTAGTCGGACATTCCTGGTCAACAAATAATAAATAAATAAAATAAAATAAATAAATAAATAAAAATCTAAATAAATCCACATTAAAAAGATCTATAACTAATGAAGGGGTTGCTGCTAGCAAATAACTTTATATTTCTTTATGTTCATTGTGTTTCACTGTTGCAGTCCAAACCAATGGGTTATCTGGCTCCCTGTAGCCCTCAATCGGCCAGAATACCAAAGGTAAGTAAATATGACATTGGCTGTTGGTTGTAAAGGATGTTAGGATGTCCAATACAAAAGGAGGCAGCCGACGTCACATCCTCAGTCTTCCTTGCCATGGAGCCTGAAGCAGAAGCATTTTTTGCATGAGTACCAGTCAGCAGTTTACTTTTTTGGTTTCCGACTACAAAGTTGAAGTCAACTACAGCTAAGTACCCCATTGGGGATCCTCTTTTCTTGCCTTTACGAATGTCAGAAAAGGTTAATAATTGTCTTACCTGTGGAAAGCAGATTCCCCATAGAGATTTTCATTCCTATTGTATTATTTGTTTAGGCCTTGACCACGACGTTCCTAATTGTGATCTCTGTGTGTCCTTTAATCTGCATACTATTTGTCATTGGGCTAAGCTCAACATTTTGGAGTTTGGCCTAAGTCTGTTGGTATGGCGTCTGCTGGTCTTCAGGCTTCGGATATCCCTAAGAAGTGTAAGAATAAGGACCGCGACAGGCTTCAGAAGGTCAAGTCTTCAGATGATAAGTTGGTCAGTCCTGCGGTAGCCAGTGAGGTACATTTGCAGCCCGGGGATTTTCAACCACAGGCCTTTGTTGAGACCATTTCAGAATCCCCCAGGCCTCCGGCTTCCATTTTGTCTTCTGACCTTCCGCCAGTCACCTCTTTAGCTGGATCTGGAGCCGCTATGCTGACTCCGGTGTCTGAGGCCTCGGTTCTTCATTTAGACAGCAAGCTCATACCGACGACCTCTGCTGTGACTTCGGCAGTTGCCAGGGCACCCGAGTCCTTCAGACTTGCAGGTAAATCTTCCAGTCATAAGCCTTTGAAAAAGCAGGCTCTAGTTTCCTGTCGTTCCCCTCAATCCCAAATGGTTAAAATGGCTAATAACCTTTTGACTGTTATTAGGGATTCACAGCCTCCTCTTTCTTAAAGGGGTAGGGATGTCTCTCCTGAGGCTTTGTCTTGTTCTGGTTCTGATGCTTCTAGCATTTCTGCCGATGAAGAAGTTTCTCAGGTTTTTTCTCCTTTTGAGGATTCAGATGGAGAGGAGTCCATTCCATCTGCTTCTCCTCCAGAGGATTTCTCTTTTGGTGATACTTTGAATACTCTCAGGGAGCATTTTAAATGGGAGAGTCAGGATTATCCCCAATCTAAGAAAAGGATTAGGGAGTTTTTGGATTTGCCTCAGCATAAGCCTCTGGCCATTCCACCAGTGTTGGAAGTGGTTGATGATGTTTTTCTGGAAAATTCCTTGACTCCAAATTCGGTTCCTCCTGCTCCCAGGAAACCTGACAGGTACTATAGAGTCCCTGATTCTCATTTGTTTCTTTTCAGGAATCTGTTGGCTGATCCAGAGGTTATTTCTCAGGGCCCTAAAGGAGTTAAGGCCACTGTTACCAAAAATCCTGTTCCTTCCGACAGGGAATCTAGGAACCTAGATAGGTGAGGTAAAACAGTTCTGCCACTCTTGCTAATTGTCTTTTTCATATGCTTAAGTACCAGCAGCACACCTTGGAGGCTATTAAGTCTAGGAATGCAAGTGTCCCTCTTTTGGCAGAGAGTAAGGATATGCAGGATTTACTGAATTCTGCCAGTCTTGTCAATATACATTCCTTACATTGTGATTTTGACATTCTAGAAGCCTCCTGCAGGGTTACAGCTATTGGATCTGTTATTAGAAGGCACGCTTGGCTCAGGGAACAGCCCCTTCCAGAGCCTGTCAAGGCTAAGCTTTTAGATGTACCTTTGCATAAGGACCGTCTTTTTGGCAGCAAAGCAGAGGAAGTGCTCAAGAAGATGGAGGATAAGGCCAAGTCTATACAAACAGTTAAAGACTTTCTGCAAGTTCAACCTCCTCGTTTTAGCAGGAATTATCCTTCTAAGAGATGGATGTTTCCTGATACTAGCAGACAGAACCATTCTAGGACTAGAGGTTTCAAATCTTCTAGGGGGCAGGTGGCTACCCCTCAAAGGTCTAAGCGTTGGCATGCTTCCACTTCCAAGGTGGGAAGTTCTAAGCCTGCACCTCAATCCCAACATTCTCAATGACTCTGTCCAACTTCTGCCTGTTCTTGCTTGCCCGGAGAGTCCTTTAGGGGGAAGGTTGGCCTTTTTTGCAAATATCTGGGCCACCATCATGGACGACCAATGGGTACTCAGAACTGTATCCCTAGGACACAGGTTTTTTTCCACACCTTTCCAGTATCCAAAGGATTCCTGGATACTCCTCCAAACCAAAGGGCAGAAGTAGAAAAGCAAATTTTGTCTCTGTTACATCTGGGAGCAATAGAATCAGTTCCTGCTCAGCAGGTAGGCCAGGGTTTCTATTCCAGACTTTTCTTAGTTCCAGAAAAAGGAGGCACCTGGCATTCTATCCTAGATCTATCCATTCTGAACTCTTTCTTGGTAATTGCAAAGTTCAAAATGTTCACTCTGCATCAGTTGCCTGGCTGGTAACTTTGGATTTCAAAGAAGCTTATCTGCACATTCCTATCAGGGAAAGCTGCAGGCAATACCTTCATTTTAGAGTGGGCACGCAAAATTATCAATTCTCTCTGTGCTGCCCTTTTGCTTATCTACTGCTCCCAGAGTTTTCACAAAGTGCCTGGCTCCAGTCATTGCTTTTTGCAGGCAGAAGAAAATTCAGATTTATCCATACTTAGACGACTGTCTAATTCAAGCAAATTTTCAGGAACAGCTGTTAAAGGATCTAGAATTGGTAAAGACTCTGCTCTCTTCCCTGGGTTACACTCTCAATGAGGAAAAATCAAAAATGGTGCAATCCAAGGAGATAACATTCCTGGGAGTGAGTCTGAACACAGCTGCCCAGATGATATATCTCACCCAGGAGAAGCAGGCAACTCTTTCAGTTTACTTCAAGGATTTAGCAAGCCTGTCCCAGCTCCCTGCAAGGAAATACCTGCAAGCTCTGGGATACATGGCCTCTTGCATTCTCATGATTCCATATGCAAGACTGCATATGAGGAAATTGCAATGGTACCTCAAGAACCTTTGGTGTCAACACACATACAGGACCTGGATATGATAATTCCTCTGCTTCCATGTCTGCAGGCAGAGTTTCTATGGTGGGCAACAGCTTGTCTACAAAACAAAGGCATGCCTTTTTGCACACCCCCTGCCACTCAAATTGTTACCACAGATGCATCGGACTACACCTGGGGAGCTCACTTGGATGTCAGATGCATACAGGGACATTGGAAAGCCCAGCAGATACACCTGCACATAAACCTAAAGGAGTTGATAGCAGTTCAGCAGGCTTTACTAGCTTTCTAGCATCTTCTTTCTCCAGGAACTCTGTTTATCATAACAGACAACACCACAGTCATGTGGTACATCAACAAGCATGGAGGGACTCATTCTTACCCCCCTGTGCAGGCAGAGCATGAATCTCTGGTTCATAGCAGCATCCTTGGGCCTGCATCTCCTAGCTCAGTTTCTTCCAGGGAGGCTCAATGTTTTGGCGGACCAGTTGAGCAGACAGACCCTGGTTCCTCATGAGTGGCAGCTGAACAGAGCAGTCTTTTACAACATCATTCAGTGTTGGGGCACTCCTCAGGTGGATCTTTTCTCCTCCCCAGACAACCTCCTTCTACCTCTTTTTTGCACCAGACAGCATCACAGCAGAGCCTGGAGATTGGATGCTCTGTCCTTCCTTTGGACGCTGCTGTCAGTTTATGCCTTCCCTCCTCTTCCCAGAGTATTATTGAAGATAAGGGATGAAAGACCAAGGACTGTTCTCATAACTCCAGACTGGCTCAGACCACATTGGTATCCACTGCTTCACAGTCTCTCCCAATTTCCTGCTTGGCATCTTCCTCTGAAGCCAGATCTTTTGATTCAGGAAGGGGGAAACATTCTACATCCTCATCTTCAGTTTATCCATTTGGCAGCATGGCTCATTGTATGACTCCTTCCTTTTCTTCTTCCCTTTCCCAGCAGGTGGTTTATAGGTTGGTACTAGGCTATCAGCCCTAGGGGCCTATACAAGCCTAGCCATAACAATTCCCTGGCTATTTCTTCCCACACTATTTACTTCCCTGGACCCCTGTCTAGCAGGGCGACTGACTTGATCCCCGGGGTGAATTCCCTTTCTCCCATCCAATCGTCAAGGTTCCTTTTGAAGAGGGCCAAAGAGGCACTCTGCTTGACATGTATGGGCAATCTATTCCAGAGTCTGGGGAGTCTCTGGGTCAGGAACCTATCCCTCCAGCATGTTTTGTTTATTGTGATGACAAGGTTTAGATCCCTGGAGCATGTGGCTCTGAGGGTGTGGGATTTCTTTAAGTGTAGCATGTCCAACAGCTCTGGGTTTGACATGGCCTTGTATGTTAAGCAGAGATCGCCTCTGAGTAGACAATATGCGACAGAGTATAGCTGGAGTTTTTTAAGGTGGTCAGCATATGGCATCTGCTTTAGGCCTGTGATTCTTTTAGTAAGGTATTTCGGTGGCCTTTCCAATTGTTGCAGATGTCTTGAGAGGTACATACCAAATGGGGCGTTGTATTCTATAATGGGTCTAATGAGGGATGAGTACAGTGGGACAATGACCTGCTTTTTTCTGGATGAAAAGCCCTTCGTGATGAGGTGTGCCACATAGAAGGATTTTCTGACTGTTGTGGTGATGTGGTTATCAAAAGTGAGACCACTATCCACCTGTGTCCCTAAGTCTCTTATCAAACTTTCTGTGTTTAGTGTACTGCCACCTATATGGTAATTCACGGGTACATGTAACTATACATTTCTTGGCATTGAGCTTGAGCCCATGGCTCTGGCACCAAGCATCTGTTTCTGTAAGGCCCTTTTGTAGAGTATCCACATCATTTGGGGATTCAATAATGGCTCCCAGTTTGCAGTCATCTGCGAATTTTGTTAGCCAGAGTCCCTTAGTGTTGACCTGTACTACAGAGAAGTAGATGCCAAACAAGAGCGGTCCCAGGACTGAACCCTGAGGTACTCCACTTTGTATGGAGCTGGATTTGGAGTCTGCTACTTTTACAGTGTGGGTTCTATCAGTAAGCCAGTTAGCAACCCATTGGGTGATGTAGGGATTAATGCCCAGCTTAGTAAGTTTATCTATGATTCCAGAGTGGGGGATGGTGTCAAAGGCCTTGGCAAGGTCTAGATAAGCTGTGTGAACCACCTTACCCTTGTCCATGGCTCTGGAGACTGATTCGAAGAAGTCAGGTTCAGGAGACAAGATCGGCTCTTCACGAACCCAAACTGAGGGGGGTCCATTGTTTGAAGGTTGCCAATGTCTTTGTTTATAAGTTCCATGATAATACGCTCCATGGCCTTGCAGATAAGGCTTGTCAGACTGACGGATGGTATTTTCGGGATCCAAGGTGGATCCCCCGTTGTGGAGTGGGATAACTGTAGCTCTGCGCCATTCAGTGGGAACGAAACCTGAGGTGAGGCTATGATTAAACATGACACTTAAGTGAGGTGCCAGTTCATATTGTAGTTCATGTAGTACACCGCCCGGGATGTCATCTGGTCCCATGGATGCTGTATTCTTAGCTTTGGAGAGTGAATTTTTTTACCTGTGTGGCCATTATTACCGGAATTTGGCAATCTTCCGGTATTGAGATGGGCCATTTAGGGGGTGAAGTTGGCACTGAATCGATCTGCCAGGATATTGGCAATATCCTTGGGGTCAGTATATTTAATGCCATTCTGTTTTAGCTCAGAACAGATCTGAGCATTGCCATTTAGATTCTTGACATAGTTATAGAATGCCTTGTGGTTGTCTTTGGAATCTTTGGCAATTTTATTTTTGTAACTAGCTTTGGAGGATTTTATGAGGGATCTCAGTTTCTTACTGAGGCTGGTAAGGGAGTTTTTTGCATCCTGGGATTTTCCTCTTTTCTGCAACAGTTTCTTCCTTTTGTTGTAAAGTTTGTTTATGGCAGGGGGCCACCAGATTGGCTTCCTTGTTTTGGATGAGAGCATCTTGGTTCTATTTGGGATGATACGATTCATGCATGAGTGGATGTGCTCGTACAGTACCTTAGTGTAGGATTCAGCAGTTGAACTTTCAGTTCCCATCTGCATGGCTGTCATAAAGTTTGTCACTTCTGACTTGAGTAGCATGAAGTTGGCTTTGGAGAAGTTTTTTATGGAGGTTACCTTACTGGGGGGGTGGGGATGGGATGTGGATGTTAAGGGTGATTAGCTTATGGTCAGACCTGACTAACGAGGGGGTGACCATAGGTGTGGAGCATTGATTTCCCATGTTGGTAATGACCAGGTCTAGGATATTGGACCCCCTGGTGGGACTATGGATTTAGTTGATCCAGGGCATTGGAATTTATGAATTCCAAGAACCGTTGGGCAAAGGTATTGGTACACGAGTAGTTTTCCCAGTTAATGACAGGGTAGTTAAAATCACCCAGTATTAGGGTGTTTGGTTCTATCTTAATATTTTCCAGTATGTTTAAAAAAGGTGTAGTGAGAATCTTGGGGCACGGTGGGGGATCTGTAGCAAGCTACAATTTGGATTGCAGTCTTACCCTAGTATTAGTTACACCTGGAGAATTTTGGATGCATTGTGTTGGGCAACTAGCCTGGTGGTGTAAATATCCTTGGTGAATATTGACACTCCTCCACCTTTAGTGTTTTGGTCCTGGTTTGGTGGCCACAAAGTGTGGTAAGTGTTGTAGCCTGGTATTGCAGGGGTGCTCTCTGGAGCCTTGAACCAGGTCTCCGTTACTGCACAGATATTGATGTTCTCCATTTTTAGGAGTGCCTTGAGAGAGTGCATTTTGAGGTTCATACTTCCAACATTGAGTAGCATTACCTTCAGATTTTGCATGCTTGTACCTGTTACGATAGTGGTTTTGTCCTTTGAACTTTGCCTAAAAAAGGCACTATAGGGGTGGCAAGAGCCTTCACCAGTAACCTGAATCCCAGAGGTGACAGGTGCAGACCATCTCTGGCAAAGCATCGTGGTCTGTCGATCATGCAGAGTAATCTGAATAGCACGCTGTGCTAATGCGTCCGTCTCTAGTATCATAACATAGTTAGATAGGGGTTTGAATCCAGCAGGTGGCAAGTGTGTGTGAAGGGGGCTAAGTGTGTGTGTATGAAAGAAGCATCCCTTTAAAGGGTTGGGAGGGTGGCCTAGTGGTTAAGGTGTTTGCCTTACAAAGACAAGGTGCAGGGTTTGAGCCTCACAAAGGATAATTGGCTAGGCTTACAATGGCTTTCAAGGGCAGTTAGCCTAGTACTAACCTATGACCCTATGACCCTATGTCATCTCAGGCAGACAGATACTGGATCCCCTTTGAATGACACCAGAAGCTGAGCCAATTGTTGAAGTCCGTCATTTTGTCCTTATATTGTGGTATCATTCTGGGCGAAGGCAGGATTCTACTCAGGGCTAGGGTCATACCTGCCTGGGCCATATGATCGGAGAGCTCTTCCATGTCTCTTCATGTAGTCCAGGGAGGTACATCTCAAGTCATTCACTCCAACATGGACAATGACAGAGCCATATTTGTACTTGTGGAGTGACTTGAGTGCATGCGTTATGTGGCTGATCCTGGCACTGGACAGGCAGCTGACTAATTTTCTCCTTGTTCAACCTGGTGAGTGGGACATCAATGTCCTGGACTATAGAGTCACCTATGACTAAAGTGTTAGGTACATTGTCTTGCCTTGGCTGTTGCTGGGTGGCACATGTGCTGAGGGAGAGCAGGAGGCCTAGCACTAGGAAGTCCTACGCTGGCAAATGGGAAAGATTCTCTCTTTGGATGCAGGCTAGAGGGAAATCTTCTCAGCCTACCCTTCCTCTGATCCTGGAATACCTGGCTGATTTGCTTCAGGGTGGTCTTTCTTTTTCCTCTATCATGCTCCATGCTTCAGCCATTTCTTCTCATTGTTCTTTTGAGCAACCCATTTTCTCTCATCCCCTGATGAAAATGTTTCTCAGAGGTGCTTGCAACTTAAAACCTCCCAGAAGGGCATCTACTCTAGCCTGGGATCTTAATTTTGTTCTAGAGAAACTCACTCTTCCTCCTTTTGAGCCAGATGCCACTGCAGATTTAAAGTTTCTCTCTTGGAAGACTGCCTTTCTCTTGGCTATAACTTCAGCAAGGAGGGTTTCGGAGCTGCAAGCTTTGATGGCTGTGGAGCCTTTTCTTATTTTCCATGCAGATCAGGTCTCTCTAAGAACCAACCCTTCCTTTATGCCTAAGGTGGTTTCTAGTCTGACTCTTAATCAGTCCATACACCTTCATACTTTCTTTCCTAATCCTCGAAATAGAGGTGAAAGGGATCCTACATTCTCTTGATGTGCACAGAGAGCTCAGATTTTATCTGGACAGGACTAAAGACCTACGGAAATCAGCACAGTTTTTGGTCAGTTTTGCCCTGGGAGCTTAGGACAATGCTATTTCTAAGCAAACCATTTCTAAATGGATTGTACATTGTATTACTTTATTCCTTTCATGGCAAGGTTCCCCTTCAAGAGGTTAGGACCCACTCCACAAGAGCAGCTTCCACTTTTGCAGCCTTTTTAAGAGGTGCCCCTACTAAAGACATTTTGGAGGCTGCCACATGGTCTTCTGTTTACACTTTCTCAAAGCATTATAATTTGCCTTTGTTTTCTAGAGCCAGGGCGGGGTTTACCACTGCTCTTCTGCAGGGCATTCTCTCCAATCCTTGATTCTGTTGGTTCCTCCTCCCTTTTCTCTGGGCTTTGGTAATCAACCCATTGGTTAGGACTGCAACAGTGAAACACAATGAACATAGCACAGTTGTATACACTTACCATAAATGTAGATGTTCGAGTGTACTCACTGTTGCAGTCCTGATTTACCTCCCTCCTTCCCCCCCTTTTTTGGTCCTCTCCTGTTCTCTTTTCCTAAGGTACAGGCTAAATTTGGTATTATTTGCCAAAGTTGGTTTTGGTTTAAGCCTTGCTTTCTTGGGGCTTCTCACTGTTATGTCAAGAAAGACTGAGGAAGTGACATCTGCTGCCTCCTTTTGTATCGGACATCCTGGCGTCCTTTACAACCAATGTCATATTTACTTACCTTTGGTATTCTGACCGATCGAGGGCTACTGGGAGACAGATAATCCATTGGTTAGGACTGCAACAGTGAATACACTCGAGCACCTACATTTATGGTAAGTGTACACAACTGTACTTTTCATCTACAAATAAGTCCCTGATGCCCTTGAATAAATTACCCATGTTAATTTAAAAAAATGAGAAGCTAGTAATATTTCAATAGGGAATGGATGGCAAACTAATAACAGGTTGATAGTTACTAGATATCTCTGTCAAAGAGGACACTCTCAGGACTACAGCATCTACTCCCTTTAAAAGTACAATGCAGTACAGTATCAGCAATGCATCTACATACTGTAGGAGTAGAACCCACAGCTTTCTGCATCAAAAGCAGCTACACTACCTGTTGTAATATTAACAATGCAAACAGGCTCAACATAAGCAGTACTAAATGTCTCTTCCCCTGAAGCTCTTAGCCTTGTAAAATCCACTCGACACTCAACTGTATCTCTCAACTTTGCAGTACATGAGCACAAGAAATCTGGAAAAAGCCAAAATTTATTGGGGAGGGGGACAGAAGCCCAAAAACCAGGACGCATTTTAAACATTGCTCGTATAATCTTGGAAAGTTGCTAGAATAAAATGCTGTGCTACCACCATGCATTTCACTGCCAAGTCTTGAACCCAGGACTCGAGGCACTACAGTTAGAGCAACATACCACTATGCCAAATCAGCTGTTTCTTGAAAGACTGGAAGAGTGAAACTTAAATGGCCATCATTTAATGAATTCATTTCTCACCATAGCTCTCAATGTCTTAGCGCAAAACACCTGGACAAATCTAATAGGTAATACAGCCCCAAAACATAGTCATTGAATTCAGTTCTCACCATAGCTCTCAACCTCTTAGCACAAAAAAACCTGCACAAAGCCAATAATGGTGGAATACAGCCCCAAAAATAGCGACAAATTTCAAATATTGATCTTATAAACTTAGAAAATTGCTAGAATAAAATGTTTTGTGTCACCATGTACTGGAATATGAAGTCTAAAATTCAAATGTCTGTCATTATTTAGTGAATTCAAAATTCAGAAAACCACAGATTTTATTAGGAACAGAACAAAAATATGAGGCAAAAATCTGAATGCTTTTCACAAGTGGGTGGTGAGCAGGAAATTCAGGCTCTTGCTACCTGAACCCAAAGTTGAGGGTTTGAGCCTGAGTTACTCTCTAGCCACCAGTTATAGGTAACTGGGGCATTTTACAAAAACACACACACACACACACACACACACACACACACACACACACACACACTTAATAAAAGCTGGAGTTCAAAACTAAGTTCCGTGACTATGCAAAATAACTTCCCTGAGCTGGAGTTGTTCCTGGGCCAGTTTTCTATGTTAATAAAAGCCGGAGTTCAAAACTAAGTTCCCGGACCACACAGCTGACTTAACTGTCTACAGAATAACTTCCTGATAAACGTAAAACATAAGCACACTTCCTGATAAACATAAACACACTGCCTGACTTAAGTTCTTTCCCATCCACATAAAGCTGGAGTTGTTCCTGGGCTGGAATAAGCCAAGCTATAGCCAGTTTCCTCTTTCCCGGTGTCGGACTAAAACGTACGTTTGCTTGCATGCATGCTCTGCCTCTGCTTGTTCCAGGCATGCACCAGACGGCAGACCTTGCAGTTGTAACTGCATAGACTTCTGGGGCATCTGTAGACTGCTGCCTTTTTTCTGAATCCGGACTGATTAAGCAGAAGTCCGGAATTAGTTTTCTAAGCACACATGCGTGGAGTTCCGGGATTTTTTTAATTTAATTTTGTTTTACAGCTGGGGGGGCTGCAATCCTGCAGTCCAATATCACGAGCCGCCACACCCAGTAGTAGACTTTCACTTCTCTACTTTTATGTTGATACCTTAATTCAAGATGTTATCCCTTCAGACTTTGTTACCCAAGTTTCGTGGTTACATTACATTTAATATAGGATCTTCATCTCTTTCCAATTTATATTATCAGTTTTATGTCTTACCCTTTGGGCTGTCTTCTGTGGCAAGAAAATTTACACAGTGCGAGTCTCCTGGAATTGCTTCCTGCAGACTGCAAATCATTCACATCTTTCAGTAGTTAGACAATGGTCTTATTTGTAGATTACTTTTTCCTGGGCAGTCTCTGTTTGGGGGTGGGGCTTTAGTCAAAGGGGTTAAAATGCAAAGTCAGTGAAACAACATGAAACAAGAAAATCTACACAAAAATCAATCACTTTTTTGTTTTATTTTGTCTTGTCTTCTGCGTCTTCAGAAAATAAAAAATCCAAGCTGAATGCTCAAATGTGTTTAATTCAAGCACTTATGTTTTGGTAGAAGAAATGACTCCTTTAATTATTTTATTCATTTATTTTTATTTATTCGTATTGATAAATGGAAGGCCCTAGTGAGAGAATCCTATATGCAACAAAAGCCATGGTAGGAAAGCAACAGGGACACATGCTAATTAAACAGCATACAGTATGTGAGTAACATGCATCTTAATAAGTGTAATGCAAACACAGCAACCACAGAAGAGAACAGTAAGGCAGCTGATGCAAATTGTTTATTTACACATATAAGCGCTTGAAGTCCTTGTCAGTCAGCTTTCTCTGAGTTATACAAGAAACACCCACCCACATTTAAGCACCATTTTCTTTACATTGTTTCCTAATAAGGGAAATTAAATACCAGAAATCAAAATGCACCATTTAATTAACCCACTGCATTCACAATAATACAATTTTTCATTTCACCCTTTATATCTGTCTCAGTTTAAATCAGTATTACATCTTGTTCTGTGGTGCAAATGAATAGACCTGTGACTGTGACTCAGGTGAATGGGACTTGAGTAGTGGTCTCAGAACTGCAGCAGCCAGACTTGAAAGGAGAGAATTAAGGGGCATAGCTTGTCTCTTGGTTGAGGGGAGGTGCTGCATGAACTCCAGGCCACATTGGGCAGTGAGAATTTCTGACAGAGACTAGGGAAATCACCACTCATGCTTGGGGAAGAGGGAGAGGGCAGTTTGGAAAGGACACCCCTTATGAAAATGAGGATGACCCACAGCTAGCACACTGCACATCCCACCACTGACATATTACTGGGTGCATACAGATACTGCAGCTTAAATTTTAAAAAAAGGCCCCTCACAGTTGACCCTAGCCACTGAGATGGGGAATAAATGGACTAATTGACCAGGAGGGGGCTGATGATCTACCAACAGTGGGGCAAAAATGGAGAAAAAATATCTTAGAGCTTATGAAGACAAAGTCCAGTACTTTAAAATATGCATTGTTTCTTGCATCAGAGTTCTTGCCATCATGAGGTACCTTATAAACGTAGGTATTAAGCAAGGTGATTATAGTCCATGGACTGATTCCATTTTGTAAACATTATAAAAATCTGAAAAGAAGGGAAGGTTTATTCACTTTCATAGTTGTGTGTTTCTAGTAACTCTTTGTACTCCATCAACACTGAAAACATGTGAACTGAAGCAGGATGAGTGGTGGCGTTGCTGCCCAAATAAGCATCATCACAGAAATCATCAGTGCCAGGGATTCCCTGTCATTAAAGGAAGGCAGAAATATACCCCCCCCCCCATGGACTAAGACACCAGTGACAGATATTAATGTTATATGCTTAGAAATTGCTAGAATAATAAACCTAGCATTACTGTGTGTTTTTTCTGAAGGCTACTAAGTCTGAAATTTAAACGTCTGTCATTATTTACTGACTGCACTCCTCAGTGATATGTCAGAGAAGCCACAAATGTTATGCATGAACAGACCAAAATATGAGGCAAAACCCAACATCTAGACCGGTTTTCTGAAATTAGAGAAAGTTGAGAGCATCTAAGTCCCACATACATAAATGCATGTACGACACACACACACACACACACACACACACACACACACACACACACACACACACACACACACACACAGAAGTACGTGACTTCCATCAGTTAAATCCATTAGTATGACTGTGACTTTACACTCCAGAAGTTTGAAAGCGGTCACATGAATGAATAAATAGACAAAATTAGCTGCCACACTAGAATGTATCCATTAAGCTTACTGTTGTCTGAAAATACAGCTCACTGTCTGTGACCCCCTCCCCTTCCACATATGCTTCGACCTCTTAGATCAAGAACTGAGCAGAAAGATAACACATAATGGGTAATAAAATATCAGAATCTGTGACATGTATTACTCTTATAAACTTAGAAAGTTGCTGGAATAATAGGATTTGCATTGGCATGCTTTTTCTGTCTAAATCTTAGTGTCTATTATTATTAGTTTGCAGTGATTGCATTCTTCACTGATTCTCAAAACTTTGCAAGGAAGAAACGGACCAAAATATATAGCTAGATTAGAGAAATTCTCTGAAATCTGAGACATTTCAGGGCATTTATGCCCCTTGCCATATACTTGCTCTTAATAAAATACCTACCTGCATAGTAAGTAAGTGGCAAATGCAGGGTTAGTTAAAAAAACACGGTCTCCCATGCTCATAAGGCATGGCATGATCACCTTTTCCTTTGTGTGGCATAAACATAGTGTTGGACTGTTTTGAAAATAGCCTGGAGAGGAGACTAAATTGATTTCTTTTTTTTTTTCTTTTAAGTGGACTTTGGAAGGTCTTGGTGTTCCCTTCTCGATTACGGTAATGGTAGCATAAAGCTACCATTTCTTAATAAAAGAAAAAGGATTTGTAAAAAGTTGTTAAAATATAAATTTTCCTTTTTTATTGTGGGGGGTGTTGTAGTCCAGCAGTTTGTACCCCCTGCTGAAAAAGTTATATTGCTATGTTGTAGATATCTGCTGTGCTGAATATTTTAGGTCTTTTTTGCCCACCATTACATCTTCCATTTAAAACACTAAAATTATTCAAACTGCAAGAAACAAGATATTCTGATTTATTTACTTAAGCAGCTCTTGCAAATATTACCGTTCTTCAGTTTGAAAACCACATTCACATTGGCTTCCCTGTTACTGCTAGGACCGTCTGTTCAGTACTTCAATCTTTAAAATACTGTTTGACAGATATTGCATACCTTTGGCAAAACCCACTTTAAAAACACTGCTTACTTACTCCTTTCATTCCAGTTTGCCTCAAATACTAAATTGGACCTAGTTCTAACTTGCTGTATGTTAAACACCTTTCTGTAAACTTCACTTTACAGCTTGAAGCAGGGTAGTGAAAGAAATGACAACCTTGGATAACATTACCCAATTCCAAAAAAAAAAAAAAAAAGTTAAAAGAACACTTTAGCAAAGGAAAATCAGTGCACCTGATTTTGAGATTCTGGTTTCCACTTTCGATACTATGATCCTAAACTATGCTGTGACTTGTAAAAAGCTTATATTTCAAGCATTTTAAATGAAAAATATATATATATATATATTCTGCCTGAAACTAGGAAAGGCTGTAATTTTACTTTTTTTCCTTTCTTTGTCTGTTTGCCTGCCTTTTACTTCTTTACATTGTACTTGTATCTGCTTGTACACTTTAAGTTTAACTTTGTATTTGCTATGCGTTATACAGTCTACGCATTTACTTTTCCCATGATTATTGTATATCTTTATGCAAATGTGATGTAAACTTGTGTCTTTGCCAGTTGGTCTGGGCAGTGGCTAAAAAGGGTCTAGTACCAGCCTGTGCACCTGATTGACAAGAAAGATAGATGAATAATATTAACTTGCACATATGACATTTAATATATTTGAAAAGAGTGGTTGTGAATGATTTGCTTTACTAAAAACAATCAAAAACCAAAATAGCTTTTTTACAACTCCAACAGGGTGGAGTCCAGGAATGACTCTGCTGCACTGAAGATCCGTCGTTATGCTGGGGCCTTCTCATACAATGATAAGGAAGACACCATGAAAAGTCCTCAAGAAGAAGAATGTCTCCCAGTAGCACAAAACCCAGCTCAACTTTCTGTTCAGCCACTTATCAGAAACACGGCTCAGCGCAAATCATCGCGTGGCTGGGATATTGTTCGTAATGCAGCAGCATGTAAGATATTTACAGAAGAGGGCAGTGAGCTGCAGGAGGAGATCTATCATTTGTAACAAGCCTTCAGAAAGTACTGATTTTTCCATGAGAAGTATGTCTAGACATCTTTCAGGTGTTCTGTCAGAGCTGAAACTGCAGTCCCTGGTTGTCAATCATGACTTCAACATTTTGCACAAAAATGCCTCAGTGATTTTGTGTTCATATGTACTCCATATGTTTTCTTCTTTATGAAGCTTAGCAGCACATTCAAATATTTTTTTAACATGTATAATAAAAATATTTTAATACTATCCAGAAATGTGCTTTTGGGATTGTCTGCTGCCTGTTGATGCAGTATTTTGATGTCACAAAAACAGGCTAATAATGGAATCCAGAATTAATTCATGTTTTACATTTCAAACTGTTATATTTCAGTTAGTTTTTATGTTTTTTGTACGGATATATTTAATTGCTTTCATTGCTTGTTTCCTTTCACATTAGAAGGAAGATTGTCTGGGCAGACTATAGAGTATCACATCAGCTTTGAATCAGCCTTCCATGATGTTTTTCTACATCGAGAATGAAGTGTTGCTGGAGCTTTAGACCCTTGGTTTGTAGTGTACCAATGTCATAGGTTATATCACTGCAATCTGTCACATATACAGTAAGATGCAGTAAATGTGGGTTTCAGAGATGCATAAACAGGTGTTGAGGCAGCACAGAGGTGGAATGCCTGGTTTGTACCTTTATAACAATTAAGGATGGAAAGAAAGAGGAAGAAGCGTATATAAAACTTGAATGAATTCCTTGTTTGTAATCGTGCTTAGTATATAAGAGGGACATGCAGATGGCACATTTTCTATACAGTGTATAGCTGTTGACACAGTATTGGAACACAAAGCTATCTGGCATTATGGAAAAGAAGGGCCGAGCCTGCTGAGGGTCTTCACAGAATGCTTGATTGACCTGAGGTAGACATGAGACCTCTTAAGACTGCCTTTAAATCCAGGAATATAAAATCAAATAGGCAGGACAGTATTAACTAGAAATTATATTTCTTTGCACAATCCTCAAAACTACATAGATATGAGGATCGTGTTATTTACTGAATGTATGTATTCCAAGAAGTTTCAACTAAACAGTAATGTCAGTTTAAAACTACTGAAATTTTTAAAATGGCTTCCTGTCTTACTACTGCTTGCATTTTTGTCATGAAGGTAATATTAAATTATGCACATTTAATTCCGTTAATTTATTATACGCATATTGTTTAGATAAAATATATATGTAGTTTTTATTGTATAATTTCTTATGCATTTCTATGAACTGTTTTAGAATTTAGGTTATATTGAAGCCTGAACTGTTATTTGGAACTACTTTTCTGAGTGAAGTGTTTTGTAAAAGTAATTCTTTTACACCAGATCAATTCAATCCTTGGAACTTCTGCCTAGGCTGTTTGCCATATTCTATCTTCTATTTTTATGACAAGTAGTATTCATTTAACATGTTATTTTATTGCTAATTATATGCAGCCTAAATTGTTTTCTGACTTTACAAGTATTTAACACACGAGTCATCTGATGTTTTTTCCATATACTGCTTAGAACTTCCACCAGCATTTCAGAAGTCTGCACTTTATCATAGTACCTCCTTGCAATTTCTTACTATTGAACAAAGTAGGACTGAGTTACTTCTCTGTTTAAATATATATATATATATATATACATTTCCTTGTTTAAAAGAAGAAAAGAAAATTTGGCATGCACTGAATATTTTCAGTCATCCTTCCAAGGATGTTAAGGTTCCTAAACATTTTCAAGTATTTCAGTTTTACAGAGGTTATATTTTGCTCCTGTTTAAAGTTATTGTGTTGTGTTACTTTATGGTCATTTGTGATTTGACCATAGTGACTGTCAATTAATACTAATGTATTTTGTGACATGTAGTGCCCTGTTTGGCTGCTATTAATGGAGTTTCATAACTTTCCACAGTATGGCTATGAACAGCACTGCTTTTTGTTAATGATTAGGACAAAATTTAGAAAAATTATGCAAATCTGAAGGAACCTTAAACATTTTAGTTAGCAGGACTGGGATGACTGGTTATCCCTACATATTTGTAGATAAAAAAGTAGCCCTGTTAAGCCTAAATGTAGTGTACAGATGTAGTGAATAACCTTGTTGAAGCACAGTAGACTTAAAAAAAAAAAAAAAAAAAAAAAAAAAAAAAATGCATATGTGAAGTACTGGATGCACTTACTTGGCGGTTCAAACTGTCTCAATAGTTTGTTTAATCTCAGCTCACAAATCCGTAGCAGTTTAGTAATATGTTTGATAAACTTTCAAAAAAGAGATTTAGTGTACAGCAACTAATTTTAAATTGCAGGTGGAGATTTAAAGATCAGGAACTACCCCTACAGTAGGTAAAGGCCCACATTTTAAAAATTCTTTGAGGAAGGTTATTTGACATTAGTCGACTGAAGCTCACAGATATTGAGATATTTGAGAATAGCTTAACAAAGCCATCAGGAATGATATTAAGTGTAGAACAAATAATTGTTTGAAATTACAGGGAGGATTTTAAAACACAGGAACTCACCATACAGGAGAAATACATGCAAGCCCTTGTAATTGTAGGAATATAACTCTGTATAAGCAGATTACACAACTTAGACAAGAATGTAAGGCTTTACTTTTTAGTAGCATCTAGTCTTGAAGGAAGCAATTCACTGGGAGAAGAGTCTTGCTTCACTCTATTAGTCTATAATCTTAAAAAATGAAGGGCAAAATGGCTATAACTCTATTAAAGATGTAAATGGTGTTTCCAAGTATGCCTTTCATAGCACTAGTTTGATGTTAGATATGCTTCCCTTTCACATACTAATCCTATGGCAGGAATACTGTAGTAGATGTCCAACAGTTGGTCTTACCACATATCTCGGGCACAAACGGAATCTTTCTTAATCAAAATATCACATTGATAAAAATTTGAAGTCCATTTGAAAGCTATCTAATGGCAAATATCCAAGTTCAGTTGGCCTTTTGACATATTTTATAACACCTATGTTGGTCATTTAACCCATCTTACATGTACTATTTCACCAGGCAGAAGTTATGGTTAACTAACGTTTAGCTGAATGTTTAGAAAACTGTCTCCCATTTTGAACTCATCTATCACAGAAGGGATTAATATAAGGTGATTGGTGGAGCAGAACATATAATATGTTTCTGCTGTATTATGCTAATTTCTCCTCTCCAGTTGCAGCTATTCTTCTGGATTTGAAATGGCAAGCCAGTAGAATGGATATTTCTTTGGGATACATTACAAACATTTGGTTATCAGTGGCCCTTCATTGTATGAATGTCACTTGTTATGTCTGTATCCTTACTCTCAAGTAATTACTAATTGTGTGGGATCCTCTTCCTTCTGACTGGAAAGGGGCACTAGACAGGGATGCCTACTGTGCCTAATGTTTTTCTTGACTAGTAAGGCACTAGCTGTCTATTTCAGACAGTACCTTGAATCGCCTGGTCTCAGAATATGGTATTCCACTCACACAGTCACACCTTCCTGGTTTGAGGATGATCTTGTAGTGTATGAATGTACAAACCATAGGTTAACATGCTTCTTAAGCCAGTTTGTTAACCTTTCTGTTTTACATTCACAATATTGATTGATCAGTGTTTTCCCTCTTAATTATACATGCATTCAACAAAATTCATGTTTAGGGGCTGAAGGAATCTTTTTCAACAGGACATGAATATAGAGTATTTAACCTCACTTGTAAGTTATGACACAGATTGATATTAAAATGCAGCTATTGCTGCAAGGTATTTAAATGGAGGTCATGTCTGACAGTCTTATCCAAAATTAGTGCAATTAAATCATTTTGATTTGTCAAATCCCTCTTCATAGCTTGTCATCTACCTAATATACGTGATACCCAAAACTGATAATGGGATGCAAGTTTTCTACATATTTCTAAACAAAACCTAATGTTGCCGATACACAAGGTAGTGTGGGTACTCCAGATTTTTATTCCAGCTCAGTAGCTGTTTATTTGTGACATCAGGCTAGAACATTTGCTGTATTCTATCTGTTTGCAAAGATAATTGGCCATAATACATGCTACACTAAAATCAGATAAGTCAGAAGGCATAAATGAAATGTGGGATCCAAGAGGCCTTGAAAATATCATCCAGAAGTACTGTTTGGGGCATAAAGACTATATGGTTCTGTTTTGCTCTTGGATAAAATATGGGAGTCAGCCCTATACAATGTGGATCCCACCAATCATTCACTGGAACTCTGGCATCAATAAAGGTTGTGTATTTTGGTCTGCCTGATAACATGTTCAAGTAACATGTTTCTGTCCTGTCAAGCATATGTGGAAACTTCTCCATCTACTACAAAACAGAGATTGGAAGACTTAAAAGGAAGATTCTTTTCTCACAACTGCCATGTACTTACTGTAGGGTTACCTTTCTAGGGTTGCAGCTGTAAACCATTAGCACAGTTCAATGCTGGGTATACCAAAGCAGCTATTATCTTATTTGTACATATGTGTCATTATGAAGCATACGCTGACAATGCCAAACCTGAAACATACTTGGGACAAAGCTCCGGTTACTTAGTTTTTTCTTAAATTCAGTGGGTGCAATTACTGTTAAGCATCTTCATTCCTCATCTAACATACACATGCTTTAAAGTGTCACAGCTATCCAGTTAGACTTGTGCAGAGGGATATTATATTTTGAAAGCACTTGAAGGATATGTTGACATGTATGATTTTTGAGAAATTCACAGTTGTAGATTAGTCTATCTTTGTCTCAAATGGTATACTTGGGCTTCCAAAGTAAGATAGGAAATCACTTGTCTTCATAGCTCATTTGCCTAATATGTTAAAATCCAGGAATATAGAATATCCCATCAGTGCAAGATACATGAGAAAAGTTTGTAAAGCCTCTAATCAGGCATTATGAAATATCTTCTTCATGTGAGGTGAAAAGCATTTGGATTCTTGGAATGGAATCCCCTAGTTTTATGTTCAGTAAAAATGAAATCATTGACTGAGGCTTGTTTTTTTGGTCATGGAATTTCTTCTCACATTTGCACTTTATAGTCATGGACTTTGCCATAATTACAGACAAAATGTCAGTATTTTAAAGTGTAATAGTTTTTTGTCTGTTTTTCTATTTTGCTTAGACGACCCTGATTGATTCTTCTGTAATTAATATAACCGGAATATTAATATTTTATGTATATAGTCTTAATGAAATGGTGTAAGTTTGTTGCACTGTAATATTATTAGTGTGTTAGATTATTATTCTAATAAGAGTTATTGAAAAATGTGACTTAAGTGAATGATATCTTGAAGTTAACTCAGGAAAAAAAAAAACCTTTCCTCAGCTATGTGCGACTTTGTGAATGGAATAATTCAATCATCAGGGTTTGCCACTCTGCAAAAATGTAGCTGTTTTCTTTCTCTTGAGTATTTGGCTTTATATAGAGTCCCTTTTATTTTTTCCCTTTCAGTCTGTCTTCTTAGGTTTGGCAGTTGTATTGATAGGATTCTGAATGGGAATTGATATGTCTTCCTTTCTGCATTTTATTAATGTTTGGTAATCTCACCAAACTAATGTAATTTAATTTGTTCAGTAACTAGCATCTTTTAAATTGCTAAGAATGTCATTGTGATAATCTGATAAAGCAAATGCAATCCTATATATTTATTTAAGCACAGCTTTACTGTAAAATGATTAAATACTTTTTAGTAAACTCACTTTATGTTGATCATTAACACAGTAAACTGTCTGACGTGTTACAGAACAAATGTTACCCTGTAATGGATGCAGGTGGGAATGTTGCATACACCGCATCATCCACACTGAGATTTGTAACAGATGCATTTTAAATGAATTGTTGCTTGATCACTAAATAGTTGTTCATAACCACCAACGACATCACAAAAACGTAATGATGTGATACAGTATAACAGAATAGGTAAGTTAGATACCATGCTGAAGTATGTTGCACATGTTAAACCTGCTTGCTAAAAATATGCAATGTATAGAAAACTTGATGTATCCAAGATATAAAATATAATGACCGTATTTTACTGTCACTGTCAGTGTTAGGCAGTGTACCCACTGTTTGTTGCTGTTTTATATTCTCTCATTTATTGTCACATAAGTTTCAGAATAGATAGATGCTCAATTTTATACTGCTCTGCAAAAGATTCTCTTAATTTTTGCCATGGGTTATGTGTTGTAGGATATTTTGGTTTCATTGTTTGTTGTATAGTCTTCCCCAAGACATATTGTATTTGGGTATTAATTGCACTAAATTGTATATGTGGTCATTTTAAACATGAATGCTGCTACAAATAGTTGTGTTCAAGTACACTGTTAAATGGCTGCTGCATTTCGTATTACTTGTGTCTACACTGGACAGTTTTGTTACATTTTTATGCTGAATAGTTGTTTGCAGCATGTCATACTTCGTCTTATTTCTTAGTATCTGTAGTGTGTTTTATAATGATGGTAAGTTGTTTTTGTTGCACTACTGTTTTATATTCGGCTTACTTTGTCTTGTATCTTCCTGTTCTGGTTTATGTAGTACTGAAGTGGTACAACTTCTGCATGTGCTCGACTTTACACTTATCTAATGTACTAACATTTATACTGTTGAATACACACAGGACTCATAACTGTCATCACATTTAACAGACATGTCAATTAAAAGTAACTGAATCTTTAAAGGTGTTAAATTATGATTTTGAGGTTGTTTTGTGTCTACTTTGCTCAGCAGCTTTCAGAACGTTATTTTTGCATAACTCGTTTTAATTATCATACAAATTCGGTTTCATTTTGAGTTCAGTATTGAGTGAAGAAAATATATGTAAAAAAATTGATATTTTTGAAAAATAAATTATTGAATGTTTTGATATGATTTATACTGGTTAAGAATTTCTTATTTAACCAGTTTTTGATTACATTAACAGTAATAAACTATAAGACAACTTCAGGTCTTGTCTGTGTCTATTTTTTCATGTGTTGAGGTCATTTTCATTGTTCATTAATCATACCTTTGCAAGATAAAAATATACTATATTTGTCTAACTTCTCCACATCTTAGATTTCATTCTTCACATAATCAGTTAAGCCTTATGTGAGGTACTGTATTCTTGCACCACCAATTATCTGGACTCTGATTTGTGTTCCTGTAAGTGAGTGTGTTTCAATTATTTTTCTGCCTAGATTGTGAAACTTGTTATATCAATGCAGTTATGTTACCAAACTTGTCTATTCAGATTTGATGAAAAGCAATGGACATGGGGAAGAGAAGAAATAAGGGTAGTGTTGCTAATGGTATGTTGGCATAAATGGTATATTGCAAAAGGATGGAAAATAGGAAGTATCAGTATTTATTTATCCTTTGTTGACAGGGATAGTTTCACTAGACAAGTTGCCTCTCTTCGGGGGAGACCCAAGGTGATATTTCCACTCCTTGGGGAAATTTGACTAGAAAATCACCCAACTTCCCTTACTCATAATTGGTACTCATGGTAGTGACATCCATGAGTATGTGTTAACATCCTGTTCCTAGTATATTAGTGGCTGTGAAGATGGTGTGTGAGATGGAACATGCATAGGTTCATAGGTGTGTACTAGGCTAATGGCCCTGGAGCCTTTACGAGCAAATACCAGCTCAATGAAAGTTGTTGTGGATGTTGCTGAGGATTTGGAGATGTTTCAGAAGCAGGCATTTGGTGAAACATAGGACCCTGTTAGAGAGGAATGTGGAGTTGTAGCCTTCCAATCGGGAGAGTTGTAGGATGATTTACTAAAGGATTTAATGGAACAGAATGAGCCAGAGAATGAAGTATCATAGGGAGACATTAAAATACAGGAGGAGGAGAAGGATGGAGAAATGACCTTGAAACAGGACTGTGAACAATTGAAGAAAACCCATGAGGCAATGGTAGCAGCTACCAAAGGGGGCCAGAAAGAAATGAAAAAAAAAAAAAAGAAGACACATAAGGAAAGCTTATAATAAGAATACAAAGCAAAGAGTAGAACAGATATGAGGTATGGGACAATGTAACTATCTTTGGGTGTGAAAAGTTTTTATGAGAGTAGGAAAAAAGACAGTAATAATTCATATAATAAATATACGGTCAAAGCATCTTTTCAACAGACAAAAAGAAAATGGAAATCCAGTTTTGAGCAAAGATGGAAAGAGAGACTAAAAGGACATTTAAAAATATTTGTAATGAAGTAATGGACATTTAAACAATACCTGTAATGAAGTAATTGACATTTCAAAAGTTTAGGGTTTATGGACTGGGAAATAGGGATTGCAATGTTATTTTAAAAAAGTCAGCGCAAACATTTTTTTTTTACGTATTCTGGGTATCATAAATGCATAAATGTTGAAGGTAACAATGGCTGTTGTAAAATATTGGAGCAACCAAACTTTTTTTTTTTGTGGGAAAGGACATTTAGCTACTAACTGTGATAAAAAGAAATGTTATGCACGTGGTAAAACTGGAAATGAAGCAAAGAAATGTGAACTTGAGTGTCACAGATGGAAAATAATGGACATATGTGGAAGGAATGTAAAGAAAAAGAAATAAATCAAGTATTATAATCAGGGTAATGATAAAGAACAAGTCAGAAATGACAAATAGATGAAACTTTAGAATAAAAAAGGGAGATAGTAAAAGAATTAGAAGCAGAATGGGAAGATAATGAAGAAGAAGATGCACGTTGGAAAGTAACGAGGGAAAAACTCTATTGATAAAAGATATAGGCACCCCTATACTATAGTGCCTTTTTAGGCGGTGTTCCAAAGACCAAATTACCACAGTAACAGCTATAAATAAATGCAATCTGAGGGTCATGCTGCTCAATGCTAGAAGTCTAAAACTTCAAAGCTAACTGGCGCCACATCTGTGTGCCCTGTTCAGTCACAGCTTCACCTCAGGCTTTGTCCCTTCTGAATGGCGCATTGCTACAGTCATCCCTCTCCATAAAGTGGGAGTGACTACAGACCCTGGGAATTATCACCCCATTAGCCTGACGAGTCTGATATGTAAAGCTATGGAATGCATCATCATGGACCTGATTAACAAAGATATAGGAAATCTCCAGACTCTAGACCCCATGCAATTTGGCTTTGTGATAGGGCGATCATGCCTGCTCAACCTGGTGGACTTCTTTGAGTCAGTCACCAGAGTTGTGGATGAAGGCAAGGTAGTTCATACAGCCTACCTCAATCTAGCCAAGGCCTTTGATACCATTCCCCACTCAGGAATTAGATAGACTCACCAAACTAGGCATCAACCCCTTTATCATTAGATGGGGTCCAAATTGGCTCACAGATCCCACAATGTGAAAGTGGCAGACTCCAAGTCAGACTGCTGACCAAGTCACAAGTGGAGTCCCAAAAGGATCTGTCCTGGGTGTCCTCCTGTTTGGCATCTAAGTCCAGGCCAACACCAGGGTACTCTGGCTGACCAAGTTCGCTGACTATTGCAAGCTGGGAGCCATTATTAACTCCCCCAAGTGATGTAGGCATTCTGCAGAAGGCCTCACTGAGGTCAACAACTGGTGTCAAAGCCATTGCCTTAAGCTCAATGCCAAAAAATGCATAATTTCTTTTGGGAAAAACTCAGTTCCCACAAGTTACCACATTGATGGTAGTCCACTGAACACTGAAGGTGTTGTTAGAGATCTGGGGACACAGGTGGACAGTAACCTCTCCTTTGACCACCACATTGCCACTGTGGTCAGAAAGTCCTTCTATGTGGCACATCTTATTACCAAGCATTTGCATCCAGGCAGAAAGAGGTAATCATCTCTCTCTCTACTCTTTCCTCATTAGACCAGTCATAGAGTATAATGCCCCATTTGGCATGTACTTCACTAGACACCTGCAACAGCTGGAGAAGCCACAAAAATACCTCACAAAGAAGATCCTAGGCCTCAAACACATGTCTTACGTGGACAGACTAAACAAAACAGCATTTTTCAGTCATCATATCTACTAAGAGACCATCTCTGCTTGACTTACAAAGCCATGTCTGACCCAGCTCTGTTAGATATGCGACACCTAAAGAAATCCCAGTCCCACCATACCACATGCTTCAGAAACCTTAACCTCATTACCATAATCAACAGAACATGCTGGAGGGACAAGTTCATATCCCAGAGACTGTCCATTCTCTGGAATAGACTCCCCATACATGCTAAGCAGAGCACCTCACTGGCCCTCTTCAAGAGAAATCTTGATGAGTGGAGGAGCTGTAGAAAGTTCACCCCGGGGATCACTCCAGTGGCTCTACTCGATGGAATGGGAACTAATGTAGGGCAGCACAATGCCAGGGCACTTCTATGAGCTAGGCTTGTAAAGGCTCCAGGGCCATTAGCCTAATGCACACCTATGAACCTATTATTTTTTATATGTAGAAGGGGAATTTTAGCAAAGTAATAACTTTAACTAGTCACCAGTTCTTAACTGTGTTGTACTTTGAGTATAAGTATCACTCAAAGGGTATAGAATTCATAATTATTGAGAGTGGTCCTTTTAACATGAGTGTCATCTGGTGGCCCTGTGCATTCATGCAGTAGAAGCATGAGAATGATTATGTGCTGAGTCACGTAGGCACGAGGACGAGGACGCAAAGCTGCAGCTGTGAGTATGATTATGTGCTGAGTCACGTAGGCACAAGGTAGTAAAGCTGCAGCTGTGAGTATGATTAAGTGCTGAGTCATGTAGGCACGAGGTATCAAAGCTGCAACTGTCAGTATGATTATGTGCTGAGTCACATAGGCTCAAGGTAGCAAAGCTGCAGCTGTGCTGATTTATAGTCTTTCCCTTAATGGATGTGATTAGGAGGGAAGTAGAAAGTTTATAATAATTTATATTTGGAAAACTAATGATACAGATGATTGTTTTAACATGTTTATTTATTAGAAACATACCACTAGATATAGCTAGGAGTCCGGTATATAAGAATGACTGTCTGAAAAAAAAGCCACAATATGCGATCATTGCAAAATGTGTTTTTATACATGTGCTGTATGTGAAAGTTGTAAATGAAGCTTTATTATTTATATGTATAAAAGAGGGGAGCACAATTATGCTGTAGGCAGACATAAACGGTTTTTAACATGACTATGTTTAGAGAAGTATCATGAGATATAACGTGATTATTTTGAAAAAAGAACTCATAAATAATGTGTATGCTATGTTCAAATGTATGGTCTGAAGAAGCAAGTGGTAGTCTTGTGAAAGCGTTTACGTTTTTACGGTTTTAGTCGTGTAATAAAAGTTTATACCCTGGCCGTGTTTTGGCTCGTTTTCTTATGATTAATTTTTCTGCCCACTACTGCTTATCTACACTATATAACATGAAATTCAGCCATTTGTGGTTCACTCAAATGAGCATTCCTAAGCTCCATAGATTCCCATAGGATTGAATGGGTGAATGCTGTGGTTTTGTTGGTAGGCACGTTTTCCTATGGTACATTATCTATTCTAAGGCCATCAGAAGGGGTAAATCTAAGTGGTAGAGCAGTATCTGAATTAAAAAGGCTTAGTACAAATTGGAAACCTTCTGAGGTAAGGTTTCCATAGCTCACCAATCCTTTCTGAATCCCAGGGTTGTTTTTTTTTTTTTTATCACTTTGTGTCATTGTGAATTTTTCACCATGGGTCTAATCATGCATGTACCTGGTGAGGGTTATGCATACCTCCCAGTTCTGCTACAGGTGTTTCTTCCTAGCAACAGTGCCCCTTCCCCTGTGATTTGAGCAGGGGTCTCTCCCATTTCTACTAGGAAAATCACACCACCCTGTGTGTCTTCCAGGGTGTGTGAACCCTGTGTACCCCTGGGAGAAGCAAGCAGTTCATGCCACTTCACTCCTCTCCCTTCCTGATGGGTTTCCCCAGCACATGGAGCTACTACTTGAACCCTGGTTGCCTGGGTGACAGTCAGGGATCCATCCCTTAAAATCACAGAGCCATTAACATCCTCCATCAATTCATTGTTGACCACATGCCTGCTTAAATGATTAAATGTTATTTTTCTTTCGGCTTTTCCCGGTTAGGGGTAGCCACAGCGGAACTCTGGTCCGCTAATGATTGGAAGTTGATTTTTATGGTGCCAAGGTGCCAGCCCGATGCCCAACCTTCAACGAAGGCATGCCCATTCACACATGTCTTTCGAATGGAGGACATGCAGACTCCATACAGAAGGCGCTCCAGCCAAGAATCGAACGGGAGAACCTCTTGCTGTGAGGCGACAATGCTACCACTGCACCACCGCTTAAATAAAACTATCAAAAACATTTGCCACTTTATACTCAAGAAAAATAAAATTGCAACTGATCTTAGCAGCTAGGGTTCATCTTGCTCTTAATGAAAGGATAGAAGCTCTCTGTCAAGCTCATAGGATCATAGGAAGTTACTAGGCTATTAGTCCTGAGGCCCTTACAATCCTAGCCAAGAATTTAGCCCATGCTCCAATAAGTCCACACACTATGCCACTGTCATGTTCTTTTTCTCTTTCCTTTGCCTATACCCAGTTCATATTGACATTTCTGCTCCTCTTCTGTGGCTTCAAGTTGTTTTATTCCCTCACTTGCCATGAACTTGCAGGTACTTCATTTCCAGGTATAGTCTCTTTATTCCAAATCACAAAAGGGATTGGCTGAGTTCATTTGCTCATGCCCAGCATGTGCTGCCACCACCTGGCTGTCTCTAGTATAACAGCATATGGCAATGATGGAGAACCTTTTGGGTTTGGTGTGTCAAAAGCTCCTGGCACAAAATTCAGCTCGCTTCACATGCTCAACAAATGCAAAAGCAGTGTCTTTGGTAATTCAGGTGTTGGTGATTGCTGCGTGTCACCCAAAACATCATGGTGTTGTCATCTTCGACATGCGTGTCATAGGTTCGCCATCACTGGCATATGGCCATCCCTTAGCTGTAAATCTATATCATTTCCCGTACTCCACAAAGCTCTTTTATTTATTTCTTTGTGTTTATCAGGAATGTCCAACTGGATAAGGTACCCTTTCAGTAGAGGCCTGAAGAAAAAAGCTTCACATTACATACTTTTTCACATGCAATTAGAATGAGTTAACAATAACAATATGCTACATAACATTGAGCTATATTCAGTTGATCACCTTGTTAAGTACAATGTAATGTATTTAAAGCATGTTAGTCACACATATCTAAAAAACATTCAGCCTTATTTTAGAGTGAATGTATAAAGTTACACTGAAACTTTAGTATAGAGCAGCAGATGAGGCTTGTACTTATTTTATCCAAACAGTTATTCACTTGAGACATGCAAGCAGGTGACAAAGTTTGATGACTGCATGATACTTACTTGATTTTGGACATAGTAATGGTTCTGGTACTAGGGCAGGATTGTTTTGCTGACCGGTATGATTTAATTGAAATTGTAAAATATAGATGGGACTGATTAGATTAAGAAAAGACATTCATCTGGAGCATTTCTCCTCATGCTTCCCTTGAAAACTGGCTTTGTTCCAAGTCGGACTTTCCTGGTAAACAAATGATAAATAAATAGAGACTTAGTAACAGGTATATTACAAATGAAGGAACGTTTTGTTGACAAGTATAGATTAGGTTCATAGATTTGTACTAGGCAAAGTGCCCTTATGGACCATTTTAAGCCTAGCCAATTATCCCATGTGAGAATCAAACCCTGCACCTTGTGTTTGTAAGGTAAGCACCTTAATTATTATGCCATCCTCCCACCCAAGTATTTTCAAAGAAGTTTTAAATGGTAAATGAGATGAGATTATTCTGATGTTTGCTGGGAGAGAGTTCCACAGTTAAGTAACATATACAGAGTATAAGCAGTCCCAGTTTTGAGTTTTAGATTTTTGAGTTAGCACTAACTGTTGGTTCAGTGAATGCAGTTCTCTGTGGGGTGAACACCATTTTATTAACTAACTGGTGGCAGGGTATCTGTCTGGGCTGCAGAAGATGATGTAAGCAGTTTGGATTTGAGAGTAGGCTAATAGATTAGGAAGCTTTAGTCATTTAAGGGAAGTCCTCTGAGACGGTCGTGTTTATTTAATGTGGTTATTTGAAAACTTTGCAGTCTTACTTTTTCTCCAGTTTGGTTGATTGAGGGGACTGCAGCTTAGTCAAAACTGATGAGGCATGCAGGAGACTAGGGAGTGGATATGTTTGAGTTATGCTATTACAAGAGTGGCCTGAAAGAAAAGGTTTGACTTTATAATAAACCCCTAGTTTAAGGTTGCTTTTTTGAACAACGTATTGAATATGCTGACTGATCTTAATCTAATGTCTGTTATTATACCTAATAGTTTTATGTTTTGAACTAACTCAGTTCTAGTATTATGGACAGGAGTCGTTTGATTACTGCATTGGAAATGAAAATACCATTGGCTTAGTTTTCTTTAGCTTTAACAGCAGTTTTGATTGTTCTAGCCAGCTTTCAGTTTTTGTAATTGAATGATGTAGGTCATTTTAGAGCTGTTTGAACAGGTTGCAGATATTAGTGTTGAGTGATCTACATACTATTATATTTTCTGGGAGAGAGGTTGCATGCATTTTATTTATGAATATATAAAACAGTTACAGTAGCAATTTTGAACTTTCTGACAACTAATGCTATTTACTCTGCCCAGCATAAATGCTGTGTTCAGAGGTTAAGTAACTTTTAAATCGATTGAATGCATTATTTGTCAGGCCAAGTTCCTTTAGCTTAGATAATAATATGAGGTACAAAACTGTATCAAATGCTTTGGATAGATCTAGAAATAGGGCTGCAACCATTTTACTTTGATTTCATTTTTCATGTACACAGTTTATAAAAGTTAATATTACTCTTTATTTGCTGTGGCCTGGTCTAAATCCATGCTGTGTTGAAAGTATTTTTTTTTCTCTCTCGGGTGGTTGATCAACGGTAAGTGAATAGAATTGTCAGATATTTCTGCATGTTTTCTTACTACTCTGAATGAAAAATAAAATGATGTGTAACCTGCACTGTTGTATATTTACCTCCTGACTGTGAGGTCTTGCACTTTTTGGTAAGTAAAATTGTTCCACAGGCTATAAAATTCCCTTTAACAAGATCCAGCAACAGTCTTCCAAATGATATGTGAAAAACATTGGCAAAATCCCTTTTAGCCAGCATGTAAAACTCTACTGCCAATCATTAACGGACCGGAGTTCCGCTGTGGCAACCCCTAACTGGGAAAAGCCGAAAGACACAAAACTGGCCAAATTCCTTTTGCCGTATGGAATTAGTGATGATGGAGAGGGGCTGAGTTCCGACTCCTTCACTGCTGTCGTCAGTGTTTAAATGTAATGTAACCAGTGATGTGGCATTTAGCTCACGTCACTAGGACCCATTCAATGGTACAGCAATGTGTAAAATCATCTTTAAACCGCACTTTAAAATAATAAAATGCAGTTGTAGCAAAAGGGGCTTATTCAATTCATATTTGTATAATATTTGAAATGCACACTGCTGTCTTGGATAATTAAGTGTTGCAACACCAATATAAGGCCTATTCTACCCAGCTACAGCATTATAATCACAGACTTAGGATTTAAACACCCTCAGATCAACACACACACGCACACACACACACACACACACTATTTTCAGAATGAGGTTAAACTGTCCTGAAGCATTGCCTCACTGAGTTACCAAGCTTTTGTGTAGACTACCATCATTCAAGTAAAAATAACAAAACAAAAGTAATCCCTAAAAGAAAGTAGTTTCAATGTTTAAATTGCAGGAAATAGCTATTAGTAGTCATCTCTGTTAGGGTAACTATCAAATAGTATATGGTACTTAGGGGAAAATGCATTATCCCTTGACAATAAAGAAACTGCCAGCCACAACCAATTAAAGTTGAATTGCATACTTTTTTTTTACTTGAAATGAAACACTTTTTTCCATGTAAATATGCAAACAGTAATAGAGAAGGTCATCTGAAAAATCTCTAACGTGTAAACTGAAATATGTCTGTCTTGCACTGAATGATATGCTTTCCTTTGTTTCTGACTTGGTCGAAAATCTAATGTTCGGTCCTTACATGCTACAGCTCTGTCCCAAAGGTATCTCCAGCAGTAACTGTTAACTAGCAAGAATTAAGACGGTCTCTATATTTGTAAGTTTCCAGAATATATTTCCTATGACTTTAATTTGAATTCATAAGACGCCTTTCTTTATTTCAGAGCTACATAGCAAAGGGATTAAACTTAATCATATCTTATGACTGTTAATAAAAGTTAAGCAAGTGTGTTCTACTTGTCCATGCAACATTTAGTTTGTTTACAACTGGCTTAGGTCCTGGTAAGCATAGTACATCGAGCCGCACACATACTTTGCACACTGTGCTTAGTATACCTCCGATAAGCATCATGATATATAGACACTGATCTTCATCCTTAATGAATCACGCCTACTGTCTATGAATTGTCTCTAGGAGAACCTGGTACATTGTGGTGAAGTAGATGCTCCTGTGACCAGTTCATCCCCACTACCTTTTGCAGCCATACATTTACTACACTACACTGTTCTGTTACATGACAGTGCTGCATAACACAACAGGGAAAACTTGTTTAGTCTGGTATACATTGTACAGAACTGTGCTCCACTAGTGTATCTATAGGTTCATAGATTTGTGCTAAGAATGTGGTCACTGAGACCATTAGATGTCTTGCCAAATAAACTCCTTGAATTCCTGGGTAACTCAGTAGTATTGAACCCTATGTTTAAAAGGGCTGGACAGCAGAAGCTTAGATGGCTCAACTAGCATCCTGTGCCGGTACCATGGATCAGTGCCCTTCATTCCTCAGCTCTTCAAGTGAAGAGCAAAACACAAAAAAAAAAAAAAAATCCATTCCTTATATTGTCCACAGTAGCCAGGTGAGCAGACAAATCCCCAACCCTCCTTCCACACACTTTATTTAAAATAAATCATTTCTTCTTTTGAACTGTAGAATTTATACAGTTTATACCGTATCTACATGAACTACTATAGCATTCATGTTTTATTTCATTTTTTTTCTTTTAAACTGTAGTGAGTAGTTGCTGGAATGTATACCCTGCCTGCACAAAAAGCTACAATGCTCAGGTTTTTGTTAAATTTTCTTTTAAGTTTTAAATTGTAGCACACAGTTTAGACCACACTTAGAGTGCTACAGCATTCAGGCTTGACCACAAATGCAATAACAGCTTTTAAAATCCAGTATTGCATTAAAGAGAGATCCGGATTAGCTTATAATGCCCTGAAATTCTTTGCACCTAGGGCAGTTGCACTCTAGCCCTGCCCTAGCCATGCTACTGCTATACAGGATAACATAGGGGAGAATTTAACACTACTTATAGGTTCATAGGTTCATACTAGGCTATCTACCCTAGGGCATTTATAAGCCTAGCCAGAATGTGTTTGGCTTTCACCACCCATTTTAAATTTATTTTGCTATGCCCTTTTTCGAGGTTAGTATACTGTGCCTCTGTCTAACAGTGACACAGAAGTGATACCCGGGATAAACCTACGATCTCCCATCCACTCATCAAGATTCCTCTTGAAGAGAGTCAATGAGGGACTCTGTCTAACCTGGACTGGGATTTTATTCCAGAGTGAAGGGAGCCTCTGGGTTATGAATCTGTCCCTCCAGCATGTCCTATTTATTTCAGTGCTGAGGTTCAAGTCTCTCGAGCGCGTAGCTCGATGGGATTTGGATTTTCGGAGGTGCAGCATGTCCTTTAATTCCGGGTTGGACATGGCTTTATACATCAGGCACAGATCGCCTCTGAACAGGCGGTATGCCGCTGAGTAGAGCTGGAGTTTCTTTAACCGGGCAGCATATGGCATCTGTTTGAGCCCTTTGATCCTCTTGGTGAGGCACTTTTGGGGTCTTTCCAGTTGCTGCAGGTGTCTGGTAAGGTACATCCCAAAAGGGGTATTGTACTCAATTATGGGCCTGATGAGGGATGAGTAAAGAGGCACGATGACCTCCTCTGATCTAGATGTGAATCCCTTCATGATTAGGTGGGCTATATAAAATGTTTTTCTAACCACTTTGGCCACATGGTTGTCAAATGAGAGATTGCTATCAACTTGGGTCCCTAATTACTACTTCTGTACTTAATGGATTACCACCTATGTGGTAATTTGTGGGCACTTTGTTTTTGCCAAAGGGGATGACTATACACTTTATGGCATTTAGCTTGAGGCCATGGCTCTGGCACCAGTTGTCTGTTTCTATGAGGCCCTTTTGGAGGATGCTTGTGTCGGCTGGAGAGTCGATTATGGTACCCAGTTTGCAGTCATCTGCGAACTTGGTCAGCCACAGTCCTTCCATGTTGGCCTGTACCTCCGAGAAATATATACCGAACAAGAGAGGTCCCAGGACTGAGCCTTGTGGGACACCACTTGTAACTGGTTTGGAGTCTGACATGGCTCCAGCAATTCTAACCATGTGGGTTCTGTCCTTGAGCCAGTTTGCAATCCATCTAGTGACATAGGGGTTTATATTTAAGCTGGTGAGCTTATCTATAATGCCCGAGTGGGGTATTGTATCGAAGGCTTTTGCGAGGTCCAGGTAAGCTGTGTGGACCACCTTCCCCTCATCAATCGCCTTGGTGACTGTTTCAAAGAAATCAACCAGGTTTAAGAGGCAGTATCTGCCCTTAACAAAGCCAAACTGGGTAGGATCCAGTGTCTGTAGGTCCCCAATATCTTTATTTATGAGGTCCATGATGATCCTTTCCATAGCTTTGCAGACTAAGCTAGTCAGGCTTATGGGGCGATAGTTTCCAGGATCCATTGAGGCACCACCTTTATGGAGAAGGGACCACTGTTGCTGTATGCCACTCTTTGGGCACATATCCTGTAGTAAGGCTGAGATTGAACAGTAGTTTTATGTTTGGGTTTAGCACTTCTTGGAGTTCATATAGGATGCAGCCTGGGACACCGTCTGGTCCCATTGATGCTGTGTTTTTTGCTTTGGAGAGGGCGGCTCTTACCTGAGCATCTGAGATGTCAGGGGGGCAGCACTCTGCTGGGATAGATATTTTCCCTTTTGTTGGGGGGGGGGGGAGAAGTTTGCGCTGAACCTGTCAGCTAGGATGTTGGCAATGTCTGTGGGTTCAGTGTATTTTTTGTCATTTTGGACTAATTCTGAGCATATCTGGGAATTACCACCCAGGTTCCTAACATAACTAAAGAAAGCCTTGTGATTATCCTTGGTGTCCTGTGCAATTTTTCTCTCGAAGCTGGTCTTAGACAATTTTATGAGTGCCCGTAGTTTTTTGCTAATACTGATAAGTGATGCCTTCCCTTTTTGGGATTTTGCTCTATCATTTAGTAGCTTCCTCCTTCTATTGTATAGTTTGTTTATGGCTGGGGTCCACCAGACAGGATGTCTGCCTTTGGAGGATTGGGTCTTGGTTTTATTCGGGATCGCATGATCCATGCATTCCTGAAGGTGTTCATAGAATGCGTTTATAAAGGATTCTGTGGTCTGGGCCATATTTTCCACAGGCCTGGGGGCTTTGAAGGATTCCACCTCGGTTTTGAGGAGTGTGAAATTTGCTTTAGAGAAGTTTTCCACTATGGTTTTCTGGGCAGGGGGTGGGGTCGGGATGTGAATATCCAGTGAGATTAGTTTATGGTCTGATCTTACCAGTGAGGGATACACTTCTGGTCTGGAGCATAGAGGTCCCCATGTTGGTGATGATCAGGTCCAGTATGTTTTCCCCTCTTGTGGGAGTGGTAACAAGTTGTTCCATAGCATTTGAGTTTATAAATTCTAGGAGCCTTTGGGCTAGGGTGTTGGAGCTAGAGTAATGCTCCCAGTCTGTGTTTGGGTTGTTGAAGTCACCCAATATAATGGTGTTTGGAGAGACCTTCATATTTTCCAGTGTTCTCAGGAAGGCCGAGTGGGGTTCCTGGGTTTGGGAGGGTGGTCTGTAGCAGGCTATAAACTGGAAGGCAGTTTTACCCACTGTTAGTTGCACATGGATAGTCTCTGATGCTTCGTGCTGTGCCACCAACCTGGAGGTGTGGGTATCTTTGATGAATATCGATACCCCCCCTCCTTTTGTGGTTCGGTCCAAGTTTTGGGGCCGAAAAGCATGGTATGAGGTATAACCTGGTAGTGCTGGGGTGCTCTCGGGAGCCCTGAACCAGGTTTCTGTTACTGCACAGATATCTATGTTCTCCATGCTAAGGAGAGTTTCGAGTGCGTGCATCTTGAGGTTTAGACTTCTGGCATTGAGTAGCATTACTCTTAGTTTCTTATCCCTTGTGATACCTATGGAGGTGGGTTTGTCTTTTGAGCCTTGCCTAAAAAAGGCACTATAGGGGTAGCAAGAGCCTTTGCCAATATCCGAAAGCCCAGGGGTGACAGGTGCAAGCCGTCCCTAGTGAAGCATCGTGGATTGTCATGCATATCATCCCAAGCTGACAGGCATTGGATCCCCTTTGAATGACACCAGTCCTTAAGCCAATTGTTGAAATTGATCATCTTGTCTTCATATTGTGGCATCATTCTTTGTGAGTGTAAGATGCTACTCAAGGTCAGGGTCATACCGGCCTGGGCTACATGCTCAGAGAGCTCCTTTATGTCTCTTTTCATGTAGTCCAGGGAGGTATGTCTCAGGTCATTCACACCGGCATGGACAATGACTGAGTCATATTTGTACTTGCCTTGGAGTGACCTGAGTGCTTGTGTTATGTGGCGGATCCTAGCGCCTGACAGGCTGCTCACCGTGACCCTCTCCTTGTTCAGCCTGGTGAGCGGGACGTCAGTGTGCCTGACGATAGAGTCACCTATTACAAGTGTATCAGGTGTGTTGTTTAGTCTTAAGGGCTGTGACTGTTCGGCACACTGGCTTTGTGAGATATGTGTTGCACGTGTTTTGTTTTGGGGTAGTTGTTGCTTGGGTGTCTGCTTTGGAGGTCTCTGCTGCTTAGGCAGATCTTTATTTAGAGCCTCCGAGTATGTTTTTGTGTGATTATGTGTTTGGTTTGCTGTCATGGTAGGTCTATGTGAGACTGGAATTGTAGTGAGTGTGGTTTCCTTCTCCTCTTGACTGGTTATGCCAGTACTGAGTTGAGAGAGCTTAGCCTCCAGTTTGGCTATATGGTTGCATCTCTCACCATATCTAGTTGGCAATATCAATTTTGAAAGTAGCTGGAATACTACATTGTTTGACAGGTAGAGGGGGCTTGTTCGACAGGGTAAGAATCAACTAGGTTAGGCACCTATCCTGCCAATGAGTCTTGTGATCCTTGGTATGGGTGTTTAAGGAGCCAGTGTTTCTGTGGAAGTGCAAGACAAATATGGGAGGATCTTTCTTGGACTGAAAAACAATGCAAAGGCCACTAGAAAGGAGTCAATAGGAGAGTACAAGCAGAGGGCTACCATTTTATGCCGATAAATAAGGGACTTGAGACCAGTCATAGTTTTAATTAAGAATTCCTGAGGACTCTTGAACTGGGCAGTATATTTAGAAAGATAAGAAAGGTGCATTCTTTTCATTGATGGAGGAGGAGAAGGATGAAGACTTATTTAGCTTTATAGAACATCACTTTGGAAATCGCTTGGGCCAGACACACTGATTTCTGAGCAATTGTGATGTGATGGTCAAATGATAGTGAGTTTTCAACATGTGTCCAAACCCCTGCTGACAGAATTATTTTGGAAGGGTGAGTCATTTATATGAAAGAAGGTGGGAACATTTTGTTCAAGTAGAACCACACCACATTTCTTAACAGTTAGCTTGTAATCACTGGTAGCACACCAGTAAATAGCTTAGTCAGGGTCTTCCTGAAGTAATTGTGTTTCAGAGAGTGGGCTAACAATTTGCAGAGTTTGCAGTCAGCAGCCGATTTAGGTAACCATAGGCATAAAATATTAGACTAGACATCAGAGAAACAGGTACCAAAAAGATAGGGACATAGTATTTTACCTTGCAATAGCACTTGACAATATTTTGATGTTCTGAGGAAGTGCATGCAATTTTCATAGCATACAGTTTATCAGCCAAACAATTAGCTGTCCAACTGACAACATAGTGATTGACATTAAGTTTAATAAGCTTGTCCATAACACCTGCATGGGAGATTGCATCAAAGGCTTTGTCACGGACAAGGTAGGCAGCACTAACAGCTTCAGTGACCTTTTTTTAAGAAGTTTACAAGGTTTAAAAGATAAGATCAACTTCTGACAGACAATTTGGGATTATTTATGGACCAGGAGGTTTTCTCTGTCTGTATTAATAAAGCCAGCTATGGGGTACTCCATATCCTTGCATGTAAAACTGGTGAGACTAATTGGGTCATAAATTCATAGGTAAGTACTTAGGCTAGCTGCCTTTATGCCTTGCCAGTTTCCTGCAAATGTGAGAATCAAATACTATAACTTGTATCTGTGAGGTAAACACCGTAACCAGTATGCAAAAACCCAAGCACTTTGTGTAGTGGGATCACAGTGCAAGTTTTCCAAACATTAGGTATGCAGCCTGTGGAGAGGTTGAAATAACAAAGATTAAGGAGAGGCTATATTTAGAACTAATCAGTAGGCACTTTGGTACACTCTTAGGGCCAACAGAAATGTGTGTTTTGCTTTAGATACTGTAAATGGAAGTTCATCTTTGGTAATCTGACGGAGAAGGTTTGCAAAGATGGGGGGGGGGGGGGGATATCTGAGTGGACAGGCATGGTAAATATGCCAGTACATTTATTTCTTTGATAATGGCTAATTTCCATGGGTTTAATATTACACACAAATTGAGCACACAGATGGGTGTTTCTTTTAGCTTCCTGGCATAGCTGAAGAAGGATTTATTGTTACCTTTGGTGGAAGTCGTTACCCTGAGGGTTATACCCTGCTTTACTCTTCTTAATGGTTGATTTTAAGATTTTGGTAGCATTTTTACGGCAATGGAGGTTTATTGAATGAACTGATTATTTTTTCACAATTTTATTGATACGAGTATTAAACCCTAAAGGTTAGTTCTACTGTATTTGGAACAGATGGAGATGGATGCCTTGATTCACCTATTTAGGTATTAATAGAAATAGGATGCAGAGGCAGTAGTTTTGGTGATGGGGACAATAGGTGGTGGGCTGCTTTGGAATTTAAGTCATCTATGAGTTGTAATAGGCTTGCTTTTAGGAAATCTCTGTAAAGACCATGACATTTGCCTTCTATTTGTGACCAGATTTATAAGTAGGGAGGAGGAGACAAAAAGTGGGATGCAAATAGAGTCTATGTTATTGTAAACAAGGTTGAGGATATTGGGACATCTATTAGGTTGACTCCCAATTTGTTCAAGTGACTTGCTATTAACAAACTCCAGGAAGCAATGGACATATTAGTTATTGGAGGTGTAGGTTTGACAGTTAATATGTAGTTAAAAATCTTAGTAGAATTGGGTTAGGGTGTAAAACAATTTTATGTAAGGTATTTAGGTAAATGTTAAAGTCAAGAGGAGACATGGTCGGTGATCTTAACAATGCAAACCTATGGCACCCGTTTATATATATAATATGAGTAAGGATGCATGCATAGTGATTCATCCCAGGAGTTCACTGTCTTTTTTTTTTTTTTGTCATACATTACTTTGTCTCCCTCACTGAACATTATACTGTTGCTAGTCTAGTTAAGGTTGTAGCACAGGTTAGGAAATATGCTGTTATCTAAGTTATTATATGATCTTGGAATTGCTGGATTTGGAGGTTTGGGTGGTGGAGTACACAAGGGGTGTTATGGGTACAATGTTTCTCCAGGACAGCAGAGACTGTAACAGCATAGCTTGGAGAGTTTACCCTTATTTATCCTGCTGTGTGTTCCTGGAGCTAGTATATTTAGAGACGTGGGCCAGTGGGTCTAAGTTATTGACATTATATCCCATTCACTGAGGCAGAAATTCACTAATTTATGAAAATAATTCAACATAAGGTGCTCCGATAGTGTTCTATACTCACATTGCCATAACTAGAGTGCGGCAAAGGGGTCTTCTGCCCAGAGCATAAGCTGTTGGGGAGTACAATGGGCAGGTGGCCCAGGGAGTGAAACTGCAGTATCAGCATTCATTTATGAAGCCACAAGAATGTCATAACTTCCTAAGTAAATACTGAAACAACATCAGTGCTTGCAGTGAAGCTCTACTTGTGCTAGTAACTGTAGCAAGGTGTTTTGTCACAGTTGTACAACTTTTTTTTGGTCTTTAACTTTGGGCTGAGGAGGTACCAATCTGGGGAACTGGCTGGCCAGGGTGCCAGATGAGCTATCTATAGTACTGCTTATATAATTAGATATATAAATGTTTACTTTTTTTGTTACTCCCTCATTGGTGGGCTGTTGTCATTTTTGACCAGTCTGTACAAGCATTTGAGTAGGTTCCTGACTGCCTGAGATGTCTGTACTTTGAAGCAAAGCTATTTCATTCACTTTTGTAAAAAAAAAAAAAAAAAAGTATTCACATATATTGAGTGGTTGGATTATTTTCTAACATTTAGTCTGTGGATGCATTTTTATTTATTTATTGACTTATTTCTGAAATGAAATGTCTAAATAATATATTAGAAAATATATATCCACAGAATCAATATGTAAGTTAATATACAGCAACTTTTCTGGAAATAAAATTATAGAATACAAATAAGCATTTGAAATCTTTGCAAGTAAAAGGTTTCAGAGTTTTCTCCCCTTGGGACAGTCACTAGATACTAGTTTCGCCTCATTCCTTTAGCCAGGTGTTTGATTCCTAACATGTCAAACTGACAGGCTGGATCATTAGATAGTGTCAGAATCAGCTGAATAGACTCTCCCTTGGAAGCATTCCAGTACTGCTCATATTTCACAGCAGAATGTTAACACAATATTTGTCTTTCTAGATTTTTTTATGTAATTGAGCACAGCCAATCAGTTAAGAATCAGAAATATCTTAGAATCACCAAAACCACGAAGAAACAAAAAGTTATACTAAACTACTAAGCCAGTGAAGAAAACACCACCGATCTTGTATTGAACAGATTTAATAAAAGCTCTGGCGCCTCGGCACAAACCAGCCTTCAAGGAGTAACAAAATAATCACCACATAACACTAATATATCTATATAAAAAATTACACTTAACTACATAATTAATCAATTATTTAAAAAAACACCCTCCAGTTACATTCATTGTTCAAACCTCCTAGAGACAATGTATTAAATTTTAAAATATACAGGGTTGTTTTATACAATTTATTTTTTTTTTTTTAAACAATCCCCTCATTTGTATCTATATTTTGTTCCAAAATGCAATCACTCAGTAAAGAAGAATCATTATTATGACAAAGATTGAAATGTGAGGCTACAGGACTTGTAACATTTTTATTTTTTATATCTAACATGCTCCTGAAGTCGTAACTTAAAAACTCATTTTGTTTCCCCTATATAAAACAGAAATATCTTTCTTTTACCCTGTGGAGTGCAAACCGGAGGAGATCCTTTCTGGTGGAGTTCAGCTTACAGATGTTGAAGTAACTGGTCTCTGCTTGACACAGAAATCACGGCTGTGCAGTTTCTTGATTGTGTGCCAGCAATAATTCATTTTTTTATACAGACTTCCTTTTTCCCCATGCTGGTGTGATGATGATGATGGTGGAGCTGTTATAAATGTGGGGTGCTTGCACCCTACACGAGGGCCGCATTTATTCTGTTACTTGGTTTGTTGAATTCTTGCATGTGTGCTCATTGTTTTGGATCCTCAATGAGTTGTAACTCTGAGTAATAAAGGAAGCATTGTTTGCTTATTTTAAAACAGTTGCCACTACCTTTAAAATGATGGATGATGTATGCCTTTGACCTCATCTATGAGACACCTAAAGGTCTCTAGTACTATGCTTGAAACTGCTGAGTTCCTCCTTTTACTGCAGCTGTATTGCAGTTGGCATATACCTTCATACTGTCCATTTCTTCTGTTTTTGGGTATTTGGCTTCAGCCTTTACTTTTTTGATGCTGTATCCACCAGTGCTATGAAAGGATAGTGTTTTATTGTCTCATACAATTTATAGTGCATTTACTGTTGTCGATCCTATTATGTCTTAATGAAGGCTGTTCAGTTCCTTACCATCCTGTCTATGACATAATGCATCCTTACATTTCCCCTTTGCCACTCATCTTTTATCCTCAGTTTGTATTTTCCTGCTCTCATATTTTCTTTTTAATGATGCTCACCTAAACTCAAGGATTTCTATGAAATCCCTAAAAGTTTCTGTTATGATTCCATCAGCCTCATTTTCTCAACACTATACATATTGTTGTAGTCATTCTCTCATTTCCGATGAACAAGTTGCATGATTTTCCTTCCTGAGAAATATCTCTGTCCTGATTTTCCTGTTACACTAATGATGTCTGCAGAGCAACAGACTTTACTCTACATGCCAGTGTTACCCATCGACTATAAAGATGGACAACAACTTCTCATTTTTTTATTGGTGATACTGGTTTATACACCTCTCCCTGTTTTGATACCTCCCTTTCCATTTTCACACCTTGATTACCATTAGGTGACCTCATATGCTTGCCCCATGTCCCTCTGCTCTTTAGCTGCAGCTAGTGCTCCATCATTACTGTACTTCCATCTATTTCTGTTTCACAACCGATTAGCTTTCATTTTATTGCATAGAAGACTAGGCACTATGCTTTATTCCATTCTTCCCTTCTTGCTGAATAACATTATAAACAGATTGACTGTATTCATGCCTTACGGTATATGCTGCACTGCTGGCACCCTGGATGTACCTGTGGGAGGTATTTGGTGATATTTACCAACTGCAAGCTTCTGACAGTAGTACAACACCAGACATTGGTAGTGGAATATGGTAATACTTACTGGTGCATCACCAGTAGAGAAAAGGTTCAGCTCTCACATTCAGACCTCCACCAGGTATCAGTGCCCTGTCACTGTTCCCATATAGAGACACCAAGAACTCTCCTGTGAGAGTAAAAGTGGTGTGAGATGGTTAACCTCGATCTGTGCCCATTCTGTCCTATGTGATGGCATGAGCTTTTGTGCGGGCATAATGTATAATGTCAGTGACCCTGTGGTGTACCTGTTTTGCCATTCTGTTGTGGCCACCAGTAGCATTCACATCTGTCATGTCATCCTGCCACACACTTCCTTACCTGTGTTTAGAATGCACCTTGCATGTGCACATATGGTCTGTATAGCTCTGCCATGGAGAAATTTTCCAGACACCTGTACTGTTTTTTTTTCACCATTGCAGTGCTTTTACATGGGACCATGCACCAATGCTCTGCATCTAGGCACAAATGTCTCATTCATCATGTTTAACTGTCCACTATCCATGCTGCAGCATGTGGCATCCCTGCTTTATTATTTTCACATACTGTGTCCCCAAAGTGATCCAGTTAGGACAACATGAATACAAACCTGTGCTGTAACATGTGCCTGTGATCCATCTATATAGATCTTGGGTCTAAACGCAACTCCAAACTGTGTTTCACATGTATACATCTGCAATCTGATCCATTTATCAGATGTGCTTCTCCCAACCCATCATCTGTTTCTATCTATATGAGATGAACGCTTGTAGCAAACACATCTCTCCCTTTCTATGTTGCCATCCAAAATAGTCCAGCAGTCCATCAGGCAGGCTGGTGGTGGATGGACCTGTGCCCTGTCGGCTGTTAGTCCCCTTTTCCTACCTCTCCCAGTGTTGTCAGCCCCAGTGACTGCAAGTTTCTGTTGAGGAACCACCAATATGGTTTATATATCTATTGTGCATCCTCACCTGTTGCTGAACTGCAGCTGTTACCTTAATTTTAATGTGTATAATACTTCAAAATATTTGCTATGTTATCGTAGTATTAATAATTCAGTAAGCGCTGAAATGGAATCCTTATATTTTATCATGATGTACTGGCTTCATAATACAGGGATTATATTAATGAAGCAGTTTCACTGAAATGTGTCAGACTCGCACAAATAGCAAAGAGAGGTGATCGCTGTGCATTGCACTACATCACTGTTTCTAAAACCTTTCTGATCGTAGCCCAGTTGGACAAAGAAGTGGCCTACAAGCCCCTTCCATAAGTCACATGATTTAAAGATAGGTCATATTTCGAGTACTGACGCATGTAAAATCTCAATCCTGACACACTAATTTAATGAATAATTTTCCCCAGTAACCCCTTCATTAGTTTGTATTGTGTATGTGCAAGCAGTAAAATAACGCAATAAATTATTTTTCCCAGTGGTCACTTCAGCAGTTAGACCATGTATGCCCAAGCACTTCCTTAATACACAAATTAATTATTTCCCCAAGCAAAATCTTCATTACTATGTCCAGATATACATAAGCACCAAAATGAAACATTTCCCAAAGAGACCCCTTCAGTAAAATGTCCAGGTACAGTATGTAGAAGCATCAAAATGAAACACTTGCCCAAGTGACCCCTTCAGTAACACAAGTGCAAACATGAACATGAAACATTCACCCAAGTGGCCCCTTCAATAACATAATTACAAGCACTAAAATGAAACATTCACCCAAGCGACCCTTCAGTAAAATGTTGGGGTATGTTCAAGCACCAAAATGAAGTGTTTGCCCAAGCAACCCCTTTAATAACACAAGTGCAAGCAAGAAAATGAAACATTCACCCAAGCAGCCCCTTCACTAACATAAGTACAGACACCAAAATGAAACATTTGCCCAAGCGACACATACCTAACAAGCAACAAGTCTCAGTGAAGTACTAGCTTCAAATAACAGACTTCCCATGTGCGGCACAGCACAGACAGAATTGGTATTTTTGGCAGGGTTTCTCCTTTGGTTTCTGACAGGCTGCTTGGTTATCTCTGCTTATAGTTACAAGATGAGATTAACCTGTCAGCTTCAAGAAAGGAGGGAGTCATGGCAGCAACACATCCAGACACCAGATGAAGCCATTTAATTTGTAAATAAAGACAGTGTAGAGGGCATACATATTTATTATTAACTCTCGAGGCCCACTAGTGGGCTATGGACCACACTTTGAGAAATGCTGCACTACATAACCAGTGCCTACATTTGATAATGTATGGCAGTCCATGGTATGATCTGCATATGCCTTGGCAGCTCCATTACTACATCTGCACAACTGTAGACCTTCAAATCCCTGCATATGGCCTATAGAGATGTGATGAGTGCCATCGAAGCATATTGCATCTGTTGGTAGAGCTGTGTTACCATATGTGATGTTCATATAACTGCCCCCCCCCCCCCCACACACACACACAGTGAGGACACGTCTATTGTGGTTGCCCACTGCACATTGGCATCAGACTGCCTTATGTGTAATGCTGTGCAATGATGCACATTGTGCAGCCCATGGCTTCCAGTGATATGGCTCAACTACGATGTTCACTTGCAGTTTCAACCTGGAAAATGGCTATGGCTTCTGGTAGCCTAAATTTGGAAGGGCTGCTGAATGGTGCAGCAGAAAAACTAAGTTGTTTTTCCTTCACTTGCTACATATGAATCACTGAGACCAACTGCTAGGGACTCGTATGATGGCCCCAATACCAGCTGGATGCCTGGAACTTGCCAAAGAGGGAGTGATGCCATTGGTATCTCCTGTTGTCTTGAGCGGTGTTTCTAAAACCAGTACAGTAAGAGGTGTAGTCACATGGGGGGGGGAGGGGGAAGACATCCTGGGTGTAAGGTATTAGGGAGCATGATTGGTAGATTCTGATTCTGAATACATCATCATGTGACTGTCCAAGTTGTAGTGCTGCATGGTTCCAGCTACAGGTTCACAAATAATAGCTGGGAACAGAAATGATGTTAGTCATGAAGAAGACCGACTTCTGGCTGTGTTCTTCTCTGCTGCAGTTCTCAGGCAGTTCTCACCCCTCTCTATCCCCATTATGGTGTTTCCCTTCCTGTCACTCACCTTCCCCAGTTTATTGCCCAGTCCCCCACATCACTGTTTCTCCAATCTCCATCTGATTATCTTCTTTGTGGCCTCATCATTGCTTGTATCCACATTTCTACTGTCAGTCTTTGTTCTAAATTTATGCCTGCCCAGCTACCTTTCTTAAACCTGTATTCCCATCCACATTGTTCCCCTGCTTCCCTCTTCTCCCCTTCTTCACTAAATATGAAAAAGGGCACGTTCAACACATTTGGTGTCTATCTTTTCTTGCATTATAGCAATAGCTGTCATTTTCATCCATTTTTAGCTATATTGGCTTCTTAATCAACCTAAGCTTTCTGTTTGATTTAGCTCCTGCACAAAGTCTTCCCTCTGTATAAACATTGGCTATCTACAGGCCCTAAAAGCTACACACCCATAAGATTTATTGTCTGATATGCAGATCCATGTAAATAATTATCATAGGAATGATCACTAATAATATAGGAAACTTCTAGGTACTGGACACAACCCAATCTGGTTTTGTCAAGGGCAGGTGATGCCTACTTAGTCTGGCGGACATCTTTGAGAATATCACCAAAGCAATGGATGAGGGCAAAATGGTTCACACTACCTATGTTGACCTGGGCAAGGCATTTGACACAATACCCTACTTGAGCATTGTTGATAAACTCAAAAGGTCAGGTATAAACACGTGTCACCTGGTGGATAGTCAGATGGTCCACAGACAGGACCCATGAAGTTAGAATTGGGGAGTCCACTTCTGCAGAAAGGCCAATCACAGAGTCCCTCAGGGATCAGTCCTGGGACCACTCCTTTTTGACATTTACTTCAAGGCCAGTGTAAAGGGCCTCTGGCTGACCAGGTTTGCAAATGACTGCAAATTAGGAGCAGTCACAGAATCTCCCACTGACACTAATGTTCTCCAGAAAGGGGTGACACAGACAAATAACTTGTGCTTGAACCATGAACTAAAACTAAATGCCAAGAAATGCATAATAGTATCCTTCAAGATGTCATCAACTGCTGGTAACTATCATATTTACAACACACCCCTAAGAGTTGACCCAGTAGCCAGGGAATTGGGGACACCCATAGATAGTGATCTAGCCTTTGGCCATCACATCTTTACAGTAGTGAGAAAATCATTCTATGTTGTGCAACTTATAAACAAAGGTATGAAATCTAGGTCAAAGGAGGTCATTGTTCCACTAAATTCTGCATTTGTTAGACCTGCCATTGAGTAGAATGCCCCCTTTGGTATGTACTTAACCAGGCACATCCAACAACGAGAATGCCCACAGAGGTTCCTCACTAAAAGAATACAGGGCCTACGTAACATGTTCTGTGCAGACCACTTCAACCCCCTTATCCCCGTATTCTCTCTCCTACAGGCTGTTGAGTAGAGATCTATGCCAGACATACAAGGCATTGTCAGACATCACCCTGATGAATATCCCGCATGTCCCCTAAACAAACAGCACCAGAATTACCCATTTTAAAGACTTAAACCTTGTGTGTGATATGAATAGGAGTTGCTGGAAAGACAGATATGTATCCTACAGCCTACCCCTTCTCTGGAACAGGCTATCCATCCATGTGAAGCAGAGTTCCTCCCTAACCCAATTCTGTGTTTTTTCATTTTTATTTTGATTATCCCACTAACTGTTGTCAGCCATGGACTGTATATATTTTTTTGAGCTATAAAAAAGTTTTACACAAAATTGCATTTTTTTCCTGCCTTTTCTATGTATAGTTATTGTTACCTCATGTCAGTTTTATATATTATAAAGATGAACCTTTGTTAAAGTGTTTGACCTAAATATCTGAGCAATGGAAATGAAATATTTTCTATACTTAGCAACCACATTCTATATATACTGACTTGCCCCATAATGGATTGACATTAAAAAGCACAGATTTTATTTAAGGTAACAGTAGAAAAAGCTGACAATAAAGCTAGAAAGGAACCTATTTCACTCAGTTATAAGGAAATATAGCTGAATGAGACAGGGGTGATTTCCTGAAAAAATCCCCAAGGAAAGGAAGTGGGTGTGAAGGCAATGACAAATGTGCGCAGCATAAGCTCAAGGTACTTTTTGCTTGGAATCATGGGAACTTTTCAGCATTTAAAGTGGTTTGACATGATTTTATATTTATTTTATTTATTTTGGCACTTGTTGAGACCAGGTTAGTCCAACTGAGCAAAAGCCCATTTTCAGCGGAGACCCAGGGAGAAAAAAAACATAATTAAAAATGACGTGCATGAAACTTGTTAACATAACTATACAAAGTTTTGTGAATGTAGCTTAAAAAGGTGACATAGTTATACAAATACTCATACACAAGTGAATTAGAAACATTGCAGATAGGTATATACAGTATAAAATCATGGTACAATTCAGCAAAACAAAAAAAGAAAGTGAACACTAGTTACAGGTAGACGTTAAGCTAGGACACACTGTTAAAGTAGGAATGGGCTTGGGGATGGAGGGAGGGCAAGGTAATTTATGTAGGGTCATGACAAGAGCAAGTCCTAGTCTTAAGCAGGTGGTCTTGTAAGAGGTTTTGAAGCTGTTTTTGAAGTAGGAATAGTTCTGAGGGACAGAGGGAGTTTGTTCCAAGAGTTAAACTATACAGAAGTTTGCCAGTATTTTTTTGGGCCTGTAGATTTTCAGGAGGTGTTAATTGGGTTAGGAGATAATAGTGCAATTAATAAGAAAAAAGGTTGGGGAGGCAAATGCATTCAGCTATTAGTCAGCACTGCCATGAATTGTCAGACAGGAGAGGCTGATGTACTGAGGTATGTACATCTTCATTTGGTGACTCTTAGTGATTGCTAGGCTTTGTGGGGAGCATGCATACCACTGCACAAGGCCAGTCCAAGAGGCAGAATCCATTCCATTTGCTGCTTATATAAGCTTAGCTACTGAGGTAGTGCTACTGAACAAGAATGAGGCAGCAGTGAGTTTGGGCTCCCCTTTCTGTCTCTTTGGAGGTGCTATGGCACTGCAGTATGTTTCCCCCACCATTTCACTCAAATCCTAGCACCAGGGGTGCAGAAAACTCCTCTGCTATTTTGCTTACAGGTAGGATTGCAACTGTTATTTTTAATTCTTCAGATAAATGAAAGGTGTGGCTGATGGCAACGCTGACAATCGTGTGATTTTCTAAAAACAAATCTAGCTTCTGTTTATAAAGTCATTACCCTATCCCACACACATACTCTTTCATCACAGTGCAGTGAAGTCCTCCCACAGAATTGCTTTAAATAGGTGTTTAAGACTATTGTAAGAGTATTTTCTTTAAACAGTCAGCCCTTCTTTACCTCAGGCTACAGGGCACATGCAGTGTCACAGATTACTACATTCCTTTTATGTCATGTATGTCTTTTATCTTGAAAGGAGCATTAACCTGATCCATTTCCGAGATATCACTCATTTCATGCTATTCTTCAAAAGTATGGTGGTTTAGCTCAGAGTGTTAAGGCTACAAAACAAGTTTTATCCTATAGTTTGGGGTTTAATTCTCCCAGTTTGCACTTGTACACTGTGTGCATCCCTGTTTAAGTCACTTAACTACACAGCGCTCTTAGGTAGTCCTTAAAAAAACTGCCTAGCAACCAATAGAAAAAAAATGGCACTAATTAATGCCTATTATGGATCTTTGTGGTTTCGTAAATTTAAGATTGTTTAAGACCAGTTTTGTGGCACAAAGCTATATGAATATAATGCAGAAGAGTACTGTGTTGTGCACAAGGACCCATAAGTAGAAATATTGAGGTATATTTTATTTAACATTTATTTACTGGGAAAGTCCGACTTGGAAAAAAAATATTTTCAGCAGAGGGACAGGGAGAAATGCTCCAGACGCATATCCTTTTAATGTGGTAGGAAACTGGAGCACCCAAAGGAATGCAGGGATGACATGCAGACTTCACACAGAAGGCACCACAACCAAGAATCAAACCAGAGAACCTCTTGCTATGAGGCAACAACACAAATCCCTGCTCCATCCATATCTGTTTATTAAACTGTGTTCAGCCTGCTGCATATATTCTAGAATTTAATTTAGGACAGCTTTAATGACATCTACAATGAGTTATTTATTATTTATTGACATTTGATTACCAGGAAAGTCTGATTGGGTAGAAGCCCATTTTCAGTGGCGGCCTGGAGAAAAAAGCTCCAAATTGTTACATATTAAGAACATTAGTTTTGCAATCAGTGTAGTTCAGGCCTTTATCTTAATGCTTAAAGAACAAAACTGGGACTCTTAAGTTGCCCTAGAAAAATGCTCAGCAAGATTACATGGTTAAGAAAGTAAATAAAAAAGTATAAAAAACACCAATTGATTCATATTATGCCTCTTTGTGACTGCTCAAATAAATGACTGTTTACATCCTTTTATGTGGTACAAGCCTGTACAAAATAACAAAGGGCAGCACTTAGGATTACTACCTGTCCCACTTTGGGCAGTTGTGTCCTGCAAAAAAATTGTAAAAATGGCAAATGTCCTGAGATTTTAGGGCAAAATTATTTCCTATATTTTATGTAATAGTTGCATAAAACAGTTATTCTGTATCCGAAACACCTAAATGTTATAAGAAACAGAATAAGCAACTAAAATGCTACAAGAATAAGCTTTTATTTAGGCAAAAAAATGAAGTTCTGTCCTTTGTGCTGGCCGTGGGTATATTTCACCCTGCAAAATATGATGTTTGTACCAAAAATGTCCCACTTTGGGCATTTGAAAAGGGGGCAACCCTAGCAGCACTATATCATGCGCAAAGTTTGCTATAAAAGTGGTTGTGCTCCATCTATTATTCTAATCTCAGCCCCCTGCATAGATTTTGCCAGATATTAATAATAGGCAATTTAATAAAATTCAAAATGAGTCAAGCAGCTCATGTCTTTATTCTGATTTTTTTTTAAAACACCATATATGGAAGAGATTGTTCTTCCCACAAGGCCCAGGACAACATCAGTGAAAATTTTTACCCTCCAACTTCACAATGGACTCAGAGGTGTGGGCAACACATTAGCCCCTGCTTTAATTGTGATCAGAGTGGACATTGGCTTAATGAATGTCCTTTCTCTCAACAGACTAATCCATTCTTTCAGCTAACCATTTCAACAATTATCTAACCACCATAGCAAGTTGAGATACATCCTTCCAGTTGGGGTACCACTTGTGAGCCAGCAACATGGAAGCAAGATCACTAGATCAGCCATGAACAGGAGACAGTTATTTTTCTTTGGTACTACTGAACCAAGAAGGTACATATGTTAATGTTACAGTATGTAATTCTACTCTTCCTTTTCTTGCTGACACAGGGGGGTGTCAATCTATGATCACCTCATCAAATACAGAAAACCTCCCACTATTCTTAAAATCAATTTGGAGTATGGGGTCTCTGGCGTTCCTTTGGATTATTCAGAGACAAAACCTAAATCTATCCAGATAGGTCCATTAAAAGAGCAACATGCTTTTATTGTACAAAATACTGCCCCTTTAAACCTTTTAGGTAGAGATGCATTGTGTAAATTGTGATGTACATCATTCTGTGCCCTAGACAGAGTACTTTTCGGCATTCTAGATGAAGTCTCCCCTTTAGATCTGTATTTAGATGATACTTGCGCAGACAAAGGTACACTCTTTCAATACTTGCATCAGAACAGACCTATAATGTAGCTGATTTTGCAAGAACTGGAAAAAGTTCATCTGCAGCTGAGGGCTACCCGTGATAATGATGATGAACCTGTAAGAGTTGTTTTAAAACCTTATGTATGCCTGTCCATTGTAGTTCAGTAGACTTTTCAATGGAGGTAGAGAAAGGAATCAAACCTGTCATTTCTACATTACTTCAGCAAGGAATAATTTTCCTGACTAAAAGCCCATGTAATAATACACCTATTTTCAGTTAAGATATCAGGCAAAACACCTTAGGTGTCTACAAGACTTAAGAGCAGTTAATATTCTAGTAGTGCCTAACCCTACCACAATACTTTGTTCTGTTTCATCAACACCTACCACCTTTTCATTGACAGATATTTCCTCTGCTTTTTTTATCTATTTCTATCCATGCAGGTATCCAGTATTTGATTGCCTTTACATACAAAGACAACAATGCACATGGACAAGATTATTTCACGGGTTTGTAAAATCATTTACTCTTTTCTCTATTGAAATTAAAAAAAAAAAAAGATAAAATCTGGTTTCCATGTGGGTCTACCTTACTGCAATAAGTAGATGATTTGTTTCTGTCTTTTGATTCTTACCTTTGCTGCAGACAAGATACTATTTTTCTTTTAACAAAGCTAGCTGACTTAGGATTTAAGGTTAATAATGTAAAATTGCAGTTGTGGAAACCATAAGTCCAGTATTTAGGACATCTAATTTCAGAAGGATCTTGGCAAATTTTACTTTCACGCATTACCGCTATTCAAGCTGCACCGTCCACTGCTACATTAAAACAGTTACAGGCCTTTTTGGGACTGACATGTTACTGCTAACAATGGATCTCTAAGCAGACGTAGTAACGCTATTATTAGAATTATTAAAGAATGACACTCCTGAGCTGTTACCCTGGCAGTAACATCATGAACGAGCCTTTGTTCAACTAAAAACTCTTACTCTCTAACCATCCTTCTCTTGGGTTATCTAATTATTCAAAAATGTTTTTTTTTTTTTCTATTTTGCTGTAAAAGAAATAAAGTGGCATTAGGATTATTAGCAAAACACAGGAATGATAGTTTTAAACCTGTTGATTATTTTTGTACAAGTCTTGATCCTATAGCAGCAGCAGCACTCTAATGCATTAAGGCAGAGGTCATGACGTTGCTCATGGTGGAAATAGTGGCTGCACTAACTCTCAGGCATAACTTTTGTGGCAGTTCCGCATTATGTAGAAGTGTTATTACTAAGAACCAAAAATGCAACATTTATCTGCTACATGATTATCAAAATATGAAATATCTTTGCTTAACCCTTTTTACAGGTCACCAGATGTCCATCTCTTAGTCCTGCTTCTTTAATTCCTACAGAGGACAAAACAGAACCACATGATCATACTTTTGTAGTTAACCATGTGCTTCTTATATCAGATTTAAAAGATGCCCCATTACAAAATTCCAAATTACTTTTATTCATTGATGGATCCTGTTTTCAAAGGGAAGACGGTGCATTAGAAGCAGCATGTTTTATGTGCACAGAGAACAATTATGTTTTAATAACAATAACAATAATGTTTTATGTGTACAGAGGTACTGTTAACAGGGTAGTTAAACAGAAATGTGTCTGCTTAAGTAGCTGAATTTGTAGCCATTACTGAAGCATGCAAATTAGCAAAGAATAAAATCCCAACAATTTTCACAGAATCACTTTATGCTGATGGGATAGTCCATGATTTTGGGACACCTTAGAGAAAAAGTGGGTGCCTAACAGCAGGGATTACTATTAAAAACTCTGTTTCTGTTCATGAACTATTAAATGCACTTTTATTGCCAATGGAAGTAGATGTGGTCAAGTGTGCTGCACATAAGACTGATGATCCATATGTTTCAAAGGGAAATAGCTCTGCAGGTATGGATGCTAGACAAGCTGCATTGTCTTTTCCTGTTCAGACTTCATTTTACAGCAACTGCAGGAAATAAATGTACCCGTTTCTTTACAGGAATTATTGTCTTTTCAAAATCAAGCTGATGACTCTGAAAGAGTAAGGTGGATCTATGATGGCTGCAGCTGCTGTCCAGACTCATTGGGGCACCATCCAGATGAGATGCTAGAAGCTCCACTCTTCTTTCTTACTCAGTTGGTTCAGGCTTATCATTTGCCATTTAATATGAAGAAAATTCATTAATAAGACAAACTTTGACTACTGGGTATGCCCCTTAGATTTTGGAAGTCATTTAGCATTTTGTTACTAGATGTATAACATGTCTAGTGTACAATGTGTCAAAAAGTAATCTTGTCCCTAAGCAGTATTGGAAATATCCATGTGGTCCTTTTTTCTTGTATACAGTGGGATTTTATTGAACTTCCATAGTCACAAAAATGTAAATATGTTTTGGTGATTGATGATGTGTTTTCTGGATAGGTTGAAGCTTATTCTTGTGCTGAAAATGATGCGACTATTGTTGCAAAGAAGTTTCTACAGAAACAGATACCCAGAGGGACACATTCATATGTCAGGTTGTACAATAAATGTGTAAAGTCTTAAAAATGAATATGCAATATCATTGTATGCACATGCCTCAAGCTTCAGGAACTGCTGAAAGAATCGAACTGTGAAAGTTAAACTTGTTAAATTGTGTGAAGAAACTGGTCTCAAATAGCCAGAAGCATTTTGTCTAGTATTATTTAGTGTACATAGTGCAGTTAGTAGTACTTGGAAGCACTCCCCACATGAAATTCTCATTGGAAGACCTGTGAGAATGTCTGTCATACCTTTGCCCAAAATGTGGAGTTAAAAAGTGTTGATAAATCTGTTTTTCTTTATTGGTGTCCTGCAGCACCAACATCTTAAGGTTAAAGAAGTCCCTCAGCATCCAGATCTAATCTTTCAGCATGACATATTGCCAGGCAACATGGCATTCATCTGGACCTTCTCCAGGAAGCACTCACTTCAACCAAGATGGAAAAGACCATTTCTGGTTTAACTTGGAACCACTGCCACCATCAGATGTGAAGATTCACCCACTTGGATTCATGTTTCAGTCATAAAAACGTCCACCTTAGTGTTAGATATTGATGAGAGGCCATTGACATCTTTCCTTTTGTGGTGATGAGTTCATCACACCCTGCACCAGTAGAAAAAACAAAGGAAACCAACGTATACAGAAGTGAGGCTTAGTGACTCGGTAATCTCATTGTAGTCAGAAATAAGGCTTAGTGATTTTTCACTGTCAACTTTGTCAACAACGCAATCAGACGTGAGGATTAATGATCTATTAACATCATCTACATTGAGAAATGACTGGAAATCAGCCCAAAATCTGGGCAATGATTCAAGTGACCAGATGACACTTGTGGAACTGCAACCGGTTTAGGGTTCAGAATGGAGTTTGTCAGACTCAACCCCATATGAACTACAAAAGGTTTATCATTCATTCTTGCAAATCTTCAAAAAAAAAACCTCCAACCCTGTCCTGCTTGATATTAATATGGACTTTCTATCATGATATTCATTATCATTTTACTGCATTTCCTTCTTTTACTTGGAACTATTGGAAGTGTAAATACTGAAGAATTTTTTATATTAGAGATAAATGCTTAGCAAAAATCAGAGATAGACAATTAGTTAAGATTGACCAGAGAACACCAGCTTGGCACCCTTTATCTGCTGCATTGTATACACATACAAAAACTATGAAGATTAGTAACTGTTAGGGGTGCGCACATATAACAACTACACACAGAGGGGTATTCTAGTATTTCCAATACCAACAACTAAGGCAGAAATTGGAGCAGCATTTCACTCAATCTTTTTAACCAGAAATCATAAAGCTAAACATAATTCTTTACATAATTCTACCCCCTTTAGACTGTTTCTATTTGATTATCAATGACTGTGAAAGGCATACAAGTTTTACTAAAATGGGGCAATTTATGTCAGATGGAGTAACTGCAATTCCACTCAGAAAATATATGAGGAGGCTAAGAGGGGTGGTTATGGCAGCATATATGAGTTTTGGTGTATCTTTGGAGATCAGGCTTATCCTTGGTTACTGATACACTAGCTGGGATGTTGTTATATAGGCTGCATAATTTCAGCTGTTTGACATACAAAGATTTTACCTAGTGAAAAATTTGCAATGCTCGAGCAAGAGGGAGGCAAAGGACACTGATCCAGTCAGAACAATAGACACTTCTTGGGTTTATCATCACACTGTAGAAAATACTGCATTTAGGGGATTAGCACACTAATGGTGTTATTTCAGGTGCAGGAATCTTGTCTGCTTATGGGGTGGTGAAGCCAATCTAGGAGTTGACAAAAGTGTCTAAAATATTAAAAATATTAAGCAATGCTACTTTTGAATCAATAAATTAGATTACATTTAAAATGACTGTCATTCGCAGTGTGGTGCTGCAGAACAGAACAGCACTGAATTTCACCTGTTTCTAAGGGTGGTATGTGCACAGTCATCAAAACAGAGTAATACACGTTTATTCCTGATAACATAAATCCTATTCATACTTGCCAAGAAATTATACAAAAGGTGGCAGAAATTATATAAAAGAGGCTGACTGCTCTCAGTGGGTATGGTTAACCAACGCGTTTTCTTGCTGGTAAGGAAGTGTTTTAAATATGTTCATGCTGATTGCCATATTTATTTTACTTTTTGGTATCATTTTATTCATGTGCAGAATGTTAATCAAAAAGCTCACTGGAGCAAGAAAAATTATTAGACTATAAAATTTTCAAATTAAAAACAGAGTAGAAATATTGTCACTGGCCACAATTATAGAAAACCATAATGAAAAAGAGGATAGAGAAGAAAGTGTGTTGAAGGATTTCAGCTGAATGTATGAAAAAACATTTGAGAGAGACTACAATGTCAAAGGCCTTTGATAGATCTAGAAATACGGCAGTAGAGAAGAGGCCATTATTTTTGTGATGAAGTATAGTGTTGGTGAAGAAGAGCAGAGTGGAGGTAGTGCTGTGATATGGCCTGAAACCATGTCGGGTTTTGGAGTGATGATTATTAGCTAGGAGGCAGTTGGAGACCTGGGTGTTGATACATTTTTCAAATATATTGGAGAGAGGGGAGAGGATATCAATGGAGCAGTAATTGGAGAGGTCAGTGGAGGGGAATGATGTGGGATATTTTCCAGATCAAGGGAAAATAGCCTTCTGTTATGGAACAGTTGATTAGAATTGAAATTGGGTAGGCTAGTGTATCAGATGCAATTTTCAAGTATTCAGAGGGGAGGTTGTCAGCTGCGAGTTTGGTGGGTTTAAGTTTTGACAACAGTCTTTTTATGTTGGAGGTAGATACTGAGGTGAAGAAGAAAAGAGGAGTGGGGGTTTAGGGTTAGGAGTTGGGGGGGGGGGGCTGTTGTAGGGAAGTGTTGTTTGTTTAGAGATATTCTAGTTCCAGGGAAGTGTTTGTTGAAGGATTCAGCAATACTGCTGGAGGAGGGGGGAATGGACGGCTGTGGGTATCAACCTTCCCTGGGTGGAGGATAGTGCTAATAGTGGACCAGAATTGCTTAGGGTTGTGGTTGGTATAGTTTAGGATGGATTTATAGTAGAGGCATTTGTCTAATTTTATATGCTTTTTGGCTTTATTGCGCAGTTCAAGGAATGATTGCCTATCTGAGTTATTTTTTGTTAGTCGCCAGTGCTCCCAGGCCTTATCTCTGGATTTCATTAGGGTTCTGGTGGTCTTTTGTGACCATGGGGCATGCCTGGATCTGACTTTGGCATTTCTTACAGAAGCATGGGTGTTTAGGATGGAGAGGAAGGTACTGTTGAAGAAGTGTACAGCCTCATCTAGGCTGAGGTATTTTAGTAGTGAACAGTTAATTTTTTGCAGGGAAGAGATGAAGGAGTTGGGGTTGAAGTTGGACTTGTTCTGTATTTGTCTGCGGATAATGGGGTTGAGACTGCTTGTGTGGTGCTGAATTAGGAAAGTGGGGGAGTGGTCACTAAGACTGTCAGGTAAGCAGCCTGTTACGTAAGAGTGAGGGGCTTTGTTGATTAGGATCCAGTCAAGTAAGGTATGATTGTTAGGGTTTTTGTTGATTCAGGTAGGGGATTGAATGAGTTGAGTGAACCCACGGAGATTAAGGTGAATGGTTGGGAGACTGTTATTGCAGGATAGCCAGTTGTTGTTAAGGTCACCAAGAATGATGGTTTCCTGGGGGTAGAGAGAGAGTAGCCCAGCTCAGGAGATTTTCTAGGGGTGTGATATTTTGCCCTGGTGGGAAATAGCATCCTTTGATATTGATTGTTTTGTTTGGGTTTAGCATAAAGGATTTCTTCACTGTTGTGGTGAGAGGCAGATGAGTTCAGGAGTTGAATAATGAGGTGGTGTTTAAATATCAATGCTACACCACCTCCTTTTTTGGACAATCTGTCTATGTGAAGGATGTTGTATTCAGGTGGAAGTATTTCCTCACTTTTGATGTGAGGTTTGAGACAGGTTTCAGTTAGGAAGAGAATATCTGGGGAATATATGCGTATGCTGGCATGTAGTTCTTGGATTTTATTGGTTGCTGATAATTAGTTGAGAAATCCAGTTCTCTAAGGCAATAAAAGATGGTACAGTTGACCAAAGATCAGTTGTTTGCATATTCCTTCTTTTTTTCAGAAATAGATTGTGCTACATTGGGCATCAAGGAACTTAATCTTTCCCATAGTATTGCAATCTCAGACCAAGTGATAGATCAGTAAAGAATAAGTAGCTTAACATCTCTCTCAAAATACGAGTACGTTTACATCAGAATTATATTAATCACATTAGAGCTAGTTGGTGGAGATGGGGAAGATAATCTGCAATGCATGCAAGGAAAACACAGAAGGCTAGGCAGAGAAGATACAAAGTCTGCATGAAGAGTTGTTGGATAAATGAGAAATCAGAACTCAACCGTGATTCAAAAATAAGTGAACAGGTGGGTAGAAGATGGAGGGATGATGTAAAACTGGAGAGCAGCATATATGGGAGCACAAAGCCAGATGCATAAACCTGTTTTAGACATACAGATACGACTGGTACTCTCGGAGGGAGTCGTATAGACAAGTAAGGACAGTACTGGAAAGAGAGCAAGCAGCCAAGTCATGTAAGAAACACATAAGTGATGGCAACTGTAGGGTGAAAATGTTCAAGTGTGTCATAAGGTAAGTGATAGGGGGAGAGCTAATGAGGATTTTATAGAATCATAGGATATTTAAGTGTTGATGTGAAGGACACTGAGATAGGGGGAGAGCTAATGAGGATTTTATAGAATCATAGGATATTTAAGTGTTGATGTGAAGGACACTGAGATGTGGGCAAACCTAGGTATGCACATAAGAGGTGGAATTCCAGAAGACATGGAGACGTGCATGAAGAGAGGGGACATTAGGAAATGGGGAGCACAATATGGTGTCAGCTCTCATGGCCAGCCTTATGCACAGTTGAATTAGGCAACCACATAAGATGATACTTGTTTTTAGGTATCCTAAATAAATATAGGCTGAAAAAGCTCCCCAGCCAAAGCACATCATATGGGGAAGTTACTGACTTTTTACTCTTGCCACATGATGGCACTCTGCAGATTCACTTCCTCCTGTCACATGGCATGCCAATGAGTATAATGCATATGCATATTAAATGGTGAAGGGCAATGGGTAGTCACTGTAGATGACAGCAGGAGTAGTAGCAACCAGTGAGAGTATGAGCTAAGTTTTGTTTTAAATCCTGACAGGTAAATGGACACATTTGCAGGGCAAAGTGTCAGGTACTGGATGTGCTTTGCAAATATGTCCATTGTCAATGGTCCCTGATTTCATAGAATGCCTCCAGTATTCTCCACTATCTCTCTGCTTTTGCAGAATGCTCCTGGTGTTGCTTCCTGTTTTTGTCCTATCACTTGTGGTGGTGCTGCAGTAGCGTTGTCGCCTCACAGTAAGATGCTGTCTGGTTCGATTCTCAGCTAGAGCGTCTTCTGCGTGGAGACATGCGTGAATGGGTGTACCTTCGTTGAAGGTTGTGCATCAAGGCTGGTAACTTGGCATGTAAAAATCAACTACCAATCATTAGTGGACTGGAGTTCTGCTGTGGCGACCCCTAACCGGGAAAAGCCGAAAGACACAACAACAACTTGTAAAAATTGTTGATTTTTCTGGTAAATCACTGAAGATTATAGTCATTCAATCAGTAATGCCATACATCTGAGGTTTATACATATTGTTTAGAAAATGACCTTGATGGAAAACCTGTTATTCTGTTAATTTAAGGGAACTGCAGTCAGCCCATTACTGGCACACATTAGAATTCCATATTGCTTGTTGATTCAAAGCCTGCTCTACTATTAACTTACAAGTGAATTGCAGTCAGTTGGTAATTCCAGACATCAGAGTTTCATAGTTCTTATTGTTCTGAGAATCCTCATTGATGCAGACCCTTTTGTTCTTTTGACCTTCAAGGGAACTATACCAGAACTGCAGTTTCATAGTAATTGATTAGAAAATGCATGGTAATGCAATGCTTGTTCTATTAATTTTTTTAAGTGAAGAGAATTAGAGTTTCATACTCCATATTGTTTAGAAAATGCATGTTGATGAAGGACCCATTGTTTTGTTAACTTGTAAATGAACTAAAGTAATGATTAGCAATTGTCCATGATTTTTGGGCCTTTATTTTCCTCTCTCCAGTATTTTTGTCTTTGTCCACGATTTTAAGCAAGTAACTTGTCAGCTATAAACATCCGTGAGTTTCTCTCTCCTTTTGGCTAGTTCATTGTCTGGTCTAAAACCAGCAGATCACAGAAGGTTGTTGCAGTTGGTGTGTGGGTGGAGTGGGAATGGTATGCGCATTATTTCTTTCATTTTCCTTACCATCAAAACTCTAATGTGTGCACAAGATGTCCCTATAACTTGTATAGGAGCAATGTGCTACTTGATACCAACATGTTGGAATACATTACTTTGACTGTTATTTTTTTACTTTCCTGTCAAACAACCATTAGATGCATATACAGTTGAGAAACACAAAAAGGGAAGTGGTGCAAGAAAAACCAGTAAACCAAAATCACCACACGCCAAGAAGGATAGCCTCAATAAGATCCAACACTCTTTAATGGTCGTCCAAAACAGCACAGTCACATAAACGCTGACAAGATACAAAACGTTTTCGTCGTAAACTTCATCAGAAAGTGCAAACAAATGTAGTAAAATTCTCAGCATATATATACACACATACAAATTGATTAATTGTCCAATTAAAACTTAAATGGTCAACATAATTATCTTCATTTTGAAACTGAAATATGGTGGTGAAATAAGATGAAATAGTATTATACCTGGATCAATGAAATAGTTGATGTCAAACTGGTATAACCATATTAAAATCATAAGGAAATATATAATAGTAAAGGCAAAACTTCAATGTAACCTTTACAAACATCTAAAATGTTGAAAAATGAATGAATTAAAATTCAAGGGTGAATGTTGTGCTTTAGCACCATCTTGTGGCTAGAATAATGAATTAGAAACCAGTGTCAGAGCCCTGAATAAATCTAGGTACAAAATTCTATTCTGACTAGTAACTGAAATTAAATAGTATCAGTGTAAAACAAGTGTGTTATTAAGAGGAAGGTAATGACATAAATTCCATGATACCGTGACCTTGTAGATTTAAAAACTGTACATAAAACATCAATAATTTATTAAAATTTTTTGAATAATTAGTTAAAAAACTTCAAGTGAATAAAAGTGTAAAAGTGTAATTAGTTAAAAAACTTCAAGTGAATAAAAGTGTAAAAGTGTAAAAGAGGTAGGACGTAATTAGAGATAGTTTGTTTTAACTTAGTTACAACTTTGCCGATCTCAGTTTCAAAACTGGCGCTAGGGAGATCATATCATTGAGACCTGGTAATCTATTAGCTTCCAGTGTAAGTTGCCAGTATAACTCTCTGTATTCAACCATTGTCTCCCACATACCACCCCTAGGATCTGGTAGGACAACTTCTAGAACAAAAAATGAAAAGCCACTAGTTTTACAAACTGTGCTATGTTTATATAGTGTGTTTTTCTCATTTTTGTTTTTAATCTCGTATAGGTGTTCGTATATTCTTTGCTTTAGTTGTCTCTCATTTTTACCAACATAAAAAGACGAACATAACCTGCATATAGCTATATAAACTATTCCTTTAGTGTTGCAGTTTACGTATGTATTTAAGAAAATGTTCCTATTTCTGGCCTCTAGGTGGTATGTGTTACCAGTAATAAGGTAGGGACAATATTTGCATCTTCCACACTTATACAAGCCTTTCTTTTCCTTAGTATACTTCCCCCGATGGGACCTGTTGAAACCACTTTCTAGAAAATTTTTTATAGTTTTACCTTTACGGTAAATATGAACTAAGGGCTCATCAAAAGTATGTTTTAAGTCTGAAATATTAGAGAATTTAGTCCATTCTCTGTTCATTACTCTCCTGACTGTGCCAGACTGACCGTCATAGGTGGTCACAAAACCTGAATTAAAATTCCTTGTGTCCGTGTTTGGATTGATGTTTGTACTCATATCAGTCATAGTTTTCCCTAGGATTGGTGAAAATCTTCCCACCCTTTCTTCGGTTACTTCCCTTGATATTCTGTCAATTAAATCACTTGGGTAACCTCTATTCAAAAAAAACTTTTTCAATGTATGGACTTCACTGGCAAAGGTTTCATCATCAGAAGTCATTCTACACAATCTAACCAGTTGCCCCTTTAAAACACCTTTCTTCTGGTGTAATGGATGGGAACTAGAGAAATGTAGATAGGAATTTGAGAAGGTATCCTTCCTGTGAATTCTCGATACAAAGTGGCCATTGCTTTTCTGTATGTTGACGTCCAAGTAAATAAGTTCCTTGTCATCAAATTTATGGGTGAAGTCAAGGAAATCTGTTGTTCCCCTCAAAAATTCCACAAGCTCTTCAAATTGAGTTTGATTTCCTGTCCATAGGAAACACAGATCGTCCAAAAATCTCCCATACAAGGACCAAAGCTGTAAATAAGGGGAATTTAACAGGTATCTGTTTTCCCAGTAGGCCATAACTATATTGGCGTATGTAGGGGCGCAGTGTGCGCCCATGGCCACTCCCTTTTCCTGTTTAAAATATTCGCCCTGGAAGAATATGAAATTGTTTCTCAATACTAATTCCATCAAGACCAGAGTAGTTCTAAACTCATCCTGAGTAATTTCCTTGTAGTCACTCAACATCTCCTCAAACCACTCAAGTCCCACATCATGAGGAATACTGGTAAATAAATCTACCACATCCAAGGTTCCGAAAGAGGTTCGATCATCAAGTAACTCTGGTTGTAATCTCCTCAGAAAATCCCAAGAATCTTTCAGTATATTCTTGTTGTTCAAAACCAGTCCCTTGACCTTGACGTCCACATACTTAGCTAAAGGTGCTGTGACCGATCCTTCTGCTGACACAATAGCTCTGAGAGGTGGATCGTTAATGTCTTTGTGCACCTTGGGGATTCCAAAGATGGAAGGGACTTTAGGTTTCTCGACATGTAAATATTTATAAGTTTTAATGTCAATTAGACCTTCAAGGAGTAAATTATTTAAGGACACTTGAATATTCTTGTATGCTATGTTGATTTCATTTTTGGATATTCTAGAGTATTTGTTTGTGTCATTCAAAATATCCATCATTTTTCCTTCATATAATATGTGTTCCATCAACACAACACCCCCTCCTTTGTCCGGCTTCATGACCCTTAAGTTTTCATTGTTACTTAAATCTCTGAGGATTTGGTTTTCTTGTTTGTTTAAATTAGGATACACAAAATCTTGTTTCAACTCAGCCCTTAACTCTTGTTCTACTAATAACTCAAAGTTTCTAAGTTGGGGGTGTAAAGGCGGGTTGAAAGTACTAGGTCTTACTAAGCTGTGGTGGTTAAAATTGTTTGTCTTTCCTTTAAAAATTATTTCTAAGTTCTTTTTTCTTAAAAACATTTTTAAATCTATAAGTAATCTAAAAAGGTTTTTCCGTAAATTAGGTATAAATCCAAAACCTTTGGAAAACAAATTAAAAAGGTTTTTGTCTATAGTAGTATCAGAATAGTTAAAAACATTGTAATCGTTATAAGTCCATTTATTACCTTCCTGTATGATGGAATCTATCAGTTCCATCTCTTTTTGTTCCTTCCCTGGGGTCCCCACCCCATTCCATTGTAGTTTTTTGAGTTGTAATTAACTGGTTCCATTTCCATAATTCTCTCTGATCTCCTGAGAGGGGGGAAATCAGTTTCCCTTATTTCTTGTTCCTGATAAAACACTTCATCACGCATGTCACCGTCATTTTGCTCTCTCACCCAATGTTGCCTACGTTCATTAACCCAACCCTTGGGCTTGGGGTAGTGTGTTTTATTTTTGTATTCCTTGGTGTCCCTATCAATCTTCGCTACCTTTCTATTTTGTACCTCAATACATTTGACTTCTATGTTTTTTAATATTTCTTGATATTTGTTTCTGTTTTCATCAACTTTGTGTAAAAGGTCACCAATAATAGCTTTATTAACACCATTTATTTTGTCATACAGTTTGTCCATTTCACCTACATTATTTTTAATGATGGCTTTCATGATGTTAAACCCACATTGGTCAAATGCTGTGTGCAAATCTTGATGAAACTCAGTACCCTCAACAACATTGTTGGGGTACTTACATACCCTCAAGCCCTTCGGTACTATATTTAAATCCAAACAATATTGTAAATAGGAGTTGTCAATGTCCAGCATCTTGTACTTGTGTAAATAATAATCTAAATCACCACACATAGCATTGTAGTTGCTGTAGGTAACTGAATTGGGAATCTTCCTTCCAAATTCAAACTTAGTTTTTAATATATCAGACAAATGTCTGCCAGTACCTGTAGAAGTAGATTCTTTAGTCGAGTCAGTCCCTGGAAACAGCCGTTTGCTGGTAACCCTCTGCTCCTTAGGTACATTCCCATCTACTTCATTAATCAAAGTAATGTGAGGAAACCCGTCTAAACTGTTCATAGACGTGTTGTTGTCAAGTAAATCTTCTCCGTTATGTTCGTGAGCGCTAACTGCCCTGTTGTCACGCATCTGCTTTGATTTGGCCGCTTCCTGGTTGCAAAATTCAGGAACCGATGAAAGAAGCATAACCATAGATTGGCTCACTGGCGTGAGTAAGCCAATGAGCTGGGTTAGTTGTCCGATGAGCTTCCGAAGCTCACCCATCTCCGTACTCTTCTGAGTGGAACCCGAGGCCATATCCGTCAAGGCAACCCAAAACGTAACTGAGAAACACAAAAAGGGAAGTGGTGCAAGAAAAAACAGTAAACCAAAATCACCACACGCCAAGAAGGATAGCCTCAATAAGATCCAACACTCTTTAATGGTCGTCCAAAACAGCACAGTCACATAAACGCTGACAAGATACAAAACGTTTTCGTCGTAAACTTCATCAGAAAGTGCAAACAAATGTAGTAAAATTCTCAGCATATATATACACACATACAAATTGATTAATTGTCCAATTAAAACTTAAATGGTCAACATAATTATCTTCATTTTGAAACTGAAATATGGTGGTGAAATAAGATGAAATAGTATTATACCTGGATCAATGAAATAGTTGATGTCAAACTGGTATAACCATATTAAAATCATAAGGAAATATATAATAGTAAAGGCAAAACTTCAATGTAACCTTTACAAACATCTAAAATGTTGAAAAAATGAATGAATTAAAATTCAAGGGTGAATGTTGTGCTTTAGCACCATCTTGTGGCTAGAATAATGAATTAGAAACCAGTGTCAGAGCCCTGAATAAATCTAGGTACAAAATTCTATTCTGACTAGTAACTGAAATTAAATAGTATCAGTGTAAAACAAGTGTGTTATTAAGAGGAAGGTAATGACATAAATTCCATGATACCGTGACCTTGTAGATTTAAAAACTGTACATAAAACATCAATAATTTATTAAAATTTTTTGAATAATTAGTTAAAAAACTTCAAGTGAATAAAAGTGTAAAAGTGTAAAAGAGGTAGGACGTAATTAGAGATAGTTTGTTTTAACTTAGTTACAACTTTGCCGATCTCAGTTTCAAAACTGGCGCTAGGGAGATCATATCATTGAGACCTGGTAATCTATTAGCTTCCAGTGTAAGTTGCCAGTATAACTCTCTGTATTCAACCATTGTCTCCCACATACCACCCCTAGGATCTGGTAGGACAACTTCTAGAACAAAAAATGAAAAGCCACTAGTTTTACAAACTGTGCTATGTTTATATAGTGTGTTTTTCTCATTTTTGTTTTTAATCTCGTATAGGTGTTCGTATATTCTTTGCTTTAGTTGTCTCTCACTTTTACCAACATAAAAAGACGAACATAACCTGCATATAGCTATATAAACTATTCCTTTAGTGTTGCAGTTTACGTATGTATTTAAGAAAATGTTCCTATTTCTGGCCTCTAGGTGGTATGTGTTACCAGTAATAAGGTAGGGACAATATTTGCATCTTCCACACATATACAAGCCTTTCTTTTCCTTTGTATACTTCCCCCGATGGGACCTGTTGAAACCACTTTCTAGAAATTTTTTTATAGTTTTACCTTTACGGTAAATATGAACTAAGGGCTCATCAAAAGTATGTTTTAAGTCTGAAATATTAGAGAATTTAGTCCATTCTCTGTTCATTACTCTCCTGACTGTGCCAGACTAACCGTCATAGGTGGTCACAAAACCTGAATTAAAATTCCTTGTGTCCGTGTTTGGATTGATGTTTGTACTCATATCAGTCATAGTTTTCCCTAGGATTGGTGAAAATCTTCCCACCCTTTCTTCGGTTACTTCCCTTGATATTCTGTCAATTAAATCACTTGGGTAACCTCTATTCAAAAAAAACTTTTTCAGTGTATGGACTTCACTGGCAAAGGTTTCATCATCAGAAGTCATTCTACACAATCTAACCAGTTGCCCCTTTAAAACACCTTTCTTCTGGTGTAATGGATGGGCACTAGAGAAATGTAGATAGGAATTTGAGAAGGTATCCTTCCTGTGAATTCTCGATACAAAGTGGCCATTGCTTTTCTGTATGTTGACGTCCAAGTAAATAAGTTCCTTGTCATCAAATTTATGGGTGAAGTCAAGTAAATCTGTTGTTCCCCTCAAAAATTCCACAAGCTCTTCAAATTGAGTTTGATTTCCTGTCCATAGGAAACACAGATCGTCCAAAAATCTCCCATACAAGGACCAAAGCTGTAAATAAGGGGAATTTAACAGGTATCTGTTTTCCCAGTAGGCCATAACTATATTGGCGTATGTAGGGGCGCAGTGTGCGCCCATGGCCACTCCCTTTTCCTGTTTAAAATATTCGCCCTTGCCCTTGCCACTCGCCACTGCAACACTAAAGGAATAGTTTATATAGCTATATGCAGGTTATGTTAGTCTTTTTATGTTGGTAAAAGTGAGAGACAACTAAAGCAAAGAATATACGAACACCTATACGAGATTAAAAACAAAAATGAGAAAAACGCACTATATAAACATAGCACAGTTTGTAAAACTAGTGGCTTTTCATTTTTTGTTCTAGAAGTTGTCCTACCAGATCCTAGGGGTGGTATGTGGGAGACAATGGTTGAATACAGAGAGTTATACTGGCAACTTACACTGGAAGCTAATAGATTACCAGGTCTCAATGATATGATCTCCCTAGCGCCAGTTTTGAAACTGAGATCGGCAAAGTTGTAACTAAGTTAAAACAAACTATCTCTAATTACGTCCTACCTCTTTTACACTTTTACACTTTTATTCACTTGAAGTTTTTTAACTAATTATTCAAAAATTTTAATAAATTATTGATGTTTTATGTACAGTTTTTAAATCTACAAGGTCACGGTATCATGGAATTTATGTCATTACCTTCCTCTTAATAACACACTTGTTTTACACTGATACTATTTAATTTCAGTTACTAGTCAGAATAGAATTTTGTACCTAGATTTATTCAGGGCTCTGACACTGGTTTCTAATTCATTATTCTAGCCACAAGATGGTGCTAAAGCACAACATTCACCCTTGAATTTTAATTCATTCATTTTTTCAACATTTTAGATGTTTGTAAAGGTTACATTGAAGTTTTGCCTTTACTATTATATATTTCCTTATGATTTTAATATGGTTATACCAGTTTGACATCAACTATTTCATTGATCCAGGTATAATACTATTTCATCTTATTTCACCACCATATTTCAGTTTCAAAATGAAGATAATTATGTTGACCATTTAAGTTTTAATTGGACAATTAATCAATTTGTATGTGTGTGTATATATATGCTGAGAATTTTACTACATTTGTTTGCACTTTCTGATGAAGTTTACGACGAAAACGTTTTGTATCTTGTCAGCGTTTATGTGACTGTGCTGTTTTGGACGACCATTAAAGAGTGTTGGATCTTATTGATGCATATACAGTTGGCTATTTCCAGGTGGGGGATGAGGATAAGGGGGCATGTCATTTTTTTACGTTGAACAGCAAATGGTTGAAATATGCTACTGTGTTCTGTTTGTTCCTTCAATTTTGACCCAGTCTGTATTTTGTGATAGGGTGAAGAGGCAAGGATACAGGAAATAGCTGAAGAATAAGACAAATATGACAAAAGGTAGAAAAGCATAACCTGGATGATGTGAGGAGGCCATGATGTGAAGAATGAGTGAACTGAAGGGATACTGAGGTATGTGTGTTGGGGGGCATGGCAGCAGGGGTGGCCCCATACAGCCTTTCACTTATACTGTGACCACTTGTGCATGAATCCTAACCTAATACCAGATAGATACCTAGAAGGTGACTATCTTTTGTTAGATGGAGTCTGGAAAAGGAGGGACAATCCGCAGGTATGGTTCATGCTTTCTCACAACCATTTGCCTTCTCATTTTTTGTCAAACATAACATTTTTTTTTTAAACAAAAAAAAAGATTGATCTTGATATTCAGGAAGGGTTATCATGAGCTGTAGTCCCCAACATAACTAGCTAACCCATTCTGATTCAAAGACAGGCTCACCAAAGTGATTTTACACAGATGGAAGAATTACTGTAGTGAGCCATTCCTACAACTATACTACATTATAGCGAAGTGAGCCATTCCTACAACTATACTACATTATAATGAAGTGAGCCATTCCTACAACTATACTACATTATAATGAAGCATTCTAGGAAATGCCTAATGGTATGAAGTTATTTACTCTATTTACTCTGCTAAGTAATTCAGAGAGTCACTGGACTGTATAAATCAGTAAGGCTGGTTGTGATTAATGCAACCAAAATGCTGTAGTTCCCCATTATAGTCAGTGGGAGAAACCATGTTACATCTAAGTTTGCAGAAGTTCAGCATAGGGTGTGTGTATGTATATACGATGGGTGAGTATTCAAGTTTGGAGTTGTGTTATGTTGAGTGAATGTGTGTGTGTGTCTCTATATGTGTGTCTGTGAATGTTTGTTAGTGTGTGGGAGAGTGACTGAGGGTAGTGCCAGTTACATATGCATGGGCTACCAAAGTACTTTTAATCACTTCCAGTAATTACATGTGATTGAGATTGACATAAATTAGCCAATAATGAAGTCTTCCTCATTGCAGCTAAAGATGTCTCAAGTTTGCAATGTACATGATCATGTAAACTGACATATCTGTGGTAGGCTGTTTATGTGAACATTAGGGGTTCTTTTTAAATCACTGGGTGAATCTTTCTTTGTTTATGGATGCTGATTAGGCCATCACCAGATGAAAAGGTTGGAAAAAGTCTTTAAAATACACTTCAGGGCATCTTTAAACCCTGGCTTTAGGGGGCGGTGTCTACTGGTCCACAGACCCCTGCCTTAATGTGACCATTTATTCCACTGTTATTATACTGGTCTTTTTTTTCAGTTATAGTGTGTTAAAAGGATGCAGGGAAAAGCAAAGTTAAGAGTAAGACATTTCCTCAGTCATGATTTTTTGCAGCATACCAGTCAATCATAAAGGTTGGAAAAAACTCTGAAATGCTCCTCAGAACAGTTTGAACATTCATGGACTCGGGTGTGTTAGAAGCCATCAGACCCTCAGCTTAATTCACTCATTTTATCTACTGTTACAACAGTGCAGTCTTGACTAGTTAGGGTCTACTGAGTGGATACAGGAAAAAGATGAAGAATAAGATGACATGAGAAAGGTTAGAAAAAGTAATCTGAATGATGTGAGGGGGCCATGATGATGGGAGCTGGTGAGACAATGAAGGATGTGTGTGTTTGGCAGATGGCATGGGCAGCACCATGTCATGAATTATATCCAACAGCGGTTCATATTCAGTCCTTAACTCTTTCATATGTACTTCCACCAAATATCCAAGTAGCTGTCAGTGGTCTCTGCCTGACAAAGTTTGCTGATTACAGCCTTTCAGCACACAAAAGCAACTCTCATATCCTCCTTCCAGTACTAAGCACTATTCAAAACAAGATATGGGTTGTAATTACCAATTTCCCCAAAAACTCTCCATGTCTTCCTTACTAGCACATAAGCACCTGGAAAATATCCTTCCTGCTTATCATGTACCTAATTAGACTACACCTATACAAGAATGCCTTACTGTTATTTCTACCCACTAAACTCAATGTTAACTTAAACCATTCTCCACAACAAATACCAAACACTCCTTCCTTAGTCATTCAATTCCAACTTCAACCACATTGACAATCAACCAACTCTCACCTGCTCCCCTCACCTGTCTCATTATCTCCTTCACAAAAAATAAATTCATTCCATCTGTTTTGTCACTTGCTACTGCCTCTGAAGGATAACTGAATCAAACTTCCAAAACCCTCTACAAATTCACAAACGTTATATTAAAACTTCTTAAGAAGCAGAATTGAATCCAACCTAGGTCCTTCACAACTCAGTTTTACTTATACACACCCAAACGTTTTTGAAACAAGCAAAAATAAGTGTACACTCCACTGGCAAAATATAACATTGATATTGTTGCTGTTACTGAATCCTGGATAAAATGTATAGCCTTAACCTTCACCATTTCTTCCCACATTATAGTTACTGCATTGATGCTTAGCCAGACCTTCTGTTTTAATAAAGTTATGTAGATGTAGAACTCACTGCCAAGCTAGCACCTCCACTGATTCTCTCTTGAACTGGCTTATTATCTATAATCTAGCCATTAACAACAAACCACTTTAGTTTGCAATGATATATCCCCTCCATGTTCACCAACAAAATGTTAAAATACTCTACAAGATACCACTCAACTTAGTTACTGATCCAAACTCATCATTCAAGGAGACTTCATTGTTAACTTACTCATTCTGTCAAGCAAAAAAAATCACTATCTTCCTAGCTGACCTCAGTGTAACCCAGCTTGTACAACAAAAAGCTTTCTGGATCATGCCATCCCAAGTAAAATCAAGACTCACTCCAAGAAAAGGAAACCAGTCTGGTGGACTCCTGCCATAAACAAGCTATACAATAGAAGGAGAAAACTAGTACAGAAAAGGGTAAAAATCCCAAGAAGGGAAGACATCCCTGATCAGTATCAGCAAGAAACTACGATCCCTCATAAAATCATCCAAGGCAAGCTTTGAAAGAAAAATTGCCAAGAACTCTAAAGATAACCACAAGGCATTCTTTAGCTATGTCAAGAATCTAAGTGGCAATGCTCAGATCTGCTCACAGTTAGTGCAGAATGACACAAAATATACTGAATTGACTGATATTGCCAACATTCTGGCAGACAGGTTCAGTGCAAACTTCACCCCCCCTCATTGCCAAAAGGGCCCATAACCATACCAGAAGAATGTAGAGTCCCTGAAATCACAGACAGGTTAAAACAGCCCTCTCCAAAGCCAAAAACACAGCATCAATGGGACCGGACGGTGTCCCAGGCTTTGTCCTACATGAGCTCAAATATGAACTAACCCATCACCTAAACGCACTGTTCAAACTCAGCCTCTCCACAGGCTACATACCCATAGAGTGGCACACAGCAATGGTTATTCCACTCCACAAAGGTGGAGCCACAACAGACCCTGGGAACTATCACCCTATAAACCTGACTAGCTTGGTCTGCAAGGCTATGAAGCGCATCATCATGGAATTCATTAACAGAGACATTGGAAACCTTCAAACACTGGACCCTACCCAGTTTGGCTTTGTTAAGGGCAGATCATGCCTCCTAAACCTGGTGGACTTCTTTGAGACAGTTACCAAGGTAAGGGAAAGGTGGTAGACACAGCCTATCTAGACCTCGCTAAGGCCTTCGACACCATTCCCCATTCTGGTATTATAGACAAGCTCACCAGCCTGAACATAAACCCCTACATCACAAGATGGGTTGCCAACTGGCTCATGGACAGAACCCACATGGTGAGAGTTGCGGGAGCTAGGTCCGACTCTAAACCGGTTACAAGTGGCATTCCCCGGGGCTCAGTCCTAGGACCCCTCCTGTTCGGCATATACTTGTCAGAGGTACAGGCAAGCACAGGAGGACTATGGCTGACCAAGTTAGCAGACAACTGCAAACTAGGGGCTATAATTGACTCTCCAGTGGTCACAGACATCCTCCAAAAGGGTATCACTGAGACGGATACCTGGCATCAAGATCATGGCCTCAAGCTAAATGCCAGAAAGTGCATAGTCATCCCCTTTGGAAAAAACAAAGTACCCACAAACTACCACATAGGTGGTAGTCCCCTAAATATGGAAGACATAATAAGGGATCTGGGGATCCAAGTAGATAGTAATCTCATCTTTGATAATCACATTGCCAAAGTGGTTAGAAAATCCTTCTATGTGGCCCACCTAATCACAAAAGGGTTCGCATCCAGATCAAAAGAGGTCATTGTGCTCCTCTATTCATCACTCATCAGACCCATCTTAGAGTACAATGCCCCATTTGGGATGTACCTTACAAGACACCTGCAACAGCTGGAAAGACCACAGAAGTACCTCACCAAGAGGATCAATGGCCTCAAACAGATGCCCTATACAGCTCGACTGAAGAAACTCCCTGTTGTACTGGTTGCATACCGCCTACTCAGAGGTGATCTCTGCCTGACATACAAGGCCATGTCCAACCCAGAATTGATGGACATGCTCCACCTAAAGAAAACCTTATCCCCTTGAGCCACATGGTCTAGGGATCTAAACCTCACCACAACAATAAATAGGATGTACTGGAGGGATAGATTCCTGTCCCAGAGACTTCCCATGCTTTGGAACAAGATCCCAGTCTACATTAGGCAGAGCTCCTCGCTAACACTCTTCAAAAGAAACCTTGACAAGTGGATGGGAAACAGAAGGTTTACCTCGGGGATCACTTCAGTGGCTCTGCTGGACAGAGGCACAGGGAACTAATCTAAGGGGGTGGCGAAATCCAACACATTCTGGCTAGGCTTATAAATGCCTTCGGGCAGATAGCCTAGTACCCACCTATGAACCTAAAAGAAACAAAAATTTGAATCCAGCAACCAGAATCCAAACAACAACTGCAAAGAAGTTGTAGCCAATAAAATAGTCCAAGTCACAGGAAAACCCCTTGCCAAAATATGAAAACATTATTTAATTTGTAGTTAAGTGCATTCAGCCACAAATATTATCCAGGACTTCATCAAAACAAAGTGTGCAACAACCCACTCGACCAAACCTAATATCCAGCAACCAGTAATTTCTGGACCTAATCATCTCTGACAGCCCCTCAATAATCTTTGCTATCAAAATCTTACTTCTTTCCATTAGTGAGTACCAGCCAGTAAATTTTTCTCTTCATGCTCTTCCTTATAAAATCTTTCCAAAATGTATTTTCTTTCACTCTGTAAATGGACACCAGTAAAAATAAACTAAAATACTCGTTCTAAATATAACTTGTATTTCATTATAAACTGTAATTATGCCATCTTAGCCACAGACTCACTCACTCATATACTAAAACACCTCCAAAACTAATTCTTCCTAATAATATCTAGATTGTAAAAACTGAAAACACATTTGTGGTTTACCAGCTCAAATCATGTCTACAGTTCAGAGATGAAGCATGGCTTACTTGGAAAGGCAACCCATTTTCCTCTAATGGATACAAATACGGCAAACTTATAAACCAATCAAAAGCCAAAACATGAAAAAGCATACAAACCTCCCTTTCAAGCAATTAAAAGTGGAGGTTACTTTAGGCATATACACAGCATCATTATCCCTCGTATCTTTTCAAAGAGGAGTTTGTTAATACAGTATTCCTTTAAATCCAAATCCAAATATATCGCTTGCCAATGTGTTTGCTGTAAAAAAAAATCCACCTCTTTCACAGACATTTATTCTGTTTACATTCTGATACAAATTTAAGTGATGCCATTAATAATTAAAAATATTTTTTATTACTTTGAATACTCTGTAGTATATTATGTCCTGTGTTTATTTATTTGCATTTGTTTTCTGGGATAGTCCACTGGACCTAGGAGTGTCTATTTGCAGTGGAGGCCTGGGCAGAAAAGCTCCACATATTGCATATACATTGATGAGATAAAGTTACATAACGACAGTTAACAGATTCAAGTTACTAGTAAGCAACATTATATAAAATGCAAAAATAACAATGATTTACATCCAGGTATAATATATACATGTTGATATACAATTAGGATCAGGCTTTCTTTTCTTTAAATTTCATCTTGTAGCTGAAGATACATAAAACTTTGAGGGAGAAGTTAAATTAAGTGAAGATAGCTATTTCAAAGTGTTAATATTGTTAGAAGAGGTTTCTAGCTTCATGTAATGCTGGAAGATGTATTTGAGCATGTACAGAGCCATAGTTTGGAGAGGTATTCCTGCAGAGACTTCTTGAAAATGGTGTGGTTAGCAGTGGTTCTGATTGTGGTGGGTTCGGAATTCCACACCTTGGCTATAGCAGTGGAGTAAAGAGCTTGGCCAGTTGTAAAATTGGGTAATTCTACATTTATTTTCTGATCCGAGGTATCTAGTGGGGTTGTAGGGGGACATTAGCGAGGTAAGGGATGAGCAATCTTCTGGTTTAGTAAGTGAAATAGTTCGAGACAATTGAGTTTTTGAAGGGATATACAGTGACGGGAGGTATGTGTAGCATTGTTGACAAACTTTGCTACTTTATTGTGACAAGATTCAAGTTTGTTCTTGGAGAGAGTTGAATGTGAGCTGGGGACACCGTATAGTAGAGATAGTAAAAGAAAGTCGGATGCTAGTTTTTTTTGGCGGAGTGGTTGAGAAGTTATGTGTCTGTAAAGCAGACCTAACTTTTGGTGGGTCTTTCTGATGTTGTTTAGGATATGAAGGTCAAAAGAGAGATTTTCATCGATAGTAACTCCAAGGAGATTAATTTGGGGCACTACTTTGATGACAGTGCGGTTCTGAGACTGAATAATAAATTCTGACCTGTTTATGGGGGTGGATCTTTTAGGGATGAATAGAAGGAGTTTGGTTTTGTTAGCATTTAGGGCTAGGCGATTGTTGTTCATCCATGTTTTTGAGAATGAGAAGGCAATCTGAGTTAGTTTTTGGAGTTCATTGGTGGAGTAGACAGAGAGATGATAGTGGAATCATCTGCATATTGAATAAGTGAGGTTTGGGATAGGGAAGAGTGAAAGTCATTAACAAATATTCTGAAAAGGAGGGCCCCGAGTATAGAGCCTTGGGGAACTCCTGTTGATATCGGGAGATAAGGTGAGAATTACCGCTCCCATTTTGTTCCTTGCTGTCTGTTTGTAAGATAGAGAAACAATCTAAGGTAGGGGGTGAGATTCCTAAGTTAGATAGTTTAGTAAGTAGCAGGGGATGTGAGGTGGTATCAAATGCCTTTGATAGGTCAAGGAATAAAGAGGACACAGTTTTCCCTGTGTCTCATGCATGGTTTATAGTGTCCAAGAATGATATAAGGGAAATGGTGGTACTGTGTCCACGTCTGAAATCATGCTGGGTGGGGGGGACAAGATTTTTTTGTCTAGGAGGTGCTTTAGGAGTTGATTGTGGTCACATTTTTCTACAATTTTGGAGAGCGGGGAAAGGATTGCTATGGGTCAGAAATTGGTGAAATCTATGTTTTGGCTGCCTTTATGTAGTGGGACAATATAAGCTTTTTTTCCAGATAGTGGGTATTTGCTGTTCTTGGAGAGATCTATCGATAAGTATGCTAACTGGATATAGACTTTACTGACATCTGTAGGTATGCTGGGGGAAGGTTATCAGGTGCATTAGTACATGGTTTGAGTTTAAGGAGTACTTTCAAGATAGTTGAGGTAGGGATGGGGGAGAAGGTGAAGTCTGGTGTGGAGTTTATATTTGGTGAGTGTGCTGTGATATTTATTTGAGGGAAGTTTCCTGTAAGTTTAGCAATGGGTCTATAAAATGTGAATTGAATAGTATGGCAATTTCTGTGGGGCATTTGTCTGGGTCAGGGCAGGGGTTGTTATTAGATCCTGGGTGAAGTAAGATTGATATTGTATTCCTGAATTTCTTAGGGTTTTGTTTATGGCATTTTTGGTTAGATAAAATTGTTTTTTTGTCTTTCACTACTACACATTTTACTTGATTCTGAAGTTGTTTGAATTGTAGGAGGTATTGGGGGTCTTTGTTTTTTTGCCAAAGCTTCCAACATTTGTCTCTTTTAGACATCATTGGTTTTGTGGGATGAGTAAGCCAGGTGGCATTGTTGTTTTTAATTCTTTTTTTGCTGTATGGGGGATAGATTGTTTAGGATATCTAAGAAGGATGAATTAAAAAATTCAACAGTTTCATCTAGTGAGAGGACTTTGAGAATGCTCCAGTTTACTTGTGCCAGGGTGTCATTTAGAATAGTTTGGCTGAAATTGAAGATATGTCTAGTTAGTCTTTACTGGTGTTGCCTGGGGGCTAGGGTGGATTTAGATATTATGTATGCTGGGAGGCGATTACTTATGGTTTGAAGTAGAGTCCCTGCTGAAGCTACTTTGTTTGTGTATGTGACTAGTATCCAGTCCATGATGGAACAACTAGTTGTTGTTTTGTTGGGTCTAGTTACTTCACTCACTCACTCACTCACTCACTCACTCACTCACTCACTCACTCACTCACTCACTCACTCACTCACTCTTCAAAGAAGGATAGCAGCATTCTACAGTTTCCCACAACTTTTCTCTTGGTAAAGTAGATCTGACATTACAATAGATATTGCGCTAGGGATGCAACTCGCCTATAACCATAGCATTTTTGATCAGATGAAACTCACCAATTAGCATAACATTTTTGTTCAGATGACAAGTGCAATTTTTAAAGCACCCCACTAGTAAGGTGCAGCAGACTGGCTTTGGAAATGGATGCAGCCATTTTACAAACTATACGCTAAATAATATCCTCTACATTGGTAATAAATAGTACATAAACCACAAGATCTTAAAAGTAAATAAGTTAAGAAAAAAATGTTCTTATGAAATAAAGAAATCAGACACTGCTGATAAAAAATCAAATATACAGGGGGCAAATTTTATTTGCACAATGAGAAGAAAAAATAATTACACAGAATACTTAAAAGGAAACACTTTTAATAGCTAAACACCATGATTCTACCTTAGACAATACTGAAAACTTAATTCAGGCAAATCTCTTTAGAAAGGGTGATAATAATAGAAGGTCCTACAACTGAGTCCTGAGCAATTCCAGAAAGTACAGCCTAGTCTTAAAACTGGTGCTGTTGATCCTGACTTCTGCTATCCTGTTAGCAAGATGCTTTTTTAATCATTGTTTTAGTTACTCAGTGTCTATGAATGCCTAAGTCTTGGCATTTTCCATACAAAAACAACAAACTACAATATTTGTCCCTGTGGCATAGAAGGATATAACCTGCATTATGAGCTGGGTGATCTGGGTTCACTTAGCATTAATGTTGTTTTGGGGACCGAACTAGAGAAAATAAGCTTGGTAGCCCCTGTGACGAGATAGGCTGCTAGACTAATTCAATTGGTGACACTAAATGGTGACTGGGTGTATTTAATTTCTATGGAGGCCATGTTAACTCACATTGCATCAAGTAGTGACTTCCCTGCTGAACCAGGGAAAGAAGAGGTATATGTGGTGGCATGCATACTTCCTCCTACTGATCAGACATTTATGATGAATTTGTGGACAACCTAGAGGGAGGAAAGGTTGCTTTGCAGGATTAGCAGTTGACTTTCTCCCAATAACCCAACTCTCAATGTTGGGGAATGATTGGACCAATAGGGATTCCTGGGCAGGAAGGAATATGGCATTGGACTCTAGCCTAGATCCCACCACCATGGAAAACAGGTGAAAGGGTGCAAGAAGCAGAATGATTGAGCAGAGTCCAGCGGAGGTGGGGGAAGAATAAACTACAAAAAGACAATTAAGTAAAATACTAATTTCAGCCATCAGTTAATTTTTTTTTAATTCTGAAGGAAGAGGAAATTCCACCCCTTCCAGGATCTCAGTACATCCTCATAAATAAACAATGAAATAGTGACATCCTAAAGGAGGAGTTCAACTTGCCTGCTCAAAGTAAGGAGAGCAACTCATTTCCCAGAACTAGAGCAATGTAACCAAAAGGCACCCTGCCAAATGTCTGATGTCAGACCCTTGGGACAGCCAGCAATCCCTTATCTGATAAACTGAGCTGCCAAGAAAAAATATAAGGATGGAGTAACTCTTACAGGAACCTTTTCAAATAAGCAGAGTCCAAATCATTGAGGGCATGAAAGATGAATGTAAAAATCTTAAAAAACACATCTGGCCATGACTGACATGCAGCACAGGTTCCAGAGCACAATCATGATATGACACAACCAGTGGTGGACTAAGTGTTCCTTGGGTACCATGTAGTTTTCTTACCATGGTTTCTCCCCAAACACAGTTTTATTTTGTACCACAAGACTTCACATAAATGCATATGTTCTTTTAGATTCATCTTACTAATTATTTTAAACTATAAAAGATTATTTGAATTTCTGTCATCATTATAATACACCAGCATCAGTACCCATCAGTTACAGCCGCCTGACTGCATTCACCTCAGATGTCTACTAGTGATAAAAAAATGGCACAGTAAATTATGCAGTATTATTTTAGACAAATGCCTTCTAGTCATTCAAAGCCAAGGGGCCAGCTGTGCAAATAACAAGAAAGTAAACAACCTCCATTAATCAACACATCCTGACGCAGCAGTCATTATAGCCACTTTATTGTGTACGCCTCATTAAACTGTATTAAAAATGCTTCTCAAAATTTTAGAGCAACAATCATGGACAGGTGAAACCTATGTAATTTCAGTTTTATTTCACTCAAGTATTTTAACTTATTTAACACAAATGTACCCTACACAAGTCCTTAAAACTAAACAGTTAACTGATGACTCACTTTCATCTACACATAGCCCCACACTCCCAAATCAACAATTAAAGCCATTTTTGCTTTTCTGCGTACACCTCATATGACTGTGATTAAAAAAAAATGTAACCTCTTAGTACTACAATTAAGGACAAAGCCAAAAAGTGATAAAGGACAAATGTCTCCAAAAAATCAGAACACATTTCAAACATTTATTATAATGTAGTTAGAAAGTTGCTAGAATTCCAGGCTTTGCATTATGATGCATTTTCATTGCTCATTCCCCATAACATGTAAAAAAAAAAACATGAGACACATACTTTTTGACTCCATTACCCACAGTTCTCAGTCTTCAATTTCCAAAATATGGAACACTACCTTTCATATATGAGGAACATATGGACAAAAGTAGAACACTTGCTAGCAACTTAATAAAACCTTCAGCTAGGAAGTGCACAGTGCGATTAGGATGTCCGTCCTAGTTTATACTTATAAAAGTAAAAGATTATTTCACGTAGCAATATGATGTAGTGCTATTTACCATGGATATAATAGTTAAAACCTCTTAGCAATGAAAGTGTAACAGACCCTTATAATTAAGTATAGTTAAGAGGCATGTGCTTACCTGTCCACTTCCCTGTTTTTCTTGGTACGAAATAATGAAATTAGCTTTTATCAGTGCATCTACACATATAATAGTGCCGCTGCAATCCTTGATGATTTCCCATAAAAACATAATTGTCTGAAGACCCACAAAGACAAAATAAAATCAGGGTTACTCTGTAGAATCCCAGATGGTTTAATTGCCTCCTGCTTGAGTTTAATATTTAACTAACCATTTCCTACCATTGCACTCAAAACTTCTATTAAGACTTTACTGTTAACTGAACATACAAAAACAATAGATTAGCTACCACAGAAAACAGATACTTGTAGTGGCTTTTATACGGTGTGTGTGTGTGTGTGTGTGTGTGTGTGTGTGTGTGTGTTATATATATATATATATATATATATGTGTATATATATATATATATATATATATATATATATACATACATATACATATATATATACATATATATTAATATATATATATATACATATACATATATACATATATATATATATATATATATATACATATATATTAATATATATATATATATATATATATATATATATATATACATATACATATATATATATATATATATATATATACATATATATATATATATATATATATATATATACATATACATATATATATATATATATATATATATATATACATATACATATATATATATACATATATATATATATAATTTTTATCTTACATTTGTTGACCGGGATAGTCCGACTGGATGCATGTCCATTTTCAGCGGAGGCCCGCGGAGAAAAGCTCCAAGATAATAATACACATTGAACATTTAGTAAATGCTAGTTTCAAGCAGATTACAGTCATAAGCAGTACCAGCTTTTAGCACATATAGTACTTATTATAAAACATAACATTATTGTCAAAGTTAAACATACATAACATTACATTCAGGTTTAAGATACACTGAGCAGCAGTTATACAACTGACCCTTCCTGAAATGGAGTGGTAGAAAAATGTCAGAAGTAGCTGAAGGTAAGGCACCTAAGAAATAGAGAGGTCACTAGTTGGGGTTAGTGCAAGGACATAACCAATGAGTTTTGAAGTTTTGAAGTTGTGGGAGGCTGTGCCCCCCACTTATATATTCTAACTCCGAGACCGCACAATCACACCCACACATTTCACAGCCCCTTGCACACACACACATCACAACCAAAACACACACTACCATACACTACAGCACATAACCTACACACTCATACAAACTTACCTGCACTTACATCCATTCATACACCGCAACACCAGAAGCTCCGAACTTTGGGATTTCAAATTTCGCACTTCTGGTGTTTCGCAATTTCGAGCATTTGGGATTAGAATCTCAGAAAACTAAAATTCGGTATTCAGTTTTTCGAGATTGTAAAGGGAACCCATATATATATATATATATCTACATACATACACACATGCATACATATGGGTCCCCTTCAAAACATCTAAAGCCCATAACATCAAATTTCATAACATCTAAAAATGTATAATATATAATAGTGTATCAGCACATATGTAAATGTCATAGTTTAATCTGTTAATCTTGTGGTATCACTATGATATGTTGTAGTTTTCATTTCTTTTCATTTCTATAGTTTTTATTTATATTGTGTTGGAATTAATACTCTTTATATAGTGTTTATTTTGCCATTCTGTATGTGTTTTTTAGGTCATACAGGTAAGTGATATAACCATTATGTGTTCATTCTTTATGGTGATCGTGATACAGTGGGGTTAGGAAATTAACTTTTTTCTACTGTAGTGCAATCTCGGAGTTGGTATATTTAATTTCTGGGGGGGGGGCATAGCCTCCTAAATGAGGGGGTGCAGGGGGGGCTTGTCCCCCCTTGAGAAACATAGTAGAAAGTGTATTTGGTAGTTTGGTGGTGTTATATGTGGAGGGGAAGTTATTTTTATGTGATTTGTAGTGTTCGATGTTCTTTTTTTTTACTCAAATGATTTTTATTTTGATGAAATAACACAATAATTTAATACATTCATAACATTCAGTAACTATTTACAGTATTTACATTCAGCCTGACAAAAAGGATTCAGATAAAAACATCTGTAGTTAAATAATAAGTTGATATATAAACCATGATAGTTAGGAAGAGTTCATAGGTGCATTTATAAGCCTAGCCAGAATGTGTTGGCTTTCATCTCCCTTTTAGATTAGATTCCTGAGCTTCTGTCCAGCAGGGCCATAGAAGTGATCCTAGGTTTAAATTTACGATTTCCCACCCACTCATCAAGATTTCGTTTGAAGAGGGTCAGTGAGGGGCTCTGCCTAACATGGATTGGGATTCTATTCCAGAGCGAGGGAAGCCTCTGGGATATGAATCTATCCCTCCAGCATGTCCTATTTATTGTTGTGCTGAGGTTTAATTCCCTGGAGCATGTAGCTATAAGGGATTTGGATTTCTTGAGGTGGAGCATGTCCTTTAATTCCGGGTTAGACATGGCCTTGTACGTCAGGCAGAGATCGCCTCTGAGTAGGCGGTAAGCAACTGAGTACAGCTGGAGTTTCTTTAGTCGAGCTGCATAGGGCATCTGTTTGAGGCCCACGATCCTCTTGGTGTGGTACTTTTGGTGTCTCTCTAGCTGTTGCAGGTGTCGGGTAAGGTACATCCCAAATGGGGAATTGTACTCAATTATGGACCTGATGAGCGATGAGTAGAGGGGCACAATGACCTCTCTTGATCTAGATGTGAACGCTTTTGTGATTAGGTGGGCTATATAGAAGGTCTTTCTAACCACTTTGGCAATGTAATTATCAAAGGAGAGGTTACTATGTACTTGGGACCCCAGATCTCTAATTACATCTTCCATACTTAGTGGATTACCACCTATGTAGTAGTTTGTGGGCACATTGTTTTTCCCAAAGGGGATGACTATGCACTTTTTGGCATTTAGCTTGAGGCCATGGTTCTACCACCAGGTATCCGTCTCCGTAAGACCCTTCTGGAGGATGCTTGTGTCAGCCGGAGAGTCGATTATGGCTCCCATTTTGCAATCATCTGCAAACTTGGTCAGCCACAGTCCTCCCGTGCTTGCCTGTACCTCAGAGAAGTATATACCGAACAAGAGGGGTCCCAGGACTGAGCCCTGTGGGATGCCACTTGTAACCGGTTTGGAGTTGGACATGGCACCCACAACTCTGAACATGTGGGTTCTATCCCTGAGCCAGTTTACAACCCATCTCATGACATAGGGGTTGATATTCAAGCTGGTAAGCTTATTTATAATGCCAGAGTGGGGTATTGTGTCGAAGGCCTTTGCAAGGTCCAGGTAGGCTGTGTGGACTACCTTTCCCTCATCTATGGCCTTGGTAACTGTTTCAAAGAAGTTAACTATGTTTAAGAGGAAAGATCTGACTTTAACAAAGCTGAATTGGGTAGGGTCCAGTGTCTGGAGGTTCCCAATGTTTTTGTTTATGAGATCCATGGTGATGCGCTCCATAGCTTTGCAGACCAGGCTAGTTAGACTTATAGGGCAATAGTTCCTGGGATCCATTGTGGCGCCACCTTTGTGGAGCGGGATAACTGTTGCTGTATGCCATTCTTTGGGTACATATCCTGTAGTAAGGCTGAGTTTGAACAGTGACTTTATGTGAGGGTTCAGTTCTTTTTGGAGCTCATGTAAGACGCAGCCCGGGACACCATCCAGTCCCATTGATGCTGTGTTTTATTCTTTGGAGAGGGCTGCTTTCACCTGTGTGTCTGTAATGTCTGGGAGACTACATTGTTCTGGGATAGACACTGGCCCTTTTGGGGGGGAAGGGGGTAAAGTTTGCACTGAACCTGTCAGTCAGGATGTTGGCAATGTCAGTGGGTTCAGTGCATTTTTGCCATTTTGCACCAGCTCAGAGCAGATCTGAGAGTTTTGTTATTTTTATTTATCAGTTCAGCAGACGTTATCTTTTTAATCATCCATGAGAAGGATTTGGGCTGATATGCTCAGCGGACCTTTTTTTAGAGTTTGTTTTTGACTTTATTTGTTCCGTGGGACATCGTCTATAAGTTTGGTGAGTGGACTCGGACATTCAATAGGGAATTATCACATCTTCTCTATATTATGGTTCGGGATATTCCACCAAAATGTCAGGAACCAAAAAACAAACAAGCGAAAGAAGCTTCAGACGAACAGGAACACCAAGCCCAAGAATGTCTTCCTTAACGCGTTTTTATTAAGTACACAAGAAAAATAGCATTTTCGCCACAGAACAATGTAGCTTCTTCAGAGGAATTTAAAATACATACATAAAAGACTCCTTTTATACAAAAATGCCAATACTTAATTAGTTAAAAAGCCCGCTCAAAAAACAATTGATTATACAATTGCATATTTAAAAGGGCAAAGCAAATAAAAAATGCTAGTGCTTTTCTAATGCAGAAATCTTTTCTTTTGCTGAATAAATCTAAATGAAATAAATTTAAAAATATATGTATATTATACAAACATAAAAAATATATATAAATATATATGTATATAACTGTATTAATCAGTTGTCATCAAATAAATCATAATAAACAAGCACACAAACTCAGTAATGATGGTAACAGAAACTTCCATTAACTAAAATACGTTCTTGAATATAACCAACGTACTATGATAGTATGAGTGAGTACAGTAATAACACCCCCTATGTATATAGTGTGTATATAAACTAAGTATACACACAAAAGAGCCTGTATCATGAGTGTTTATAAATGTGATAATAAACACAAGATAAGTAACAATGATCAAACAAGTAAATAACGAATAAATTAAACTGTAAACCCCAAAAAATGTTTTTTTTAAAATCTTGGGACTCACCTAAGATATGATTTATATTTTAACACTGGGGCTATATTACAACTTTCGTTGAGCCCCGGTGTATTAAAAGAGTCTAACTTTAACTGCCATAAAAGCTCACGTATTTCAAGTAAAAGAGAGGTAGGGCCACCCCTAATAGAAGGAGCCACATGGTCTATACCCATAAACAGAAATGCATGACCAGGATTATTAAATACATGCTTAGCTAATGCGTTTTCGCATTTCTTGTTTTTAATTGCATAGCAATGTTGATATACGCGCTCCTTAAATTTTCTATCCGTCTTACCGACGTAGAAAGCAGGGCAGCATGTGCAAAAGGCCAGGTAAATAATAGATTTAGTCTCGCAGCAAATCCTATACTTGATAAGATATTTCCTGTCTGAAATGTCAAAAGAACTGCCTGACTTAATAAGATTACACCAGTTGCATAAGCCACAAGGGAATGACCCCTTAATCCGGTTGAAAGAATCACCTAAGGGAGCGCTTTGCAATAAATCCTTCATGTTCCTGCCTCTCCTAAAAATAATACGGGGTTTGACACCTAGTTTGTCAGATAACAAAGAATGTGTAGAAATAAAATACCAATTCTTGGTTAAAATACCAAGAATAGCATCAGAGCTTAAATTAAATGTCATGACAAAACTACACGTGAACTCCTGTGATGGTTTTACAGAATCAGAGTTTGTAACACAGCCTTGTGATAAGGGTAGGATATCCCTGGCAGCTTGTTCAGCATCCAACTCTGCTATAGGTAACACAGTAAGAAGGGGTTTATAAAAACCATCCCTTCTCTTAGTGGACACTTCATTAATAAGATCGTCCACAAAGCACAGTGGGTAACCACGCTGTAAGAAGAACTCCTTCAGGCATGCAACTTCCGAAAAGAATTCGCTAAACTCACTACACATTCTTGCCGCCCTCACCAGTTGCCCTTTTACTATAGCTCTTTTTTGTTTTAATGGGTGAGAGCTAGTGAAATGGAGAAAGGAATTAACATATGTATCTTTTCTATAAATGGCCGATTTAAGCTGGCCAGAGATTGGAAGTCTTGACAAACTAACATCTAGGTAATCAGTCGAATTAATATCAAATCGATAAGTAAATTTCAAAAAAGTTGTTGTTGAGTTCAAGTACTCAACAAAGGAATGTGCCAATAATGAATCACCCTTAAATAAAATAAAAACGTCATCTAAGAAACGTATGTAATAAATCAGCCTGTCCTTCCAATCTTTATCATTAAATACAAAATGCCCCAATAGGCCATAAATAAATTGGCCAAAGCTGTGCCACAAGGTGAGCCCATAGCTACCCCCTGTTTCTGGACGAAAATTTCATTATCAAACACAAAAAAAATTGAAGACAGGATGATATCCAGTAACTCAGTGATGTTGTTAATAACATCCTTGGGGGCTTCCAACTCAATTAAAAGTAGTTCGATCCATTCTAATGCTTCTTGGTGGGGGATAGATGTATATAGATCGACTACATCTATGGTGAGGAAATTTGTGGTCTCTTCTAAAATAAGAGAGAAAGAGAGATGATGGTAAACTGAGGTTTATAACGTCATATAATATGAAAACACATATAGTTAGAAGAGTTATAAATAAATACTGGAAAATACTCCTAGCACAGGATGATGTAAGAGCAGTTGTAGGAATTACACCTTCATTTGCCTATTGGAATAAAAGGTCTTTGAAGTCATTCTTATGTTATAAGGATTTTTCACATCCTTCCACCTCACAACCTGAGGGAAGAACTAGGGGCACTATATGTTGCTACAATTGTAGTTGTTGCATTGATATAATGCCAACCCAAGATGGTAGTTTATTAAATAACAGTATATTTCAACATCCTGTTACTAATAAACGTTACAACTTTAATGGACTGGCAACATGTACCTCTTGCTATGTTGTATATATAGCAACTTGTGTAGCATGTTCATCTTTTTACGTGGGGATGACAACGAGAAGGTTGAGGGATCGTATAATTGAACACAAGTCCAGCATTAGGAGGCAATGTGAGACAAATGCTTTATATAAACATATAAAAGAAAGTGGTATTGGACATATGTTTAAATTTAGAGTTATAGATATGCTATCTAAAACTTTAAGAGGGGGTGATATATGCAATCAACTAGAAGTAAGGGAATATGAGTGGATAGTGCGATTGTCAGCAGACACTGAACCTGGTTTAAATGCAGCTGTGTCAATAAAACCAATTTTAGTAAAGTTGCAGCACAATTCTTTGAAATGATTAATGTTTAGGTAACATGGATTTAGTCATGTTTTTTTGCTGTAGGAATTTTATAGCACTGAATAAATAACTGTTTTTATAATTTTATGTACATTAAGATGTGAGTGTTGAGTAAATGAGTTTCTGAGTGTTGAAATATATCATACTTTTTTTATATATAAGAATAGATGTATTTATATGTATATATATGAGTTTGAATTTTATATTATTTAGTAAAAATGCCAGTAGATATATTAAATACTGATGTAGTTGATCATATGACCTTGGCTGCAGGTCATGTGATGTGTGGTGGGTGTATTTAAATGTGAATGTAACTGCACCTTGTGTTAATCATTGAAAAAGGGAGTTGTCCCGAAAGCTTTGTGTTGGATAAAGGTGTTCTGCTTTTTACTCAACTGTGTTCGTGTGTTTTTGATCTTTAGTTCTTCAGTCAGCAATTTGTCAATAATAACTCTTCTAAAATAAGCCCATTCAAGTTAGAAAGGAAAGACCAAGAAGATTTGCATATACTGGGGATGAGCTTAACATACTTGGAAAGTAGAGAGTCAACATACTTAGAACAAGGGTAAGAGATAGACGACCTGCCATCTATTAATGCTCTCATTGGAGGATTGACCAGGTTTTTGTGAACTTTGGGTATCCCAAACATAACAGGTGTTTTAAAGTTCAGGATGTCAGTATATTTAAATGTATCCATGTCAATTCTACCACTTATGAACAGGTCCCTAAAATAACCCCTTGTTCTGCTTGAAGAGATGTTCATTTCATTTAAGGAAGAGGCTACATAAGCCGGAGAATCAAGTACCCTATACATTCTTTCCACATAATCAGCCTGTTCAAAAATGGCCAGGCCACCCCCTTTGTCAGGTTTAATAATCCTGACTGCAGAAGAACGTAATTTATTAAGAGCTGACAGTTGTTCCTTAGAAATGTTGAATACATTACTAGACTTCAACATAGGGACCCTATCCATATGCCTGATATCTAATTCACAGGCACATTCAAACATTTTTAAGGCCACGCGCAGAGGTGGATTAAATACACTAGGCAATTTTAATTTCACATTATCACCGCCCGTAGTGTCGTTAAATAGTAGTTTTAAATTTAGTTTCCTAACATAACACTTTAAGTCTAACAACACCCTAGCAACATCACATCTACTAGATGGAACAAAGGTGTTACCTAATGCTAGAAGCTCAACAAGTTCTGGTTCAAGCAAAAGAGCAGAAAAATTATAGATCTTAAAATCACCATTTGCATTTGACAAGATGGTAGGTGCAGTATTTAAAACCACACTTTCAGGCAAATTCAATGTTTCCAATTCCTGTTCCCCCTCTAACGGGCTTTGTTGTTGCCCTTCGCTAAAAAATAATTATCAGAGTTTGAATTCCTAGAAGTGCCTGCATTATTACTAGCAGAGGGTAGGACAATATGCTCACCCTTGTTATTTTCTTGTCTCTCTTTATTTCTATTACTTCTCCTTAAAGGCCGTTGGCCATCAGAATTGTCAAAGTTGTTATTAGACACAGATTCAGTTTCTTCCCCCATCTGAATGTGTGGGCAACTCGTCAACATTTACAAACTGTTTCATACTACTTAACTTGGGATAAGCCCTCTCATTCGAGTATGCCAGCCTGTCCCTGTGTAACTTTTTTGCTTTGTTGGTTTTGATTTTAACTAAATATGTATCAATACTTGAAAAAATGCGGGTATAATCAAAGGAACATTTTGAAAAAGCAGCATTAGACTTAATTTCCTCATCCAAAATGCATACTTCTTTAGTCAAATTATCAATACACAAGGAATAGTGTTTTACTAGTAACTCTAATAATTGCAAACCCTGTTTTTGAAACAAACACTTCAAGTCCGACAGAAAATCATCACCATCAATAAGACTTGATGGTGAAAAAACACTTCTAAGCCCTTTCGGGACCAACCCTTCATTCAAGCATTGCTTGAAGTAAGCTACTTCAAGCTGTAGTTTTCGTAATTTAAAGGTCTTAATATCCAGCAATTTCAACTTGTCAGTCACTAGTTCAGAGTTTTTTGTGAGCATAGTGCTGTCCGGCACCGGCGAAGAGTCTGTTAAAGGTTTTAAAAAAGAAAAAATGTCACCTGTATTCTGAATCCACTCAGAAATAGACGCGACGCCCATAAGTGCTTCTTGACAGCTGTTGTTTGAATTGTGAGTATCTGCCAAGCCATTAGTCACTCCAGTAGTGACCAAACAAACTGAACAAGCATTCTTTCTAATCGGCTGAGCCGGAGGTATAGAGCTCTGAGAACCACTGCATGCGTGGAGTGTGTCAGTTGGTGTAACAATAGTTTCCGTAGGAGCTGGAACCTGATCTTGATAGTTCCTTTCAAAAGACTCCAAGCGGGCATTAACGGAGTCAATTTTTTGTGAAAGCGCCAAAAGCAAGTTGGTTAAATCCAAGTCATCAGTTTTACCTGACCCGAACAAGTTAGGGCTGGAAGGGTTCACCGAAGGTGCAGAAGCCATGTAGAGACCACCAAAATGTCAGGAACCAAAAAACAAACAAGCGAAAGAAGCTTCAGATGAACAGGAACACCAAGCCCAAGAATGTCTTCCTTAACGCGTTTTTATTAAGTACACAAGAAAAATAGCGTTTTCGCCACAGAACAATGTAGCTTCTTCAGAGGAATTTAAAATACATACATAAAAGACTCCTTTTATACAAAAATGCCAATACTTAATTAGTTAAAAAGCCCGCTCAAAAGACAATTGATTATACAATTGCATATTTAAAAGGGCAAAGCAAATAAAAAATGCTAGTGCTTTTCTAATGCAGAAATCTTTTCTTTTGCTGAATAAATCTAAATGAAATAAATTTAAAAATATATGTATATTATACAAACATAAAAAATATATATAAATATATATGTATATAACTGTATTAATCAGTTGTCATCAAATAAATCATAATAAACAAGCACACAAACTCAGTAATGATGGTAACAGAAACTTCCATTAACTAAAATACGTTCTTGAATATAACCAACGTACTATGATAGTATGAGTGAGTACAGTAATAACACCCCCTATGTATATAGTGTGTATATAAACTAAGTATACACACAAAAGAGCCTGTATTATGAGTGTTTATAAATGTGATAATAAACACAAGATAAGTAACAATGATCAAACAAGTAAATAACGAATAAATTAAACTGTAAACCCCAAAAAATGTTTTTTTTAAAATCTTGGGACTCACCTAAGATATGATTTATATTTTAACACTGGGGCTAATGCTGCTTTTTCAAAATTTTCCTTTGATTATACCCGCATTTTTTCAAGTATTGATACATATTTAGTTAAAATCAAAACTAACAAAGCAAAAAAGTTACACAGGGACAGGCTGGCATACTCGAATGTGAGGGCTTATCCCAAGTTAAGTAGTATGAAACAGTTTGTAAATGCTGACGAGTTGCCCACACATTCAGATGGGGAAGAAACTGAATCTGTGTCTAATAACAACTTTGACAATTCTGATGGCCAACGGCCTTTAAGGAGAAGTAATAGAAATAAAGAGAGACAAGAAAATAACAAGGGTGAGCATATTGTCCTACCCTCTGCTAGTAATAATGCAGGCACTTCTAGGAATTCAAACTCTGATAATTCTTTTTTAGCGAAGGGCAACAACAAAGCCCGTCAGAGGGGGAACAGGAATTGGAAACATTGAATTTGCCTGAAAGTGTGGTTTTAAATACTGCACCTACCATCTTGTCAAATGCAAATGGTGTTTTTAAGATCTATAATTTTTCTGCTCTTTTGCTTGAACCAGAACTTGTTGAGCTTCTAGCATTAGGTAACACCTTTGTTCCATCTAGTAGATGTGATGTTGCTAGGGTGTTGTTAGACTTAAAGTGTTATGTTAGGAAACTAAATTTAAAACTACTATTTAACGACACTACGGGCGGTGATAATGTGAAATTAAAATTGCCTAGTGTATTTAATCCACCTCTGCACGTGGCCTTAAAAATGTTTGAATGTGCCTGTGAATTAGATATCAGGCATATGGATAGGGTCCCTATGTTGAAGTCTAGTAATGTATTCAACATTTCTAAGGAACAACTGTCAGCTCTTAATAAATTACGTTCTTCTGCAGTCAGGATTATTAAACCTGACAAAGGGGGTGGCCTGGCCATTTTTGAACAGGCTGATTATGTGAAAAGAATGTATAGGGTACTTGATTCTCTGGCTTATGTAGCCTCTTCCTTAAATGAAATGAACATCTCTTCAAGCAGAACAAGGGGTTATTTTAGGGACCTGTTCATAAGTGGTAGAATTGACATGGATACATTTAAATATATTGACATCCTGAACTTTAAAACACCTGTTATGTTTGGGATACCCAAAGTTCACAAAAACCTGGTCAATCCTCCAATGAGAGCATTAATAGATGGCAGGTCGTCTATCTCTTACCCTTGTTCTAAGTATGTTGACTCTCTACTTTCCAAGTATGTTAAGCTCATCCCCAGTATATGCAAAGATTCTTGGTCTTTCCTCTCTAACTTGAATGGGCTTATTTTAGAAGAGACCACAAATTTCCTCACCATAGATGTAGTCGATCTATATACATCTATCCCCCAACAAGAAGCATTAGAATGGATCGAACTACTTTTAATTGAGTTGGAAGCCCCCAAGGATGTTATTAACAACGTCACTGAGTTACTGGATATCATCCTGTCTTCAAATTTTTTTGTGTTTGATAATGAAATTTTCGTCCAGAAACAGGGGGTAGCTATGGGCTCACCTTGTGGCGCAGCTTTGGCCAATTTATTTATGGCCTATTGGGAAAGGCATTTTGTATTTAATGATAAAGATTGGAAGGACAGGCTGATTTATTACACACGTTTCTTAGATGACGTTTTTATTTTATTTAAGGGTGATTCATTATTGGCACATTCCTTTGTTGAGTACTTGAACTCAACAACAACTTTTTTGAAATTTACTTATCGATTTGATATTAATTTGACTGATTACCTAGATGTTAGTTTGTCAAGACTTCCAATCTCGGGCCAGCTTAAATCGGCCATTTATAGAAAAGATACATATGTTAATTCCTTTCTCCATTTCACTAGCTCTCACCCATTAAAACAAAAAAGAGCTATAGTAAAAGGGCAACTGGTGAGGGCGGCAAGAATGTGTAGTGAGTTTAGCGAATTCTTTTCGGAAGTTGCATGCCTGAAGGAGTTCTTCTTACAGCGTGGTTACCCACTGTGCTTTGTGGACGATCTTATTAATGAAGTGTCCACTAAGAGAAGGGATGGTTTTTATAAACCCCTTCTTACTGTGTTACCTATAGCAGAGTTGGATGCTGAACAAGCTGCCAGGGATATCCTACCCTTATCACAAGGCTGTGTTACAAACTCTGATTCTGTAAAACCATCACAGGAGTTCACGTGTAGTTTTGTCATGACATTTAATTTAAGCTCTGATGCTATTCTTGGTATTTTAACCAAGAATTGGTATTTTATTTCTACACATTCTTTGTTATCTGACAAACTAGGTGTCAAACCCGTATTATTTTTAGGAGAGGCAGGAACATGAAGGATTTATTGCAAAGCGCTCCCTTAGGTGATTCTTTCAACCGGATTAAGGGGTCATTCCCTTGTGGCTTATGCAACTGGTGTAATCTTATTAAGTCAGGCAGTTCTTTTGACATTTCAGACAGGAAATATCTTATCAAGTATAGGATTTGCTGCGAGACTAAATCTATTATTTACCTGGCCTTTTGCACATGCTGCCCTGCTTTCTACGTCGGTAAGACGGATAGAAAATTTAAGGAGCGCGTATATCAACATTGCTATGCAATTAAAAACAAGAAATGCGAAAACGCATTAGCTAAGCATGTATTTAATAATCCTGGTCATGCATTTCTGTTTATGGGTATAGACCATGTGGCTCCTTCTATTAGGGGTGGCCCTACCTCTCTTTTACTTGAAATACGTGAGCTTTTATGGCAGTTAAAGTTAGACTCTTTTAATACACCGGGGCTCAACGAAAGTTGTAATATAGCCCCAGTGTTAAAATATAAATCATATCTTAGGTGAGTCCCAAGATTTAAAAAAAAAACATTTTTACACACTATATACATAGGGGGTGTTATTACTGTACTCACTCATACTATCATAGTACGTTGGTTATATTCAAGAACGTATTTTAGTTAATGGAAGTTTCTGTTACCATCATTACTGAGTTTGTGTGCTTGTTTATTATGATTTATTTGATGACAACTGATTAATACAGTTATATACATATATATTTATATATATATTTTTTATGTTTGTATAATATACATATATTTTTAAATTTATTTCATTTAGATTTATTCAGCAAAAGAAAAGATTTCTGCATTAGAAAAGCACTAGCATTTTTTATTTGCTTTGCCCTTTTAAATATGCAATTGTATAATCAATTGTCTTTTGAGCGGGCTTTTTAACTAATTAAGTATTGGCATTTTGTATAAAAGGAGTCTTTTATGTATGTATTTTAAATTCCTCTGAAGAAGCTACATTGTTCTGTGGTGAAAACGCTATTTTTCTTGTGTACTTAATAAAAACGCATTAAGGAAGACATTCTTGGGCTTGGTGTTCCTGTTTGTCTGAAGCTTCTTTCGCTTGTTTGTTTTATGGTTCGGGATATTGACATTTGACATTTCATGGCATTTATTACGTTTGAGTTTTGAACCAAATGGCCCAGATGATTGCAACAGTGTTATTTGCAACTTTTGAGTGACTAAATATTTGTTGTTTGAGTTTTAGGATTCCTTTTTTTGGCGTTTCTTTCCAAAAGGTCAGATTGCACTATCAGACGATGCTCAGGACATATAATATTGGTCTATACATGTTACAAGATAATGTCATGATTGTGCATTGATATACGGGTCATGACTGTGCATGTATATATGGGCTCTGTTTATCTTTTTGAGTGCATTTTCTAATTTGGTAGTTTGGTGAGTGGGCTTTTTTAGGCCTACAAATCCAAACTTTATGTTTAATATCAGCACTCATAAGTTACTATTAAGGGTGTAGGTTTGACCGTTTAGATTTACTATTAGGGCTGGCATGCCTTGGGTTGTTTGTATACTGTTATTCCAAGGCATTCTGGCACATGTAAATGTAAATTAGAATGTCATATTTGTTTGGTTCATATATTATGTTTCAGCAATTGGACATTAATATCTGAATGCTAACCATTGTCTTTACTTGTATATGCCAATGCTAATAATTTTTCCCTTTGTCAATATTAGTTGCTTCACTCTATTAGGGATATAGTGGATACATAGGGGATTGCCATCATTAGTTTGTTGTCTACAACATCTATTGATATTGGGCTATGGGCTTGATAACAAAAAAAGTCATTACCATTAAGGTAGGGGTTGGTTTATAGATTCCTTTTGATCTGGGATGTATGTTAAAAGGTCTCAAAAAGTTAGAATAATAAATCATACCATCTAGTCCAATGTATTTTTGATCCAGTGGGTGGATTTAACATCATTGAATAGTTTTTTGACAATTGTCTAAGTGGGGTGGAGTGCTGGACTCCAGACACAAATATATGAATATAGGGTAATATTTATTTGGAGTTTTTGCCATAGCAACATTGACCAAGCTAGATCTATCCACTGTCCTATTCTTTTATTTGGTTTTGGCCCATTTGGGTTACGTAGCGGATATAGGTAGCCTAAGTGGATTACCAAAGGCTAGGAAGGCATTATATTGATGTTATGTTTGATTTTCTGGGTTTCAGTTAATCAGACTTGGACCATCATTAAGATTTGTTACACTCTCCTTTCCCCCAGGTTTGTGGTGAATGGTTATTGGCTATTATTGTACCCATTTTGGCCAAGTATGGATGCCTGGGGTTGGTAAAGAGAATTATATTAGCATTATATATTGACTTTCCAACACTCAGGATCATGGACATATATTATAGTTTAGAAATAATATTTTTAGTTTAGCATTGTGGACAGTGTTGTTTTGGTTGTAAACTAGTTTTGGTCAGTGATGGATTTGGCAACTCTCATTAAGGGTCTTTCTTCGGACTTTGATGACTTGGGCATTTTTGGCCTGGGGTCAGGTAATACTGGTAATGGTTCTGGAGTTCAGGACCCCACTCAGGATTAGAGATCCGCTTTTGCCAAGTTGACCAAAAATTTGATTACTCTTAGGAAAAAAGTTTGGCACCTCAAACTTTTTAGGGCATACCAACGGAGCAAAATAGTTCCAAGAGGATTAAGAACTAGGTTGCAGCCTATGGTTGCTGAACCCGATGAGTGCCTTTTGGCACAATGGTCTGAGGCACAACAACAGGTCTCCATGACCCTTGTTAATATATTGACTAGTTATTATGAGAGGAAGGTAGAGGAACAAGCTGCTTATCTCTTGGGGGCCAGTAAAACTTTGGAAGAGATTTCAACACTTCCATGTTATAAAAATTGTACTGAAAAACTTGGCAAGGATTTGTTAGAATTGGACTCTGTTTTTAAAGAGAGGAAAGTTAAGACGTTCACTTGTGATGTTGGGGATTATGACAGGGGTAAGCCCTTTGAGGTGCACCCTAGGGTTAAATTTGTTACGAGTGTTCAAACCCCCAAGAAATCGAGAGCCTCACGGCCCAAGTCTATATTGAAAAAAGAAATAAGGAGTCTGCCACATTTGGTGAGGATTCATCATCCAATACAGATTGGGAGGATGGCCATACCAGAGTCTCACCTGTTCCAAAGAGGAACAATTTGGAGCAAAGTTTGGCAGGGGGAATCCCTTTAGGCGTAAGTCTCAGAGACGAGGGGGCAGGAAGCATAAAAAATTCCATGGATCTTGGGGAGATTCTTCAAAACATGACCAAAATTTAGATACCAAAGTGAATAATGTGCACAACATATCTTCTGTTAGATTGGATGAGCAACAACTGGAGGTGCTAAATAAAGGTTCAAGCTTTGTGCCAGATTTCTTTGTCCAGGAGTATCATTTTGCACAAGATATTGTGAATTTCTGTTGTAATCTTAATTTAAAATCACTTTTTCACAATTCTGAGAGGAGTAAGATGTGTTCTGAATTTAGAAACTTTCGCTTCAGGTCTTCAATATTTAAGCCACCTATGCTACCCATTGTACAAATTTTCAGAACAAAGTTCTTATGGATTTGCATTTACATTTGAACAAACAAGATATGGTGAAGGGCAATTTGGATAAACAGCAAACATTATGTGTTGAAAATCTTGTTAATAACAAGGAAATTGTCATTGTATCTGCAGACAAGGGTAAAGCAGTGGTGGTTCAAAATTTGGTGGACTATGAAGCGGAGGGTGAGCGTCAACTATATAATAAATCTCATCAGGAAATGGTTGTTGATCCAACCAACAAGTTTAAACAGGATAGATCACTTCCTCAATCAAGCAGAAGATGAGGGCATTATCACTAAGGGAGTTTGTTTTCATCTTAAGGTAGACTATCCTAAAAAACAGTATATCTATTTTTTGCCCAAGATCCATAAGGATTCTAGTAGACTGCCTGGTCGACTGATTGTTTCAGGCAGAGGCTCTTTGACTGAGCCTTTGTCGGGATTTCTTACTTTATATTTAAAACCATTACTATCATTGATACGGTCCAGAATACAGGACATGACCCAGTTTCTCTCCATTATATCTGATATGCAATTGGATTCCAACTGGCTCTTATGTACTTTAGATGTCACCTCCTTGTACACCAACATCCCCCATTGGGCAGGACTTATGGCCTTGCAATATTGGCTAGATCGAGCCAATATGTAAACACCAGGCTTTAATACTCTCCTAATTTGCATGGCAGAAATGGTCCTGACCCATAACATTTTTTATTTTAAAGATAGGTGTCATTGGCAACTTCAAGGTACTGCAATGGGGGCCTATTTTGCACTCATTTATGCGGACCTATTTATGGCGTACGTGGAGGAACAATTGATATATGACACCAGTCATAATATATATATATATAAATGAAATGGATATTTGGAGGAGATATCTTGATGACTGTTGGTTGGTGTGGAGTGCAGATGAGGAATTCCTTTTGGAAATTTTGGAATATTTGAATTGCAATATGTGTGGTGTTGAATTTAAGTTGACTTACTCTAGATCAGATATCACTTTCTTGGATGTGTCAGTTAGGAGAACAGATTTGGACACTTTGGAGAGTGAAGTATTTAGGAAGCTTCCACAATTCAACACCTTACTACATGCTACAAGTTTCCACCCACAACATGTCATCAAGAACATCCCCAAATCACAATTTCTCCATATTAAGAGAATTTGTTCAAATTCCTCCATGTACGACCATCACCGATGAGATTTAACATCTAGGTTTAAGAATAGGGGATATCAAGTGGGTGATATCACTAGGGCCAGTCGGTTTGCCAATCAACAGGATAGATTGCAGTTGTCATATCGGGTTCAGGATACTGAAAAATCACAGGTACTCAGATTATGGGAGAAAAACCAATAGTTTTATGAATATCATTCATAGACACTGGCATCTATTAAGATCAGATGACACTTTAAACAACTATATTGGTGATCGATGTTTCTATTCTTTTCGGAAGGGGCGGTCTTTGGGATCCTTATTTAGCCATTATAAAAGGGTTTATGCCAAAGGTTCAGGTTCAACTAAACAAATGACAATGACTGGACAATTGATATTGGGTTGTTATCCATGTGGTCACTATATTTATTGTCCAAGAGTGTTGAAGTCAAATAGTTTTATGTCACAGAATTCTCCACATGTATACAATGTCCCATTTTTTGCCAATTGTAACACTACTTGGGCTATTTATTTTGCCCAATGTAGTTGTTGGGCATTTTATGTGCGACAAACGTCCCGACCCTTTAAAATAAGGGTTGAGGAACATTTAAGTGACATTAAAAATAAAAAAGGTTCAAGTTCTCTATTTAAACATATGCTTGAACATCTGACAGGATTCTTTAGTTTCATGGTCATTGACCATATTAGGTTTAGGAATAAAGAGGCTCACACACTACATGAAATGTTAACAAACAAAGAGAAAATGTGGATTATTAAATTGGGGGCCCTTTTTTCTCCTGGGTTAAATGACCAATTTTGAAACATCTTCACATAAAATTGTATATTTGTATTAACACAAAGTGCTCTTTGTTTTGTTTAGTTTATTATGTTTGTAACATGACAACAATTGTTTAAATTCATATGACATATATTACTATCGATATGGTAGTATTTCTGATGTGCACTAGAGGGCATCATTAGACACCATATATAAGGGAGATATCAATGCTAGTTACATCTTTTTACTTTTTCAAGTTTGGTTGCTGAAGAAGGCTTTTGCCGAAACCGGTATAACCATACTGGTGTATTGTTGACTATCGGTCATGGAATAACAGTGTTTTGTAACAAGCCACAGGAGATGTTGGGTGCTGGCCTTTTCTTTTTTTGGTTGGATATATTATACAGCCATGCACAAGCCATTCGTGCAGGTATTTTTTCACAGATCTGAGAGTTGCCACCTAGATTCTTGACGTAGCTAAAGAAGGCCTTGTGATTATCTTTCGAGTCTTTGGCGATTTTTCTTTGGAAGCTGGCCTTTGATGATTTGATGATGGCTCCATCTGTGGGGTATCAATCAAATTCAAAACTTTCCTCCACAGATTATTAACCAATGTCTTAGGAAAGTTCTTAACGCTTTAGTTCTTTTCTCCATTAGTATGCATTTCTTCAGTGATGATAAGAATTCCTCCATTGTGGGCACTACATTAGAGTTCTATCTTCTAGTTATACATTTTCTGGCTATTGCTAACATCGTCCACAGCAAATACAGGTCATCTTTCTTCATATTATTACTATTAACAACATTCAATAAAATTAAAGACTTTGTCAAAACAAATATATCAGTATAGATAGCTTGAAGAAATTTGTTAATCTAATTCCAATATAGTTTAATATTAGTACAGTCAAATATGAGACCAGTCAGCATTAGTGGACAGATGACATCTCCAATATAACTTGCTGTTTGAAAGGTTCATTTCTGAGAGTTTCTCAGGTGTCAAAAAGGATCTGTGTAGAAATTTCCAATGAAAAATCCTCCGGAATTGTGAGTAAGAAGTTAGTTTAACTGAAAATAAAATTTTATCTTCCATTGACAATGATACTTGAAACCCTTTAGTTAGGAATTGCCAGGAAGAATCTTTAGAAGCTGTCTTATAGACAAAGTGTTATATAGATATGATCATTCATTCTTAACATTGATATTATTATATAGAATTCCATAAATCCAGTTTATAATTTTTTGTACGGTTTTGAAGGATGTTATATATTATGCTATACAGATTCTTAGTGTATGATGTGACACTCTAAAGAACCAGTCATTAGGTGATAGGCCATAGGTTAACAATAAACTTTGTGTGTTTAAAGCTTGTTGGTTTTCAATACATTGCAACCAACAAAATTCTTCTTCTTTTGGCTGCTCCCATTAGGGGTTGCCACAGCAGATCAACTGTTTCCATTTCTTCCTGTCCTCTGCATCTTGTTCTGTCACACAAACCACCTGCATGTCCTCTCTCACCACATCCATAAACCTTATCTTAGGCCTCCCTCTTTTCCTGCTACCTGGCAACTTCATCCTTAGCATCTTTTTCCCAATATACTCTGCATCCCTCCTCAGCACATGTCCAGACCAACATAATCTTGCCTCTCTGGCTTTGTCTCCAAACCTTCCAACCTGGGCTGACCCTCTAATATACTTTTTGCACCAACAAATATGTTGTTATTTTGCCATAAACCAAAAATCTCTCTATGTGTTTTACCAGGGAAATCCTTTTTAATAGTAAATGGTATAAAAAATCTATGCCACAGTTTTATGTCTAAATTTGTGTTAATGAATTTTCTAAACACATCAAAAATATTGTTTATTAGTGTTAGTTTAGTTACTTTTGTTGTACTATACTGTAAATTTAAACTTAAATAGTGCCATATCGTGTTATCTTTGGCAGTTACCAAAGCATTCTTTGATAAATAATTTTCATTCATTAGTATAATGGAGTGTAAATGTTTCCAATTGGAAGAGTGTCTAGGATTTATCCAATTCATCACTAATTTAATTATAGATGCCTTTATATAAGTTTCAATCTATGGGAATATTAAACCCCCTTGTTCCCATTTTCTGTTATGATGTGAATATGCCACTCTATTTCTTTTGGGGTACCATAGGAAATTCATGAAAGCTGTAGTTATTTCTTCAAGGATTTTCTTTCCTGGTGGAAGTATAAGGGCTTGTGCTATATATGATATTTTAGGTAACAAAACCATTTTTATCAGTTGTAACCTATCATCAAATGTTATTAACAAATTATTCCATTTGCTTATTAATGTCTTGATTAAGTCTATGGCTTTAGCATAGTTAAGCTGTAAGGTTTCCTCTATATTCTTGCCTAGGACTATTCCTAAATAGTCTAGAGTTGAAACTTAGTTTCCAATAATATGATTAACTGGAACCTGTATGTTCTTTTTTTATTTAATAATAAATATTTTTATTTAGATTTGTTGAAGGAGAGTCCTGAGATTTTTTGGAAATTTGTTGTTACTATATCCACTTCACCTAACACTTTCTTACAGTGGGGTAAGGTAAGTAAGACATCATCAACAAACATTGTTATTTTAGAAATATATTGGTCATATATATTTATACCTCTTATCTTTGGGTTATTATGTATTAAAATGACAAGTATTTCTGTGGCCAGAGAAAATAGGATAGGGGACATGGGTCATCCTTGTCTAGTACCTCTAGTGATTTGGATTGCTTTGGAAGTAAAGGGACCTAATTTGACATATGCTAGATTATTTTCATAGATTTTCTTTATCATTGTTATAAAAGGGGGGGCAAATAATGGTAAGACTTTAAATAAATGACCCCAATTTAAGGAGTCAAAGGCCTTTTGAATATCTAAACCTATTATCAGTGCTTCATGGTTTCTTCTAGTGAGGTAATCTATCAGAGTTAATACTCTTTTAATATTATCCTGTGTATGCTTGTCATGTATGAAACCAGTTTGGTCTTCACTAATTATTTTAGATATGGGTATTTTCAATATATTGACCATAATCGACATAAATAGTTTATAATCATTATTCAACAAAGAAATCGGTCTATATGAGTGGCAATGATTAGGGTCCTTATTCTCATTTAATATGGGGGAAATTAGAGAATATCTCCAAGAAGGAGGAATATTTGCTAATGCTTGAAGTTCAAGAAAGGTTTTATGTAGGAGAGAGATTACAGAAGGAGGGAACAATCTATAAATTTTGATAATTAAGCCAGCTATTCCAGGTGCTTTATTAGACTTACTTCCTTTAATTCCATCTATAATTTCCTTTTGAAAAATATGCTTTTGTAGATCTAACTTAAGTTCCTCAGGAATTCTTATTATGTTGGGAACTATATTTTCTAACTTCTCACATTCATTTGTATTTATTTTGTCTTTATGATGTTCTGCATAATGATAATTAAAAGCCTCCAAAATGTGTCCTATGTCCAAGACTTTTTTTTCCTTTTCCCTTCATGAAAGATACTATCAATGTTATTATTTTTTCATTGTATCTTACCTTTTATAGATAGGTTACGAAGATGCTTAGGCGAGGTAGCATAAGAATTTAATTTCAGTTTTTCCATAGCTAAATTAGTTTTATGGAATAATATTTCATTGTATTTCTTATTTGCTTCTTCTATTTTCTTATTATTATCTGCAGCAATTAATTTTTATTACATTTAAGAGATAATATTTGATTTTGGAGTTGCTATTACTCTGAGTCCCATTCTTTAATTTTATTTTTGTGTCAGCTAATGGTTTTACCATATAGATAGGCCTTAAGAGAATCCCAAACCATAATTGTGTTTGCTTCAGGTTTATAATTAATCTCTAAGAAAAGCTGAAGTTCGGAAGTTATCCAAGATTTAAAGATTTAATTTTTGTTATATATGAAGGAATCCTTGAAGTAATAACTAATTAATTGAATTCCAAGTGTATTGTTAACAACAGGGAATTATGATCTGAAAAGGGACAAGGTAGTATTGATAATTTCAAGATTTTAGAATATAGATCTTGTGAGATATAAATTGTATCTATTCAAGTTTGGGTACCATGTCTATAGTCCTGCTGTGAGAATAGTAAAACATTTGGTCCCAAAACATTAAAGGTATCTTTTAATTTAAATATTTATGTCCATTTTAACTGTTTGGCTGAGGACAATAGTCTAGGAGATTTCCTACTGGTAGTTTCTGTAATATCTGTGATACAATTGAAATCACCTCCTAGTATAATATTACCTTTAGAAGTAGTTGTAATAAAGTCTAAGTGTTTCTTAGCTAGTCCAACCCCCATACCCAGGAACCAGTATAAATTAACCAGGGTCCAAATTCTATTATTAAACTTAAGTATAACTAAGGCCATGAGTCCATCATTATCTACATGTTTGTAAATGATTTGGGGATTTAAGAAAGTCTTTTTCCATAGAATTGTTACTCCTCTGGTCTTACTTTTATAAGAAGATTGAGCAAGTATTTTGTATTCCTTATGGTCCCACATAAATGTGTCATTTATTTTAAAGTGTGTCTCTTGGAGAAAACTACTTGAGCCTTGTTTAATTTAAGATACCTTAGTAGGTTGGCTCTCTTATATGGTTTGTTTAACCCATTAGTATTTAAGGATATCAAAGTTAAATCCATATCAGAATTCTTTAAAGATAACAAATAATAAAGGAACTTGTATTAATAGAATCCTGTATACCTAACACTCTTCCTGAATAGACAATAGAATATCAATTGTAGTATTTCTATTTATCTCAATCCAAATAACTTTCCCCATGAAAGATAAAAGTAAAACAATTGTGTCAGGCATTTCAAAACTAGAAAAACAGTTAAATAACAAATAAATTGCCATATTTCACTCTGATATAAACCTTAATATACCCTATACATGGAATGAGATACATTCCTAGTCTAGCAAACATAACTAAATCTGCTAGACTACCTATCTCAACCATCAACCTTGGCTGGTTCCAGCCCATGAAAACAAAGTAAAAAATGGAGAATATATTATAAATTAAGAGAAAAATAGTAGTGATAAACAACCAATCAGATATTGATTCCAGTTAGGTTTTAGAGATGAGTTACATACACAATTATTAGAAACATTAAACATTTATACAATAATTATTCACTAAGGAAGCAAGAGACATATTAGGAAATATATAATCTGAATTTAGTGCTTAATAGACTAAGGAAACATTAGCTTTATTAACAATCTAAATGATTACCCAAAATACCTAAGCATGTCATCTGTATTAGTTCTAATAAAAACTTCAAAATGGTAGAACAAATCAAAGAATCATTTAGCATTTGCATTTACTTGCCCTCTGAATAAATCTTATCATGACAAACTCCCACTAAATAAAAACTTCACAAGAACTGGGAGTTAGCACATAGTGAGTGTGTGTCATTCCCAAAAGATGTTATTTATTTTTAGAAATATTCCGTTTGACATATTTGTCCTTAATTAACTCCTAAACTTTTAGAATAGCAGATGTTTAAATAACTGACTAAAATCAATAATAATTAACTGGCATCAGTTAAAATAGCAAACATTAGTAAAGAACATTATTTATATAAAACTTACTATGGATAACAGGTGTTAAAAGTAAATGACTCAAAGACAGAATTAAGATAGAGATAGCTGTAAATATCTACCATAGTAATAGGGTAATACCGAAACTCATAACTTGTTTGGTGTATTATCACAAGTCATAGATATTACTGAGCTCTTTCCCTGTCAATCAAAATGATGCATTAAATGATGGTTTTAATACTAGATCATGTGGCCATTGTAGCCAATGTTCATCTATAGATACCAGTTGTACTTTTGTACATCCTTGTACAGGTGTTACATATACTTTTAAGACAAATACTACATGCCAGAGCACTGATTTGGTTTACCTTGCTAGATGTGTCTCATGTGATGCGTTTTACGTTGGTAAGACTAATAGAAGACTGTGTGAACGCATTAGAGATCACATTTATAATATATGGACAGGTTCCACATTTAATGCTTTGGCTAAACATTATACACTTAAAGGGAGTTTACATACATTTGTTTTCTTGGTACTACAATGTATTGGTCAGAATGTATGTGGAGGTGATACCACGAATTATACGGAAGAATGTGAATTGAGATGGATAGTCAGGTTAAGAGCTGATGCTGCACCCGGACTTAATGACACGGTTCCCCTTAAACATATCCTTAAAAATAGGAGATTATCTGTTAGGAAAATGAAATAATATATTTGTATATTGTAATATATCTACATGTATTTAGTTTTTATATTTTTATAAGTTGATATATAATATATATTTGTATTAAGTATTCTTATGTCTTTAAGATTTCAAAGAAAGGATGTGATGTCATTGTTTTATCGTCCTATTATTTTAGTTTGAATGGTATTTAAATTAAATGTTTTATATGGCTTTGAATGTCTGATGAAACCTGTGGGTGAAAGTGCTAAGTGAAATTAAAGCCTTGGATTATATGGAGGTTTATGCTATGATTTTTATCGCATTTTTTGACTTTACAGTCAACAGTTGCTGAGTTACGTGTTGACAGAATACTGCCTTTTGAAATTGAGTGAAGGTATATATTTTCTGGCGCCTTGGTTATCCACTACGGACTTTGTTTTTTACGTGGAACATATATATATTTATATATATATATATATATATATATATATATATATATATATATATATATATATATATACAGACAGACACACACACAAATATATATATATATATTTATGAAACACATATGATAACTAAAATGAGTTAGCAGTGCTGAGACTAACAAAAGTATTTAAAATTATTAGAAGCCATGTTGAATTACATGGTGTTCACTAATGAAGGTGCCTCCCCCTCTAGTTATGGACCCCAGGTAGCTGCCTAAATCACCTCTATTATAATCTACTACTAGACAAAGCCAAGGTATACCAATCAGTAACATAGCTATATAGTTATATGTATGCTGCACCCAGGAAGGTCTTATCACCATCTAACACACAGTACAGAGAACTGCAGTCATCAAAATTGGATAAAACTAAAGTATTAATCACCATCCTAAGGTCTAAGGATGGAATGTAACATAAGATTCTGTTTACAAAGAGTATGTTTTACCAAAACCAACTGAGTAGACTGTAGGAACAATTCTGAGTGTTCAGCTTTATCAAAGGTCTGTTGCAGATCAACAGACACAGCAAGTAGGAGCAACTGTTGATCCATGTCTAGACTTTGGCATTCAAAGTGATGAATGATATAAACATGCTTTGTTCATAGGTTCATAGATTCATAAATGTGCATTAGCCTAACAACAACTGGGGGCACTATACGCCTAGCCATGCATCTCAAATGTTTCCCAAAAGGGTTTTTGAGCCTTAGAGATTATTAATAAGGGGTATAGGTAAGCCATGGTATGATTTACAGACTGCCTCTGTCCATTAGAGATATAGGTGCTAGACCTGGAGTGAATATCTGGTTTCCCATGTGCTAGCTCAGGTTATGGTTTAATAGGGTTAGGGAAGAACTCTGCTTCGCATGGATGTAAAACCTGTTCTAGGTGAGAGAAATTCTCTGAGACACACACCTGCCCCTCCAGCTTGTCTGATTTATGCCGCAAGCAAAGGTCAAGTCCCTAGATATAGAAGTTCTGATGAGGTTGGTTTTGTGGCTGTGCAAAAGGTTCATCACAGTGGGATCTAAGGCTGCCCTGTATAACAGGCACAGATCACCTGTTAACAGTCTGTAGGAAACTGAGTATAAAGAAAGAGCTTTGAGTTGATGTGTATAGGACATGTTTACACCCTGATTCTTTTTTGTGAGGAACCTCTGTGGATGTTCTAGTTGCTGCATGTGCCTGGTCAGGTACATAGTAAAGTGGACATTGTTGTTAATAATGGGTCTGATGAGGGCTGAATACAGAGGAAAGATGACCTCCTTGGACCTAGATAAATTGCCCTTGTCTGTAAATTGAGCAACATAGAATGATTTCCTTACTACCCTAGACACATGTTGGTCTATAGCTAGATTGCTATCCAGATATGTTTCCAAATTCCTGACTACTGGGTCTACTCTTAGGATTGTGTTATCAATGAGGTAGTTTCCTAGGGTGGCCAACTTCTCAAAAGGTAGTATTATGCATTTCTTCTATGGCTGCTCCTAGTTTTGTAGTCATCTTCAAATTTAGCCAGATGCCTTTGACTTTGACTTCCGAGAAGTAAATGTGAAAAATGATTGGGCCCGACAGTGAACCCTGAGGGACTCTGTGATGAGCATCTTTGTGGAAGTAGTTTACCATATCCTAAATTCCTGAGTCCTTTCTGATAACCAGCCGGCTATCTAGTGTATAACATAGGAGTTAATGCCTAATTCCTTGAGTTTGTTTACAATGCTTTAGTGAGATATTGCATGAAATGCCTTTTCCAGGTAAGGGTAGGCAGTATGCAGTGTTTTGCCCTCATCCATTACATTGATGACTTTTTCAAACAAGTCCACCAGGTTGAGTAGGCATGATCAGCCTTTGATGAAGCTAAACTGGGTTGTATCTAGTGTCTGTAGGTTCCCTATGTCACTATTAATCATATCCTCGATAATTCTTTACATGGCTTTGATTATGAGACTAGTCAGACCTATTGGTCTGAAGTCCCAAGGATCCATTGACAGACCATTCTTATGCAGGGGAATGACTGTTTCAGTCCTTTATTCACATGGCACAAAGCCTGTCTGGTGTCTATGGTTAAATTGTGACATTAGATGTCCAGATGGGTCATGCTTTAGCCTATTTAAAAGGCATCCTGGGGTATTATCAGGGCCCATCAATGTGGTGTTCTTAGCCTTGGAGAGCACATTTTGGATCTGATCCTAGTGACAGTTGTTGGATTATGTTTGATGGTATTACTTGGAGGCAGCCAGGAGGAGTGGGGGGGTGAATAAAATCAGAACTGAATTTGTCGGCTAGCAGATTTGTTATATCTTCAGTAGCTCTACGTATGAGCTATGGGTTTTGTGAGTCATAGAGGGTGATCTATAGATTGCAAGTGCTATGGGATTCTTCCAGTGTTAATTTGGACATAGAGAAGCTATAAAATTGGCTGGCACAATATACTTAATAATAAAGAAAAAAGATGGATAATTAAAGTAGAAGGTTTAATTCCTCCTGGATTGAATGAATTGTTGTGAGCAGCCAATGACATTTTTTCTTTGTAAATGGGTGTGTGTATATAAGGAGTGTTCAGTCTTATTTACGGCTACATTGAGGAAGGCTTTTAATTAATGCCGAAACCGGTCTGTCTGTATGTGTTAACGTTTTAATAAAGCTACACTCAATACACCTTGGTGCTGGCTTTCTTGCTTTTTGGATTACTGTTTCTTTAAGCCGTGCACTACTGTACTTGCAGGGGAACATCCTGGACTGGTTTAAAAGTGTGGAAGGCATTGTTTCATTGCATTGCCGTGGTGGCCTCTGCAGCTTTGAACCGTGTCTTTGTGGCTGCACAGATGTCTCCGTTCTCCATCGAGAGGAGAGCCTGGAGTGAATGAAGTTTCTTGTTTAGGCTCTTAGTTGAGCAGCAACACCTTTAGATTGCCTGGTTTAATTTTGGTAAGTTGGAAGATTTATTAGATTGGCATTGCCTAAAAAGGCCAATATGGAGAGGACAATATGCTAGCCAATATTCAAAAGCCTAGTGGGGATAGGTGTAGATCATCCTTGGCAAAGCAAAGTGGTCTGTTGACCATAACTTCCCATGCTAACAGATATTGTACCCCCTTTGAATGACAGCAGAAACTAAGCCAGTTATTAAAGTTAATCACCTTCTGTTCATGTAGTGCCATCATCCCTGGTGAAGGTAGAATGTTGCTCATACCAGCCTGGGACTCATGGTATGGAAGATCCATAATGGAAGTTCATCTCAGGTCACTTGCACCCACATGGACTATGACTGAGGTGTACTGGTAGTTGTAAAATGGCCTGAGAGAGTGAGAGACTTGGTGGATTCTGGCTCCTGATAGACAACTGATTGTGATTTTCTCCTTGTTCAGCCTGGTGAATATGGTATCTGTATATCTCACAACAGAATATCCTATGAGTAGAATATTGGGTAGTTTGTTAGCTTGCCTTATGGGATTTGTAGTTGAGGCTCCATGGGGTGTTGCTACATGTGCTGTGTCGGATGTTGTTTTGGTAGAAAACTTTTGGATTTGTTGAGGATAAATTATGTGGGTTGCATGTTTGGGAGGTCTTTGGGGTTTAAGAAGATTGTTTTTTAGTGCCTTTGCATATGTTTTTTCATGTGTTGGGTGCATACTATGTGTTGAAGGTGTAGTATGTGTGTTACTGACAACCTGATTGTTTTTTTTGAGAGCTTGTATATGAGAGTCTTACCCTCCAGTGACATTGTGTAATTACATGCTACACACACTGAAGTGTTTTTTTTTTTTAAGGATTAGATGGTTGTCAGTGAACATGAGACAATTGATACATTGTCTCAGGATGCCCATATCCACCAGACAGGTGATGGAGGAACTGGGAAAATGCATATCCATGATTCAGGTCCTTCTAGGTGAACTATAAGGGTGTGGTACAAGAAGAGTTAATAGTGGGCTAGCCTGGGTGCGTTTGAAGCTAGAAGCAGAACTAGACTACATAGGAGTAGATCTGATGGGCAGTTCTCACTGCACAAAGTAGTTCTTAGCCAGCTTCGTTACTGGGTACAGTTTTAGAGATAAGTTTTTATGGAAAATTGTTTCTAAGTGCCTGCATTTATTCATTTGTGTATGTGTTTCCCAACTTGGACAGACCAGGCTACTCCCTACCACCACTAAATGAGTAATCCCAAGTATTCTTAATGTTAAAACAAACACAGATGTTAGCTAAAAGTTAAAAGCTAGCAGAAACCACTTCAACAGCCGGCTAGGACAATACTTACTGCAATTTTTTGAGGTCCTGGACA